>NC_084611.1:17900322-18160322 GCF_033978795.1 Nerophis ophidion
TTAATATTGTTTTTAACATGGCTGTGCAGCACTTTGGAAACGTTATTGTTGTTTAAATGTGCTATATAAATAAAGTGGATTGGATTGGATTGGGAGCGATTCAGATGTATTTAGACACATTTACTAGGATAACTCTGGAAAATCCCTTATCTGTTTATTGTGTTACTAGTGTTTTAGTGAGATTATATGGTCGTACGTGTACAACCTGAAGGTCGGCCCTGCTCTGCACCTTTCTTCAGCACCAGTCGACGGGGGGTGGCGATGCCCATCTCTGCCCTTCGCAAGGGACCCTCTTCGAAACACGATCTTTCGAAATGATCGCCGCATAATACACTGTTCTTTGTGTTCGTGGTCCAACCCAACCGTGTTCGCTTGACCGCTCTGTTCCATAGTAAAGCTTCACCGACATCTTTCGGGAACGTAAACAATGAAACACCGGCTGTGTTTGTGTTGCTAAAGGCGGCCGCAATACACCGCTTCCCACCTACAGCTTTCTTCTTTGACGTCTCCATTATTCATTGAACAAATTGCAAAAAATTTCACAACACAAAGGTCCAGAATACTGTGGAATTATGCGATGAAAAGAGATGACTTATAGCTGGGAACAGTGCTGGAACAAAATGTCCTCTACAATGCGTGACGTCACGCGCACGCGTCATCATACCACAAAGTTTTAGCACGATACTTCCGTGCAAAATTTAGAAGTGCAATTTAGTAAACTAAAAAGGCCGTATTGGCATGTGTTGGAATGTTGATATATTTCATCATTGATATATAAACTATCAGACTGCGTTGTGGGTAGTAGTGGGTTTCAGTAGGCCTTTAAGGCCCCATTGTGCGTGGAAAAAGTAAATTAATGAATGACAAGGCGCTTCGTATGAAATGTATTTCCAAGCCCCTTCCTGCTCACCCAGTGCTCAATCCATACCACTGCTTTCGTGCGACAAGGTCTATTATTCTTTACGCTCAGAGCGGCCATCTTGGAGGGCTCTTTTCGACTTTCCGAGTAGCATATACAACCTCCGACGAGGGAGTTAACAGCAACAGCAAATTTCCATCGATGCGTCACTCCCCCTGGTGGTGCGGAGCATTACTACACCCGTCTTGTAAGGCAGTCATGCTAATTTTGATCCCAGAGAAGAGCTGTGACAGGAAAGTTTGGCAACTTGTGTTTTAATTATGGTCAATTTTATATTTTGCACAAACATACTTTTTTAAAGAACAATATACAAACCAATAATTAATTATTGGTAAGTTTATTAAATTACCAAAAAGCTTGAGTCAATTCCCCACTAGCCGCTACTGTTTTCCCATGATTTAAACCCGGCTATTTTTTGGATTTTTCTTCGCTGAGGAAAAAAAAAAAAAAAATAACCCCACTTCAAAGGTGTTTTATTGTTCGTGCTATGGCGCCATCATTTGAAAAGGTTTGCTCACTCCAGGTGCTGCAGTGTCTGTGTTTTTAGTGCTTTCAACCGGAAGTAGAAGTGTCGTTTGGTCTTCTAGCTGTCCATAGCGTTACTACTCGTATGAATTGTTCATTTATCAATCCAAACAACGTTTGCAATATTTACAACATAGCTAAAACTGTTTATTCTTACTAAATCGTATCAAGTGTGATGTCTGTAGGAGTGTTTTCATGCAAATTTGCACGGGCTATTGTATTGCAATCAACTTAGCATCATTAGCATTAGCTAACATGCTAACACATTCACGACTGTTAGTATTATTAACTTACAACGGCATTAGTTTGGTATTGTTTCAATTCCACAAATACTTCAGTAAATTCACCAAAATGTCACCGTGGAGTTGAGTCTGTTCAGCTTCTGCAACAAGCGGGTCATTCCTTCTGTTTTGCTTGATCTGCCGTTTTACTGCCGAGTTACAGACACCGTTTGGAAACAATCAAGGTATGTAAATTAACTTTTGTAAAATATTTATTTGAAATACCTAATTTGAGAACGTATATATATGCGGTACAGTTAATACATGGGAAGAAATATTTTTTTTGTCCTAAAATTGTCAGAAATATACGGTACATCCTCAAAGTATGACTAGGTTTACACAAATATGTCATATGAACTTAAACTTTGATGCAAGCCCCGCCCACAGGCACTCCTCTATGTCAAAGCACTGCCATTAATTTGAAACTGTAAAAAACAGAAGCGAACGTGAGAAGGGAAACAGTTGCAAATAAAAGCCGGTGATACACACAAAAACAATAACGGTGTACAAAAAAATGAAGATAAGCGTCGAAAACAAGCCTTGATACAAACAAAATATCCGCCAAAAATATTGTAGTTTGTATTTATTTGTTGCCAAATTTTTTCACTTATGTCAATTTTTCCAAAAGAAGTGCAGTGAGCTGAGCCGGAAGGCAAAGTTCCCAATTTACCGGTCGATCAACGTTCCCATCCTCACCTAAGGTCATGATCTTTAGGTTATGACCGAAAGGACAAGATCACGGGTACAAGCGGACCAAATGAGTTTTCTCCGCATCTGGTCAGGATGCTCCCCGGACACCTCTCTGGGGAGGTGTTTAGGGCATGTCAGACCAGGAGGGGGACTCGGGGAAGACCCAGGACACGTTGGGGAGACTATATCTCCCAGCTGGCCTGGGAATTCCTGGGGATCCCCCGGGAGGAGCTGGACAAAGCAGCTGGGGGCCTGGAAGTCTGGGCTTCTCTGCTTAGGCTGCTGCCCTTGGACCCGACCTCAGATAAGCAAAAGATGAATGAATGGTTGATCCGAACTTTGATCTACAAAACCCAAAACCAGTGAAGTTGGCAATACAATTATTTGAAAACTTATATTCAACTGAATAGACTGCAAAGAACTGGAAAACGTTGTTATATAGCTCATTTAGAATTTGATGCCTGCAACATGTTTCAAAAACAAGTGGCAAAAAAGACTGAGAAAGTTGAGGAATGCTCATCAAACACTTATTTGGAACATCCCACAGGTGAACAGGCTAATTGGGAACAAGTGGGTGTATAAAAACAGCTTCTATGAAATGCTCAGTCATTCACAAACAAGGATGGGGCGAGGGTCACCACTTTGTGAACAAATGCGTGAGCAAATTGTTTAAGATTAACATTTCTCAACCAGCTATTGCAAGGAATTTAGGGATTTCACTATTTACGGGCCGTAATATCATCGGAAGGTTCAGAGAATCTGGAGAAATCACTGCGCATAAGCAGCAAGGCTGAAAACCAACACTGAATGACCTTGGATCCCTCAGGCGGTACTGCATCAAAAAGCAACATCAGTGTTTAAAAGGATATCACCACATGGCCTCAGAAACACTTCAGAAAACCACTGTCAGTAACTACAATTTGTCGCTACATCTGTAAGTGCAAGTTAAAACTCTACTATGCAAAGCGAAAGCCATTTATCAACAACACCCAGAAACGCTGCTGGCTTTGCGGGACCCTAGCACATCTAAGATGGATGGATTCAAAGTGGAAAAGTGTTCTGTGGTCTGACGAGTCCACATTTAAAATTGTTTTTGGAAACTGTGGACGTTGTATCCTCCGGAACGAAGAGGAACATAACCATCCGGATTGTTATAGGCGCAAAGTTGAAAATCCAGCATCTGTGATGGTATGGGGGTGTATTAGTGCCCAAGGAATGGGTAACTAACACATCTGTGAAGGCACCATTAATGCTGAAAGGTACGTACCGGTTTAGGAGCAACATATGTTGCCGTCCAAGCCACGTTATCATGGACGCCCCTGTTTATTTTAGCAAGACAATGCCAAGCCACGTGCTACAAAGGCATGGCTTCATAGTCAAAGAGTGCAGGTACTAGACTGGCCTGCCTGTAGTCCAGACCTGTCTCCCATTGGAAATGTGTGGCGCATTATGAAGCGTAAAATACCACAAGGGAGAACCTGGACTGCTGAACAACTTAAGCTGTACATCAAGCAAGAATGGGAATGAAAAAAAATAAATTAAAAAATTTGGTTTGCTGTTGTTAAAAGGAAAGGCCGTGTAACACAGCTGTAAAAATGCACCTGTGCCAACTTTTTTTGCAATTTGTTGCTGCCATTAAATTCCAAGTTAATGATTATTTTAAAAAAAAAAACATGTTTCTCAGTTTGAACATTAAATATCTTGTCTTTGAAGTCCATTCAATAGAATATTAGTTGAAAAGGATTTGCAAATCATTGTATTCTGTTTTTATTTACCATTCACACAACTGCACTGGTTTTGGGTTTTTGTAATATGAACAAATCCCTAAAAACCAAAAAATTCTATATACCAAGTTGGCCTTTTCTCATCTCATACCATAATGAGGTTGTCACGCCAAACATGACAACTCTCTCTCTAAAGATCGCATTTACCCGGGGGGGGGGAAGCGTCTGTTGTGCCAAATAAACACCCGAGGCCCTTTTTTGGGGACAATATCCTATTGTTAACGGACGATAATAAGTGAAATACAACCTCGGTGTCCCCGTGAAAGTGCTGCTCTTTAGTGTCGTAAACAGGTCGCAGTGACATTGACACCCCGGTTTAATTACCAGCAAGTACTCCCCGGTGATCCCTCCATCTCTCTAATAGCGTTTGCAGCGCCGCGTGACGGCCTTCCATCATTTAAAAAGCCTGTATTTGGGCAATGTTCGCCCTTCCGGAGCGGGTACCTCTCAGCCGGCGTGTGAAGTAAAAGGATGCGTCCGTGCCAGGCGCTAACAAGCTCGCCGGCCTTGGGTGATCCTCCAGACGCGCTCGTTTCTTCCCCGTCTTTTTTTTTCTGCACGTTCACCCCGGGGCTGAGTTAAGGCACCTGCGAGACCAGGGAGGAGCGAGAACGTATGACGGATGCCTGGGAAGGGAAGAGACGGGCGGCGAGCGAAGAGACTCCATCGATTGTGTTGGCTTTTGTCTGTCGGAGGACACACTTGGCCTGTGGTGGGCGGCCGCCTCGTCCCCTCTGTCGAGGCGGAGAAAAGGACGCGAGTCAGGGAGTCGTGCGCAAGAACAGATGTCAAGATCCAGCCGGTGAGGGCGTCTGACTCATCTCGTAGTGACCGCTTCCGCTCGAGCGACGACTAGGAAAGAGTCACAATCAGAATCAGAAATAATTTATTAATCCCTGAGGGGAAATGGAATTTTTTCAGCACAATCCCATTAAAGATCAAATAAACACGACAGGGATACAGAACAGGATTGCTGACGGGTCTGCCAACTTCCGGCGCCCCTTACAAAAAAGGTGAGAAAGAGGTAAACAAAGGGGGGAATAATCGGTTTAAGCCTGGGCCCCTGGAGAGGGGGTTCAGACTGAGGTCAAGGAAAACAACTCATAGCCATAGCACACATTCCTCTTATATGCGTTGAAGAGGGAAACAACAAACATTAAAGAACACAAAGGACATGTGTTCCACGCCATCGACTGCTGGCCAGAGACAGGAGCAGACCCAACAAAGCAACCAAGAAAGCCGACTTCACTCTCGGCCGCCCACCAACTCGGCCAGTCTCCAGTCCGCATGGATGAGCGAGGATGCGTCTTAAGGAGAATTAGATGAGTCTTGTGAGAAGATAGATCATGAATTGCAAAGAGTCGAGGGTTGTCCTTGAAAGCAGCGGTCCCTATCCACCAGTTCGGGGACCTGACCTGACCTTACCATGAATTGATTAACGTGGACCCCGACTTAAACAAGTTGAAAAACTTATTCGGGTGTTACCATTTAGTGGTCAATTGTACGGAATATGTACTGTACTGTGCAATCTACTAATAAAAGTATCAATCAATCAATCAATCAATGACACATTTTCTATGGAGTCGCACAGAAACATTTTCTCCAACTTAACTTTGGCCTGTCCCAAACACACCAATGACTTGTCAATTGACTACAACTCCTGTGCGATTTCTTATAGTCACCGATTCTGTTCAGAACTTTTATGGACAGAATTTCTAGGCACAGTCAGGGCGTTGAGGGGATCCGGATTGGTGACTGCAGGGTCAGGTCTTTCCTTTTTGCATATGATGTGGTTCCTGATGGCTACATCTGGCCAGGATCTTCAGCTCTGACTGGATCGGTTCGCAGCCGAGCGTGAAGCGACTGGGATGAGAATCAGCGCCTCCAAGTCCGAGTCCATGGTTCTCGCCCGGAAAAGGAGGGAGTTCCATCTCCGGGTCCGGGAGGAGACCCTGCCCTAAGTGGAGTATTTCAAGCACCTTAGAGTCTTGTTCACGAGTGAGGAAAGAGTGGATTGTGAGATCAACAGGCGGACCGGTGCGGCGTCTTCAGTAATGCGGACCCTGTATTGATCCGTTGTGGTGAAGAAGGAGCTGAGCTGGAAGGCAAAGCTCTCAATTTACCGGTGGATCTACGTTCCCATCCTCACCTATGGTCATGAGCTTTGGGTTATGACTGAAAGTATGAGTGGCCGAAATGAGTTTCCTCCGCCGGGTGGCGGGTCTCTCCCTTAAAAAATAGGGTGAGAAGCTCTGCCATCCGGGAGGAAGTCAAAGTAAAGCCACTGCTCCTCCTCATCGAGAGGAGCCAGATGAGGTGGTTCGGGCATCTGGTCAGGATGCCACCAGAATGCCTCCCTAAGGAAGTGTTTAAGGCAAGTCCGACCGATAGGTCGCCACAGGGAAGACCCAGGACAAGTTGGGAAGACTATGTCTCCCGGCTGGCCTGTTAACGCCTCGGGATTCCCCGGAAAGAGCTGGAAGAAGTGGCTGGGGAGAGGGAAGTCTGGGCTTTCCTGATTAGGCTGCTGCCCCCGCGACCCGACCTCGGATAAACGGAGGAAGATGGATGGACGGATGGCATTTGTTATAGTACATTAATTCACATTAATAAACATATAAAATGTTAATTTGCCGGATTGTACCTAAAGGCTAATTTATACCTGCAGGGTCATTGTACATAACAGGAGTTCTTAATTTGTTTGACCTCAGGACCCAACTTTACCACTACAAAAGGACCCGGAGACCACTCCAATATTAACATTAAATTAGAAATCTTACCAGATCTTCAGCTCTCACTGGATCGGTTCGCAGCCGAGTGAAAAGCGACTGGGATGAAAATCAGCGCCTCCAAGTCCGAGTCCATGGTTCTCGCCCGGAAAAGGATGGAGTGCCATCTACGGGTCCGGGAGGAGACCCTTCCCCAAGTGAAGGAGTTCAAGTACCTCAGAGTCTTGTTCATGAGTGAGGGAAGAGTGGATTGTGAGATCGACAGGCGGATCGGTGCGGCGTCTTCAGTAATGCGGACGCTGTATCGATCCGTTGTGGTGAAGAAGAAGCTGAGCCGGAAGGCAAAGCTCTCAATTTACTAGTCGATCTACGATCCCATCCTCACCCATGGTCATGAGCTTTGGGTTATGACCGAAAGTATAAGTGGCCAAAATTAGTTTCTTCCGCCAGGTGGGGGGGCTCTCCCTTAGAGATTGTCACGCCTATGGATCATGTTTTGTTTTGGTCATGTTATGTTTTGTTTTGTTTTTTGGACACTCAGTTGCGGTTTTGCGCTTCCTGGTTTGTGTTGCTACCATGACAACTCATTAATTTTCACCTGGCCCTCAAGTCACGCCCCTGTGCTCAGCCCTCACACCTGTTTTTTAATTTTCATAGCCTAGTATTTAAGCCAGAATTACCAGGTAGTCGGCCTGGCAACTTCCCACTTTACCCACGTATACCTCAACTCCTTCATGCCATTCCATGCTGTTCGTTTTTTCCAAGCCACGTAAGTTTTGCTATTCATGCCACAGTGCAAGTGTTTTGGTTCTTGTTTATAGTTCGTAGCCTTTGTACTAGTCTTTTGTTTTGTCATTAGTCAAGTTTGTTCTCCGCCATTGTGCGCGCCCTTTGTTTACCTTTTTTTTAGTTTTCTAGATTATTGAATAAAAATGTACTCACGTTCAAGTCTCGCTCATGCCAACTAAACTTTGCATTGAGAAACGACCCACGTCCAAGTCCAAGTTTGACAGAGATAGGGTGAGAAGATCTGCCATTCGGGAGGAACTCAAAGTAAAGCCGCTGCTCCTCCACAGAGAGAGGAGCCAGATGAGGTGGTTTGGGCATCTGGTCAGGATCCCACCCGAACGCTTCCCTAGGGAGGTGTTTAGGGCACGTCCGACCGGTAGGAGGCCACGGGGAAGACCCATGACTTGTTGGGAAGACTGTGTCTCCCGGCTGGACGAAGTGGCCGGGGAGAGGGAAGTCTGGGCTTCCCTGCTTAGGCTGCTGCCCCCGCGACCCGACCTCGGATAAGCAGAAGAAGATGATGGATGGATGGCATTTGTTATAATGCATTAATGAATATATAAAATGTTAATCCGCCAGATTGTACCCAAACACTAATTTACATCTGCAGGGTCATTGTACATAGCAGGGGTTCTTAATTTGTTTGACCTCAGGACCCAACTTTTCCACTCCAATATTAACACTGAATTAGTAATCTTACTCTTGATTGTGATCATATTCAATATAATTAAATATTTACCCTACTTACAGTTTACTACCTTTGTAAAATGATATAAAATCATATGTTAATCACAACAATAATGTTATTAAGTTAACATATAAACCTTAGGCTCAGGTCAGGCAGATTAGAAAAAATATACATACAATAAGTATTATGTTGTGCTAAAATAAATTAATGATAAATATGTGCCAACAATTTGGTATGGGGAACATATTCACCATTAATTAGTTGCTTGTAAACATGCAAATTAGTAACATATTGGTTCTTAATTGGTCATTAATTATACTTATTAATGCCTTATTTTGCATGGCCTAATTATACTACCAGTAAGCCGGTAACACTTTAGTTTGGGGAACATATTCACCATTACTAACCCTAACCCTCTAACCCTAACCCTAACTCTAATAAAATACTCTAAATTAAGTCTTTGTAACTTAGAATATGTTTCCTCAGTGTCCAAATAACCCTAAATTAAATATTTATTACTCAATACATATTCCCCATACCAAAGTGTTACTAAATTTGTTTGTCAACTAAACTGTCAATGAAATTAAAGTACAAATGAAAATACAGCTGCACCACTTTAGTCATAATTTTTGCGCTTGAGAAATTTCTCTGTGACGTTAGCTGTAGACTTCTTCTGTTTGATTTATATCGTCATTACCGCCACAAGTGTTGGGAAAGTGTATTACAAGTAAGTACTGCTGCGGCCGATTCGATCCACAGCTGAAAAACAGATATATTACATTATAGGGGGCGCTTGCGGCCCAACACTGGGTCCCCGGCCCTATGGTTAAGAAACACTGGTTTATAATATATGCCATCAACGTGCCGGGGACCATCTCTTCGCAAAGAAACACACCCAGAGCTCCCACTACTTCAGCAATCAGCAATCACTACTTCAGCAATCAGCAGTCTGTGAAAATAATGCGTACATTAAACCGTTCCCTGGTGGAAAAAAGGTTGGGGACCCCTGCTTTAAAGGAAACATAGACAGCAATTGTAATGACGGCGGAAGGCGGCGTACACCCTGGACAAGACAACACAGATAGACAACATTCACACACTCGGGACCATTTAGTGTTGCCAATCAACCTCTCCCCAGGTGGATGTCCCTGGAGGTGGGTGCCCGCAGGTGACGGGGAGAACATGCAGAAAGACCCAGAATCGAACTCGGGACCTTCTTATTGTGAGGCACGAACGCTCACCACTGCGGCACCGTGCTGCCTTAATAAGGGTGTAAAAGTCGAAATCATGAGCTGAAAGGTTATAAATATGAGCTAAAAATGATAAAGATTATGACATAATTATGACGTTAAAAAGTCGTATGTAAAAAAAAAAGTCGAAATTATGAGATGAAAATGCAAAATTATGAGATAAAACTTCATAGTAATGAGAAGAACGAGATAAAAGGTGAATTTTTAGACAAAGAAATTAAATATGTATGATACAATTATGAGATAAAAAGTCAAAATTTTGAGAAAAATTTGATAAAAGGTGAATTTTTAGACATTTTTTTTTTTTTATAATTATGATACAATGATGAGCTAAAAAGTCCACATTTTGAGATGGAAAATTCAAATTATGAGATAAAAGTCATAGTTATTTTTACGTCACGGTGACTTTATCTCATAATTTTAACTTTTTATTTCATAATTATAACGTAATCACTTAATTTTCACTTTTTATCTCATAATTTTGATCATTCAACTTATCATTTCGACTTTTTATTTTGATACTTTTGACTTTTTTATCTCACAATTTTGACCTATTATCTGATAATTTCAACTTTTTATTTAATAATAAGTAATTTTTTCTCATAAATTCTACTTCTTATCTTACAGTTTTGATTTTTTTTCTTATAATTATGACTTTCTATCTGATAAGTTTGACTTTTTCAATAACAATATATAAATGATAAAAGTCAGGGTTAGTCTTTGAATAACAATATATAAATAATACATGTAATTATCTATCTGTAAATAACAATATATCAATAATACATCTCAGTGTTTATCTGCGAATAACATATAAATAAATCATAAATATCAGTGTCTGCGATGAGGTGGCGACTTGTCCAGGGTGTACCTCGCCTACCGCCAGAATGCAGCTGAGATAGGCTCCAGCGACCCCCCACCAACCTAAAAGGAACAAACGGTATAAAATGGATGGATGGATGAAAATATCAGTGTTTATTTGTAAATAACAATGTATCAATAATACATCTCAGTGTTTAACTGCAAATAACACTATATAAATGATACATGTCAGTGTTAATCTGAAAATAACAATATATAAATAATAAATGTCAGTGTTTACCTGTAAATAACAATACATCAATAATAAATGTCAGTGTTTATTTGCAAATAAAAATATATAGATAATAAATGTCAGTGTTTATCTGCATATAATAATGTATACATGATAAATGTCAGTGTTAATCTGTAAATAACAATATATAAATAATACATGTCAGTGTTTACCTGTAAATAACAATATATTGATGATAAATGTGTGACGCTTAGCTGGCATTGTGGTGATGCGGTTGCGTTCTCTCAAACTATGCAGTCGGATAAGACACAGCGTAAAGGTAAGAAAGGATTTATTTATGCTAAAGAAAAAACTTAGAACAAAACACTTGCACAAAGGCACTATAGACAAAACCAACAGAACTAGCATGTGAGCTAGAAGGAACAAAAGACGCTAGCATGTGAGCTAGGGAAATAAACAAACAAATAGTGTGGAAGCTAATCGAGTTCAAAAGGGTATTTACCACAATGCAGGATCGCAACGTCACCTGTTGCATCAAGAGCAAATTACACTGCGAGACCGAAGGAACAAAAAGGGCAGGCTTAAATACAGGGGATAATCAGAAAGCAGGTGCGCGTGACAAACAGAAGGTAGGTGACACAAATGCATTGCTAAGGAAACGAAACAAACAGGAAGTGCCACCAGGAACTAAGGAAGACCAACTAACCAGATGTGATACAAAAACAGAACTAAACCAGAACATGCCATGATCCAAGTAGCGGATCATGACAAAATGTCAATGTTTATCTGTAAATAACAATATATGGATAATAAATGTCAGTGTTTACCTGTAAATAACAATATATAAATAATAAATGTCAGTGTTTACCTGTAAATAACAATATATCAATAATAAAAGTCAGTGTTAATCTGTAAATAACAATATATCAATAATACATGTCAGTATTTATCTATAAATAACACTACATAGATAATAAATGTCAGTGTTTATCTGTAAATAACAATATAAAAATAATACATGTCAGTGTTTACCTGTAAATAACATATATAAATAATAAATGTCAGTGTTTACCTGTAAATAACAATGTATCAATAATAAATGTCAGTGTTAATCTGTAAAT
Organism: Nerophis ophidion; assembly: GCF_033978795.1. Classification (NCBI taxonomy): domain Eukaryota; kingdom Metazoa; phylum Chordata; class Actinopteri; order Syngnathiformes; family Syngnathidae; genus Nerophis; species Nerophis ophidion. The sequence goes on from NC_084611.1 coordinate 17,912,153, forward strand.
AACAATATATCAATAATACATGTCAGTATTTATCTGTAAATAACACTACATAGATAATAAATGTCTGTGTTTATCTGTAAATAACAATATACAAATAATACATGTCAGTATTTACCTGTAAATAACAATATATAAATAATAAATGTCAGTGTTTACCTGTAAATAACAATATATCAATAATAAAAGTCAGTGTTAATCTGTAAATAACAATATACCAATAATACATGTCAGTATTTATCTATAAATAACACTATATAGATAATAAATGTCTGTGTTTATCTGTAAATAATAATATAAAAATAATACATGCCAGTGTTTACCTGTAAATAACAGTATATCAATAATAAATGTCAGTGTTTACCTGTAAATAACAATATATAAATAATAAATGTCCGTGTTTATTTTTAAATAACAGTATATACATAATAAATGTTGGTATTTCTCTGTAAATAACAATATATAGATAATAAATGTCAGTGTTTATCTATAAATAAGAATATAAAAATATATAAATGATGTATATCAATATGATGTTCCAACGTTGAGTTTGAGTTGCTCAACATCAGGACTATGCCGGGGCGACATATCAATTTTATCGATGTATATTCAAGTTTTTTGTTGCAGAAGAAAAAATAAAATAACATTTTTTGACTTTAATTTTTGCCCCCAGGAGCTTCCGTCGTCCCGCTTACTTCCTTAACCGGAGCCTCCAGGCGAGTGCGGGAAAATACAAGTATTTACAAGGCGAACAAGACCGTGGTAAAATCATTTACACCATGTATATATGTATGGAGATCAGTGTTCTGATGTAATGTGGCTCGCTACTTTTGATGTGGTTTTGTTTAAAGTTCCATGCAGGGAGTAACTTTTTACTAATGAAAGCAACAACCGGCACTAAACACGAAAATTATTTTGATATCAAATAGACAGAAGCAACGTCACTCACAATCACACGCACACTACTACTTTACGAGGGGACCAATCAATGATTGAAGTGAAAACCTTCAGCTAGCAATCCAAACAATACCCCGTTTGTTTACCATAAGATATGACAGCCGTTCGTCCCCTATAAACCAGAACTAACACAATCCAGTGAAAATATTCAGTATGCCCCCAATATGAAATGTCTCTCAACTGCAGAAGCCGGATAGTTTTATTTTTTATTTTATTTTTTATTAACGCCATCGTGCGGGTTGCATGGATCATCAACGGAGGACATCGCTTTGCACAGGTTTGACTCTTTATTTTTGCAAACGGAAAGTCGCTCGCAGTCAGTCGGTCGCTATTTCAGTGCCTCCTTCTCTGCTCGCGCCGGTCTCCTTTTTATTTGCCCGCCTTCCTGTGGTGGTCTTTGTCGCCCCGTGGCTCTCTGGGTTTCTCGCTCGTCTGGTTGTTTGTCTCTCTCCTTCTACTTCTGCCCCGATTGCTCCTCCTTCTCTCTTTTTAAACTGCGGATGGCGGATGAAAAAGCTTTTTAAATCATTTATCATTAGCAAATATAAAAAAGAAGAGCAAACATTGTTTTAGAAAGACAATAATATATAATAAGTATATAAATACAATTTATGATTTCATAATTATACATATAGGTTATATTAAAATGTATATATTACCACTTTATATGGAATTTAAATAAATTGTGTATATATTATATATATATATATATATATATATATATATATATAAGTGTACAAATGTATATGTTTGATTTAAATGTTGAACTGTGTATATGAGACGTGTGCTACATATATGTTGCTTATATATTGTTTAAAAAAAAAGTAATATAAGTTAAGCATGTTTTAGATTTTATATATTTTGAACCTTGTTCTTGTTGTGATGGGGTAGGTTTATATAAGCGTTGCTTCAACCTACACCCTTTCAGCTCAATCATTGCTCAAATGAGTGTTTTTTTTTTCTTTTCTCTTTTGTTGTTGTTGTTCTTTGTTTTATGTGAAGATTGCCGAAATAAATAAATAAATAAATAAAAATAAAAATAAATGCAAGGATTGAGAGCAGGGTGTGTAATGTACGCTCCTGACTCTGATGGCTGCAGTGTCGCTCCAGGCGTGCCCCGCCTCTCCGCTCTGCTGCATTCGCCTCCTCCTGGCCGCCATCTTGGGCAGGACCACTGTTTATCTTAACCTGCTGTCGGCTCGTCGGCTCCGTCTCTCCACAACGCAATAATTATTTTCCTAGAAGTTAATTAAATTTATGAAATAGTATTTTTTTTAAATTTAGTCATTTATTTAGTAATTAAATTCTTCTGTAGTAAAGGAACAAGAAAATATAATTAATTACATTTTAAAAGTAATAATGATGGTGGAGAATGATGACTAAAGCAGTCCCACTGCACAGCACCAGGATATGTAAATGGAAAAAAAAAAGTGTTTATTAACTCAACTTGACAGTTTTACTTGTGTATTTATTTGCATACAACTCCACATTTTATTTACAGAAGTTTTTTTTTTTAAATATTCAAGACAGTAGTTTTAAGTTGTCCCTTTATCAATCTCAATATTGCAGATTATTATCTATTTGCATGCAATCTGCAACGCTACGTTTTTGTTTACAGATGTTACTTTATCCAAGACGGATGTATTGCTTCCCAGAGGAAGCTCTTAATTTATTTAATTTTGTTTTTAATTTTCCATAATTTATATCAGACCAAAAAGTAACATCATTATTTAAATGAGAATGTTTGAGTGTCAATTTAAACAACTAGTTTTTGATCAAATAAAAGAAAACTGTGTTTAGAAATGATCTTTTTCATTTGTAGTCATCCATCCATCCATCCATCCATCATCTTCCGCTTATCCGAGGTCGGGTCGCGGGGGCAGCAGCCTAAGCAGAGAAGCCCAGACTTCCCTATCTCCAGCCACTTCGTCTAGCTCTTCCCGGGGGATCCCGAGGCGTTCCCAGGCCAGCCGGGAGACATAGTCTTTCCAACGTGTCCTGGGTCTTCCCCGTGGCCTCCTACCAGCTGGACGTGCCCTAAACACCTGCCTAGGGAGGCGTTCGGGTGGCATCCTGGCCAGATGCCCGAACCACCTCATCTGGCTCCTCTCGATGTGGAGGAGCAGCGGCTTTACGTTGAGCTCCTCCCGGATGGCAGAGCTTCTCACCCTATCTCTAAGGGAGAGCCCCGCCACCCGGCGGAGGAAACTCATTTCGGCCGCTTGTACCCGTGATCTTATCCTTTCGGTCATGACCCAAAGCTCATGACCATAGGTGAGGATGGGAACGTAGATCGACTGGTAAATTGAGAGCTTTGCCTTCCGGCTCAGCTCCTTCTTCACCACAACGGATCGATACAACGTCCGCATTACTGAAGACGCCGCACCGATCCGCCTGTCGATCTCACGATCCACTCTACCCTCACTCGTGAACAAGACTCCTAGGTACTTGAACTCCTCCACTTGGGGCAGGGTCTCCTCCCCAACCCGGAGATGGCACTCCACCCTTTTCCGGGCGAGAACCATGGACTCGGACTTGGAGGTGCTGATTCTCATTCCGGTCGCTTCACACTCGGCAGTTGTAGTCAATGTTTTGTTTTTTTTAAAGTCGGGAAACTCATCGGAAACAACCGTAAAATAAGGGGGAGACTGTAGTATTCAAAGGTGTAGGACTAAATTCAGCCAAATAGCACAATATTATGGGATACTTTACCGGAGCACATAAGAAAGTGTTGGTCCAAGCTGACATTTAAAGGGCTCCTTAAAATTGTTTGAAGCCAAACCTAAAATATATAAGCCTCTCCCTGGACTGGTCCGTTAAAACTCTGATATTTTGTACCTGTGGTGTTATTGTCTAGTGCGGGGGTCAGCAACACCTGGACCTCTTTCAGAGATGTGTGAAAATGGAAAAAGATGAAGACAAAAATATATTTTTTGTTTTAATATATTTTCTGTAGGAGGACAAACATGACACAAACCTCCCTAATTGTTAGAAATCCCACTTTTTACATTAAACAGGCTTCACTGATGAGAGGATTTGGCAAGCTCCAATTTGTCCCACTAATTTCAGTGATCCTTGAACTCATCGTGGTTTGTTTACATGTCCAACTTTCTCCGATGGTGTTTTATGCCACTCCTTTGTCTCATTTTGTCCACCAAACATTTTATACTGTGCGTGAATGATTTTGTTGATTTGCTGGAGTGCTTATCAGGCATATTTGGTCAATCCATTAATGCGAGCTAATCGATGCTAACATGCTATTTAGGCTAGCTGTATGAAAATATTGCATCATTATGCCTCGTTTGTAGGTATATTTGAGCTCATTTAATTTCCTTTACTAATTTCTTGTTTATTTAATTTATATTTTCATGTCTCATGACACATTATCTGTAGGTAATATTGGCTGCATTTCTGATGGTTGAACGTTGGCAGAAATCAAATCATTTTACAGCAAAAACAAAAAAAAAAGGTTGTTACTAAAACAGCCTTCTTTCATCTCCGTGATATCGCTAAAAATGTAGTCCACCACCGACGCTGAGATCATTATTCATGCGTTCGTTACGTCTCGTCTCGATAACTCTAATTATGATTATGTATTATTTTTGGGTCTCCCTATGTCTAGCATTTAAAAAGATTACAGTTAGTACGAAATGCGGCTGCTAGACTTTTGACAAGGATATATATATATATATATATATATATATATATATATATATATATATACACCTGTACTGTATATACATTTATACCTATATACATACACTGTATGTACATTTATATACGTATATACATATAGTGTATATACCTATATACACGTATGCCAATATATATACATATACACACACACCTACACTGAATATAGACACATGTACACATATATACCTTATATATACATATACTGTATATACCTTTATATACCTATATACATACAGTATATACCTATATATATGCATATACCTATACTGTATATATCTTGATATACATTTATACTTATACATATATATATACATATATATATGTACATGTATATATATATATACATATACATATATATATATACATATATATACATATATATATATATATATATATGTACATGTATATATATATATACACACACACCTTCACTGTATATACACACCTATCTACCTATTTATACATACATATGCTGTATATACCCACCTACATACTTATACATATATATACTGTATATACTTTTATATACCTATATACATATATACCAAAACTGTCTCACTTCCACTGGCTTCCTGTGCACTTAAGATGCAACTTTACGGGTTTACTACTTACGTATAAAATACTAAACGGTCCAGCTCCATCTTATCGTGCTGATTGTATTGTACCATATGTCCAGGCAAGAAATCTGACTTCAAAGAACTTCGTTGTATTAGTGATTCCGAGAGCCACCCCCCAAAAAAATAAAAAAGAAGAAAAAAATTATGTGGGCTTTAGACTGTTTTCTATTCGGGCTCCAGTACTCTGGAATATCCTCACGGAAACAGTTAGAGATGCTACCTCAGAAGAAGCATTCAAGTCTTATCTTAAAACTCATTTGTATACACTAGCCTTTAAATAGAACCCCCTTTTAGACCAGTTGATCTCCCGTCTCTCTTTTCCGTGGAGAGATTATCAGGTGACCACAGATGACTTGCTAGCTGTTCCACCGATCGCTAGTCTCGTGCAATGTCCAGTCCATGTAGTCTCTGCGCCGCTGACTTGTCTCCATTAAAGACGATGCCCTTCTGGCCCCACTATGGACTGGACTCCCACATTCTTAACCATACCCAGATCTGCGGTCTTTTCCAGGGGTTCTCCTTGTTCCAATTGGGTTGAGTTATTTCTTGCCCTGACACCGGCCAAGTTAATGGGCGGCCGAGAGTGGAATCGGCTCTCTTGGTTGCTTTGTTGGGTCTGCTCCTGTCTCTGACCATGCTCCCTCCACCCTAGCAGACAATGGCGTGGACTACCGCAGAGACCACCACAATGTATATGTTTCTTTAGTTTTTATTCATCGCTGTATGTAGAAGTGGCTGGTTGCATCAGCTCTGCTCTTTTAATGTCTTCAATGTCCTTTGTGTTCTTTGATGTTTCCCTCTCACACACATGAGTTGTTTATTCTCTTGGCCTCAGTCTAGACCACCCCTCCAGGGGTCCAGGATTAGACCGATTTTTTTTTCTCACCCTTTACCTATATCTCACCTTTTTTGTACGACCCACAGACCCGTCAGCGATCCTGTTCTGTCTCCCGGTGATGTTTGTCCGCTCTTGAATGGGAGTGTGCTGAATATTGTCATTTCCCCTCGGGGCTTAATAAAGCATTTCTGATTCTGATTCTGATGTGTGGGTTCCGAGCCGAGGATGTCGCTGTGGCTTGTGCAGCCCTTTGAGACACTCGCGATTAAGGGCTACATAAGTAAAAAAAAGTCTGCGTTTTCTATTGAGGCTCCAGTACTCTGAAATGCTCTCCCGGTAACAGTTCAAGATGCTACCTCAGTAGAAGCATTTAAGTCTCATCTTAAAACTCATTTGTATACTCTAGCCTTTAAATAAACCCCCCTCTTAGACCAGTTGATCTGCCATTTCTTTTCTTTTTCTCCTCTGCCCCCCTCTCCCTTACGGAGGGGGGGCGGAGGGGCACATGTCCAGGGGCCATGGATGAAGTACTGGCTGTCCAGAGTCGGGACACGGGGGTGGACCGCTCGCCTGTGCATCGGTAGGGGACATCTCTGTGTTGCTGACCCGTCTCCGCTCGGGATGGTCTCCTGCTGGCCCCACCATGGACTGGACTCTCACTATTATGTTAGATCCACTATGGACTGGACTTTCACAATATCATGTTAGACCCGCTCGACATCCATTGCTTTCGGTCTCCCCTGGGGGTTTGGGGTCTGTGTGGGGGGGGTGTTGCCCACATATGGGGTCCTCTCCAAGGTTTCTCATAGTCAGTGTCACCGACGTCCCACTGGGGTGAGTTTTTCCTTGCCCTTATGTGGGGTCTGTACCGCGGATGTCGTTGTGGCTTGTGCAGCCCTTTGAGACATTTGTGATTTAGGGCTGTATAAATAAACATTGATTGATTGATTGATTGATTGAAACTTTGATTGATTGAATGTGACGAGTTCATTGATTTGCAATGACAATCATAAGCACCCCGGAACAACCTGTTGGATCCGGTTGGGCACTTTCACGCTGAGATCATTATCCATGCGTTTGTTACGTCTCGCCTCGATTACTGTAACGTATTACTTTCAGGTCTCCCCATGTCTAGCATTAAAAGATTACAGTTGGTACAAAATGCGGCTGCTAGACTTTTGACAAGCTGTAAACGGGACTCTCGCTGCTGTGTTGGATTCGCTTTGGACTGGACTCTCGCGGCTGTGTTGGATCCATTTTGGATTGAACTTTCACAGTATCATGTTAGACCCGCTCGACATCCATTGCTTTCCTCCTCTCTAAGGTTCTCATAGTCATCATTGTCACCGACGTACCACTGGGTGTGAGTTTTGCTTGCCCTTATGTGGGCCTACCGAGGATGTCGTAGTGGTTTGTGTTGTGGTTTGTGCAGCCCTTTGAGACACTAGTGATTTAGGGCTATATAAGTAAACATTGATTGATTAATTGATTGGTTTTACCACTGTTAAAAAGACATTCCGTATTTCCTTGAATTGCCGCAGGGCATATACTATGCCTGCCTTGAATTACTGCCGGGTCAAACTTGCTTCGCAAAATAATTAGCGCATGCTTAGTATTACCGCCTGGTCAAACTCGTGACGTCACGAGTGACACTTCCCCTGTCATCATTTTCAAAATGGAGGAGGCTGATTTCAATACCGGTAATTTGAAATCGCATAAAGGGAAGAAAATTAAGAGCTATTCAGCAGGATTTAAGGTCCAAGCTTACATCACACTCAAATTTTTACTGCATGCCTTTGGTAAGTGTCGGAGTGAGAAGAGGTTTTGAAATAATTAGCGCCCCGGCGGCAATTCAAGGAAATACGGTATCCAAATACAGATTTTGGATTTCCACTGTCCTCTGGCTTCAACACGCAACTTTGCTTGCCTGTTACAAGAGATGCACACACACACACACACACACACACACACACACACACACACACACACACACACACACACACACACACACACAAATGCTCTTACTTCAAAGCAACGATGGCTGTCTCTGTGCAAAGCCAATTTGCTCTCACTAAGTTGCCTCTCACCCTCAGCATATAAATAAGCCTGGCAGTGAGCGGTCAGGGCACACACTAACCGCCTGTCAGATTGCATGAGGACAATAAAGTTGTCTGTTCCACACACACACACACACACACACACACACACACTGAGACACTGATGCTGATGAGACCCTCCAACCGGTGGCGGCACAAACAGTCGACTTGTTGTATTGATCGTAAATGTTGGACTTCTTCAAGCTGCAGTTTGATGAGGCGTTCAAACATCGTCCTCGGCGGGCACAAAGGGACCGAAGAACCCTGACTTTAATCATCTAAATCCCACATTGCACGCACGCCGTCGTCAATATACATCTTGACCCGTCGGAAGAAGTGTGTTTGATTGCCGCTCCCAGCTAGTGTTTCACCCTCGTTTTACCTTTCAGACGAGATTTTCCCGTAATCCTATTAAAGTCTCGCCGCTAATAGGAGAAGCGGAAGCCGATGATTTCAGTTTTTGATGTGGGAGTGTGTGGAGGCACGCTGAGACGGCGGCTCGCCTGAGTGCAGGCTCAGAACGAATGCCGCCAAAGTCACCCTGATCTCGCCGCCTTGTCCTCCAGGTGTCGTCTCGCTGCGGCGTGATGAGTGTGTGCGTGTTGTACATGGCACAAACAAAGCCGTTCATCTCGCCATGCGGTTTGCACATCAGAGGCTAACAACAGTTAAGTGCTTCGAGGAGTCTTAAGCATCTGTTAATAAGGATTATATGGGGTGGAACCAAGCTATAAAGTCAAGTAGCGCGGACGGCGTACGACTCAAACGTTGCCTCGGGGGGGCCCGGTCAGGCGCTGATGATATTATTTCGTTCCACTCAAGATTACTTGTGTACTATTTGTACATTGGGATTAGCGATGGGTACCGAGTTCCGTACTTTTAAAGGCACCGACCGAATTCTGTCGGTTAGGATTGTAAACGATAAACCGATAGGACCGGGTATCCGGGTCGAGAAGTGGTCTGTTTGGCTACGTCCTTGCGGGGGAAACACGTAAACTGGTTACCGCGCCAAACTAGAAATCGATTTAGGGTTTTTGTCTTTAAAGGGGAACATTATCACAATTTCAAAAGGGTTAAAAACAATAAAAATTGTTGTATTTTTTAAAGTTTTTTTCAAAATTTTACCGGTCTCGGAATATCCCTAAGTAAAGCTTTAAAGTGCCTTATTTTCGGCTCTCTGCGAAGACACTATCCATTTCCCTGTGACGTCACACAGTGCTGCCAATGTAAACAAACAATGGGAATACCACAGCAAGATATAGTGACAATAGCTCGGATTCAAACTCGGATTTCAGCGATTTAAGCGATTCAACAGATTACGCATGTATTGAAACAAATGGTTGGAGTATGAAAATATTGAAGAAGAAACTGAAGCTATTGAGCGAATAGCTATTGACGCTATTCATAGCCATAGCATGGCCGAATAGCTGCGTTAGCATCGCCGGTAAAATGTGCGGACCAAACGATCAGGACTTTCGCATCTTTTGACACTGGAGCAACTTAAATCCGTCGATTGATAAGTGTTTTTTTTTCGCATTAAATGTTGGTGGAAGGAAACGTAATATAGTTGCAAATGCATCTACAGGTTATCCATACATCTCTGTTCAATCAATCAATCAATGTTTACTTATATAGCCCTAAATCACTAGTGTCTCAAAGGGCTGCACAAACCACAACACAAACCACTACGGTAGGCCCACATAAGGGCAAGGAAAACTCACACCCAGTGGGACGTCGGTGACAATGATGACTATGAGAACCTTGGAGAGGAGGAAAGCAATGGATGTCGAGCGGGTCTAACATGATACTGTGTAAGTTCAATCCATAATGGATCCAACACAGTCGCAAGAGTCCAGTCCAAAGCGGATCCAACACAGCAGCGAGAGTCCCGTTCACAGCGGAGCCAGCAGGAAACCATCCCAAGCGGAGGCGGATCAGCAGCGCTGAGATGTCCCCAGCCGATTCACAGGCAAGCAGTACATGGCCACCGGATCGGACCGGGACCCCCTCCACAAGGGAGAGTGGGACATAGGAGAAAAAGAAACGGCAGATCAACTAGTCTAAAAAGGGAGTCTATTTAAAGGCTAGAGCATACAAATGAGTTTTAAGGTGAGACTTAAATGCTTCTACTGTGGTGGCATCTCGAACTTCCAGAGTACTGGAGCCCGAAATGAAAACGCTCTATAGCCTGCAGACTTTTTTTGGGCTTTGGGAATCACTAATAAGCCGGAGTCCTTTGAACGCAGATTTCTTGCCGGGACATATGGTACAATACAATCGGCAAGATAGGATGGAACTAGACCGTGTAGTATTTTATACGTAAGTAGTAAAACCTTAAAGTCACATCTTAAGTGCACAGGAAGCCAGTGCAGGTGAGCCAGTACAGTCTAGCAGCTTTAGCCCCGCAGGTAAATAGCATGTTAGCATCGATTAGCGTAGCATGTTAGCATCGATTAGCTGGCAGTCAACATCAACAAAACTCACCTTTGTGATTTTGTTGACTATCGTTGCAAATGCATCTGCAGGTTATCCATACATCTCTGTGCCATGTCTCCCTTAGCATCGCCGGTCAAATGTGGAGACACTCTGGCACATTCAAAGGGGGTCTGGCGGCAGACACTTTGGCATCTTCGGGCCAGTGGTGCAACTTGAATCCCTCCCTGTTAGTGTTGTTACACCCTCCGACAACACACCGTCGAGGCATGATGTCTCTAAGGTTCCAAAAAATAGTCAAAAAAACGGAAAATAACAGAGCTGAGACCCGGTGTTTGTAATGTGTTGAAAATGAAAATGGTGGGTGTGTTACCTCGGCGACGTCACACTCTGACGTCATCGCCTCCAGCGCGATTAACAGAAAGCCCTTTAATTCGCCAAAATTCACCCATTTAGAGTTCGGAAATCGGTTAAAAAAATAGATGGTCTATTTTCTGCACCATCGAGGTATATATTGACGCTTACATAGGTCTGGTGATAATGTTCCCCTTTAAAACGAGACAGGAGCCAGGGTTCACGCGCTTGTTACGTTACTCAGGTAACTGGAAACGAGAATAGACGTACAGTACAGGCCGAAGGTTTGGCCAGACTTTCTCATTTTAATCGTTTTCTTTATTTTCATGACTATTTACATTGTAGATTGTCACCGAAGGCATCAGGACTATGACACCTGTGAAGTGAAAACCCTTTCAGGTGACTACCTCTTGAAGCTCATTGAGAGAATGCCAAGAGTGTGCAAAACAGTAATCAGAGCAAAGGGTGGCTATTTTGAAGAAACTAGAATGTAAGACAGGTTTTCAATTATTTCACCCATGTGTTCATTCATAGTTTTGATGCTTTTAGTGACAATCTACAATGTAAATAGTCAAGAAAATAAAGAAAGCACATTGATTGAGGAGGTGTGTCCAAACTGTTGACCTGTACTGTAGGTACATGGACCAGATGTCGTGCCAGACTAGCAATCGGTGGACAGATTGTCCAAGTTGAGAAGTGGTCCTTGAGTCCTTCGGTTAACCAAGTGAAAATTTGTAAACCGGTTATGGCGCCAAACTAGAAATCTGTTGAGGGGTTTTGGTCTTGAAACGAGACAAGAGCCAGAGTTCACGCGTTGGTTATGTTACTCAGGTAACTGGAGAGAAGAATAGACGTAGATACATGGACCGGACGTCGCGCGAGACTAGCGATCGGTGGACAGTTCATCCGGGTTGAGAAATGGGCGTTTCGGGTATGTCCTTGAGTCTTTAGGTTAACCAAGTGAAAACTCGTAAACCGGTTATGGCGCCAAACTAGAAATCTGTTGAGGGGTTTTGGTCTTGAAACGCAACAAGAGCCAGAGTTCATGCGCTGGTTCTGTTACTCAGGTAATTGTAGAGGAGAATAGACGTAATACATGGACCAAAAGTCGCGCAAGACTAGCGATCGGTGGACAGTTTATCCGGGTTGAGCAGTGGCCGTTCCGGGTACCTCCTTGAGTCCTTATGTTAACTGAGTGTAAACTCGCAAACCGGTTATCGCGCCTAACTAGAAATCGGTTGAGGGGTTTTGGTCTTGAAAACGCGACAACAGCCAGAGTTCATGCGCTGGTTCTGTTACTTAGGTAACTGGAGAGGAGAATAGACGTAGATACATGGACGTCACGCAAGACTAGCAATCGGTGGACAGTTTATCCGGGTTGAGAAGTGGCCGGTTCGGGTACGTCCTTTAGTCCTTAAGTTAACTGAGTGTAAACACGTAAACCGGTTATCACGCCATACTAGAAATCGGCTGAGGGTTTTTGTTTTTAAAACGAGACAAGAGCCAGAGTTCACGCGCTGGTTCTGTTACTCAGGTAACTGGAGAGGAGAATGGACGTAGATACATGGACCGGACGTCGCGCGAGACTAGCGATCGGTGGACAGTTTATCCGGGTTGAGAAGTGGCCGGTTCAGGTACGTCCTTGAGTCCTTAGGTTAACTGAGTGTAAACTCGCAAACCGGTTATCGCGCCAAACTAGAAATCGATTGAGGGTTTTGGTCTTTAAAACGAGACAAGAGCCAGAGTTCACGCGCTGGTTATGTTACTCAGGTAACTGGAGAGGAGAATAGACGTACATACATGGACGTCGCGCAAGACTAGCGATCGGTGGACAGTTTATCCGGGTTGAGAAGTGGCCGGTTCGGGTACGTCCTTGAGTCCTTAAGTTAACTGAGTGTAAACACGTAAACCGGTTATCGCGCCATACTAGAAATCGGCTGAGGGTTTTTGTTTTTAAAACGAGACAAGAGCCAGAGTTCACGCGCTGGTTCTGTTACTCAGGTAACTGGAGAGGAGAATGGACGTAGATACATGGACCGGACGTCGCGCGAGACTAGCGATCGGTGGACAGTTTATCCGGGTTGAGAAGTGGCCGGTTCAGGTACGTCCTTGAGTCCTTAGGTTAACTGAGTGTAAACTCGCAAACCGGTTATCGCGCCATACTAGAAATCGATTGAGGGTTTTGGTCTTTAAAACGAGACAAGAGCCAGAGTTCACGCGCTGGTTATGTTACTCAGGTAACTGGAGAGGAGAATAGACGTACATACATGGACGTCGCGCAAGACTAGCGATCGGTGGACAGTTTATCCGGGTTGAGAAGTGGCCGGTTCGGGTACGTCCTTGAGTTCTTAGGTTAACTGAGTGTAAACACTTACACCGGTTATCGCGCCGAACTAGAAATCGATTGAGGGGTTTGGTCTTTAAAACAAGACAAGAGCCAGAGTTCACGCGCTGGTTATGTTACTCAGGTAACTGGAGAGGAGAATAGACGTAGCTACATGAACCGGATGTTGCACAAGACTAGCAATCGGTGGACAGTTTATCCGGGTTGAGAAGTGGCCGGTTCGGGTACGTCCTTTAGTCCTTAAGTTAACTGAGTGTGGACACGTACACCGGTTATCGCGCCGAACTAGAAATCGATTGAGGGTTTTGGTCTTTAAAACGAGACAAGAGCCAGAGTTCACGCGCTGGTTATGTTACTCAGGTAACAAGAGAGGAGAATAGACGTAGATAAATGGACCAGACGTCGATCAAGACTAGTGATCGGTGGAAAGTTTATCCGGGTTGAGAAGTGGCTGGTTCGGGTACGTCCTTTAGTCCTTAAGATAACTGAGTGTAAACACGTAAACCGGTTATCGCGCCAAACTAAAAAATCTGTTGAGGGTTTTTGTTTTTAAAACGAGACAAGAGCCAGAGTTTACGCGCTGGTTTTTTACTCAGGTAACTGGAGATGAGACTAGACGTTGTCACGATCCGCTGTGCGGATCGTTTATTGTTTTGTCGTTTATATGTTCTGATCATGTTTAGTTCTAGACTCGGCCGATCCCTGTTTTTGTCCATTTCCTGTTTTGTCTTGTTTCCATGGTTTGGTCATTTGTTCACCTGTTCTGGCGTCAGGCGCACCTGTGTTCTCATTATTGTTTGACCAAAGCCTGTGTTTTTCCTTAGTTCGTCCCTGGTCCATTGCTTGCTTTTTGAACACGTCACGTTTGTATCCTGTGTCCTAGATTAGTTTGTGCTAAGTTCCGCCTTAGCTTTACGTGCGTGCGGTACGTCGTTTTGTGTTATTTCTGTTTCCTGCTAAGTTTTAGCATTAACTTTCCATGCGTTGGCACGCGCTTTGTTTTCCCCTGTTTGCTCCAGTGTTCTTTTGTTTTATTATATTAAAACTTATTCTTACCTGCAATCCTGCCTGACTGGTCGTGTGTGCATCCACGAAGCGGCAACTCCGCGCAGCAAGTGCGCCGCGTACGCGTGACAGACGTAGCAACATGAACCGGATGTTGCACAAGACTAGCGATCGGTGGACAGTTTATCCGGGTTGAGAAGTGGTCGGTTTGGTGACACCCTTGAGTCCTTAGGTTAACCAAGTGTAAACACGTAAACCAGTTGTCGCGCCAAACTAGAAATCAGCTGAGGGTTTTTGTTTGTAAAATGAGACAAGAGCCATAGATCACCCGATGGTTCTGTTACTCAGGTAACTGGAGAGGAGAATAGACGTACATACATGGACCGGACGTCGCGCAAGACTAGCGATCGGTAGACAGTTACCGTCCTTGAGTTCTTAAGTTCATTGAGTGTAAACACGTAAACCGGTTATCGCGCCATACTAGAAATCGGCTGAGGGTTTTTGTTTTTAAAACGAGACAAGAGCCAGAGTTCACGCGCTGGTTCTGTTACTCAGGTAACTGTAGAGGAGAATAGACGTAGATACACGGACCGGACATCGCGCGAGACTAGCGATCGGTGGACAGTTTATCTGGGTTGAGAAGTGGCCGGTTCGGGTATGTCCTTGAGTTCTTAGGTTAACTGAGTGTTAACAAGTACACCGGTTATCGCGCCGAACTACAAATCGATTGAGGGTTTTGGTCTTTAAAACGAGACAAGAGCCAGAGTTCACGCGCTGGTTCTGTTACTCAGGTAACTGGAGAGGAGAATAGACGTAGATACATGGACCGGACGTCGCGCAAGACTAGCGATCGGTGGACAGTTTATCCGGGTTGAGAAGTGGTCGGTTCGGGTACGTCCTTTAGTCCTTAAGTTAACTGAGTGTAAACTCGCAAACTGGTTATCGCGCCAAACTAAAAATCGGTTGAGGGGTTTTGGTCTTGAAAACGCGACAAAAGCCAGAGTTCACGCGCTGGTTATGTTACTCAGGTAACTGGAGAGGAAAATAGACGTACATACATGGACGTCGCGCAAGACTAGCAATCATTGAACAGTTTATCCGGGTTGAGAAGTGGCCGTTTCGGGAACATCCTACAGTCCTTAAGTTAACTGAGCGCAAACACGTAAACCGGTTGTCGCGCCAAACTAGAAATCGGTTGAGGTTTTTTTTTTTTTTAAACGAGACAAGAGCCAGAGTTCACGCGTTGGTTCTGTTACACAGGTAACTGGAGATGATAATAGACGTAGCTACATGAACCGGATGTTGCACAAGACTAGCAATCGGTGGACAGTTTATCCGGGTTGAGAAGTGGTCGGTTTGGCTACACCCTTGAGTCCTTAGGTTAACCAAGTGTAAACACGTAAAACCAGTTGTCGTGCCAAACTAGATATCGGCTGAGGGTTTTTGTTTTTAGAATGAGACAAGAGCCATAGATCACCCGCTGGTTCTGTTACTCAGGTAACTGGAGAGGAGAATAGACGTAGATACATGGACCGGACGTCGCGCAAGACTAGCGATCGGTAGACAGTTACCGTCCTTGAGTTCTTAAGTTCATTGAGTGTAAACACGTAAACCGGTTATCGCGCCAAACTCGAAATCTGTTGAGGGTTTTTGTTTTAAAACGAGACAAGAGTCAGGGTTCACACGCTTGTTACGTTACTCACGTATAGATACATGGGCCGGATGTAGCGCGACACAAGCAACCGGTGGACAGTTATTCGGTTCGAGAAGTGGCCGGTTTGGGTACGTCCTTGAGTCCTTACGTTAACCGAGTGAAAACACGTAAACCGGTTATCGCGCCGAGCTAGAAATCAGTTGAGGGATTTTATCTTTAAAACGAGACAAGAGAAAGGGTTCACACGTTTCTTACGTTACTCATGTATGGATACATGGAAGGGATGCCGCGCGACACCAGCAATCGGTGGACAGTTTATCTTTGAAAAGTCACGGCTGCCCAATAAATGATTAACCGCTAGATATGTAACGTCAACACCACGGACCATCCCTGTACTCCGTCTGTCAGTATTGTACATCCCAAGGAATGGCGGTTCAGAAGGATTCCCGTTTTTTTAATTTCACAGAATGCAACGTTCTCGTACAACGGGTTCAATCTCCGTGTCTTGCGCTCTTTTTCCGGCATCTTTCCTTTCACCTCTCAACTCCTCAACAGACGTCACTTATTTCTGCTTATACCTGAATTCCCGCCTCCCAGTCAAGCCTGACACAAATTTGACTTGTGTAAAACATATTTAACATGTTTTTGCCTTAAACTTTAACATCTTATATGTTGTGTTTTATAAATACTGGAAGCATGCCACTTTCCCCCGAGATTGGTAGGTCGTGAGTTCAAACCCCGGCCGAGTCATATCAAAGACTATACAAATAGAACCCATTACCTCTCTGCTTGGCAGTCAGCATCAAGGAGTTGGAATTGGGGGTTAAATCACCAAAATTATTCTTGAGCGATGGCTGCCCACTGCTCCCCTCACCTCCCAGGGGGTGGAACAAGGAGGTGGGTCAAATGCGGAGAGTAGTTTCAGCACACCTAGTATGTGTGTGACTATCAGTGACACTGGCCGAGGGTGGAGTCGGCTCTCTTGGTTGCTTTGTTGGGTCTGCTCCTGTCTCTGGCCATGCTCACCCCAACTCAGCAGACGATGGCGTTTTGATCTTGTTTTACTTTTGTAGCTGTATGTAGAAAAGACTGGTTGCATTAGCACTGCTAATGTCCTTTGTCTTCTTTGATTTTTCCCCTCTTACACACGTTTATATGTGCTATGGCTAAGAGTTGTTTGCCTCCTTGGCGTAAGTCTTGACCCCCTGTCCAGGGGTCCACTTCCCAGCGTTTACCTGTTTCTCACCTTTTTAGTAAGGGGCGCCGGAAGTTGGCAGACCCGTCAGCGATCCTGTTCTGTCTCTTTGTAATGTTTGTCTTATGATTGCACTGGAAATCATAATTTCACTTTGGGGATCATTAGAGTATTTCTGATTCTGATGTACTTTATTTGAGTAATGATGTTGTCATTACTGCCACAAGTGGTGGAAAAGTGTATTACAACTGAGTACAGCTGTGGCCCATATGGACCACTTAACCCAGGGGTAGGGAACCTATTGCTCTAGAGCCAGATGTGGCTCTTTGGATGACTGCATCTGGCTCTCAGATACATCTGAGCTGACATTGCTTAACAGGATAAGTAAAAAATAATTCCACTTGTAATCACAGTGTTAAAAACAACGTTCAAAATATAAAACATTCTCATGCATTTTTATGTTCAAGAAGTTGCGTTAATGGTCAGAAGTAATTTATTTATTATTGGTTCTTCCGCCCGATTGTAGCTGAGATAGGCGCCAGCGCCCCCCGCGACCCCAAAAGGGAATAAGCGGAAGAAAATGGATGGATGGTTAGTGTGGTGCTTGCCCTTCTGGGGGTTCTTCAGACCACCAAGAGCCTGTTTTAGGGTTAAGATATTGTTTTATTTTAGTTTTCTCTCAGTTGCTTTGCAGCAATTGTCTTTTTCTCTTTCGTCCTCACTCGCGCTCTGGATCCAGCCCCAACTCTGTCTCTCCTTCTGGCTGCTGCTTATAACAGAGCGACAGGCGATTAGATAAAAAGGCCCAGGTGGGCCATTTACGCACCTGTCGCTGATTTCGAGGCCGTTCCTGGCAACATCCCGCTTTGCTGCAGGCCCGCAGGCCACGCCCCCTCCACAGTTAGCTTCAGAATAACAATGTTATTACAAAGAATAAGAGACTTATTATACTCTGGAAATGTTGGTCTTACTTAAAAATGCACGCGTTTAGTTATGTTCAGTGTTAGAAAAAATATTATATGGCTCTCAGGGAAACACATTTTAAAATATTTGGCTTCTTGGCTCTCTCAGCCAAAAAGGTTCCCGACCTCTGACTTAACCTACGGTTAAGAAACACGGTAGCAGATAATACTTAAAAATGACACTCAGAAGTCTTAGAAATCAATATTATGACGAGAAACTATATGTTATTAATAAACAAATACATGTATTTACATATTAAAAAAAACACAAAAGTACCAAAAAAAAATGACGTGAACTGTGAAAGGCATCCTTCCCCACGGACTGACGGTTTCAACGGGTGTCCATAAGCCGGAAGTTATTACTTTTGAAAAATGACGATCACGTAATTAAGCCTGTGTGAACGCCATGGCAACAGGCTCAACAAATGCGCTAATTCCCGCTAAGCTAATTAAACGCTGCCTCTGCGGCACTAATGCACTTGGAAAAAAAATAAATAAAGAAATAAATACAAAAATCCAACACCAGCTTCTGATTGCACTTCAATCCCGCTGCTCTGTTTAATCCTCGGACCTAACATGCTCCTTGTCTGCCTGGGCAAGATAACCTCTCCTCCTCCATTTTTGACAATTTTAGGGGGAGGGAAGGGGTGTGTGTTTGACTGAGCTAACCAACACGCAGAGACGGTTGCAGCCCAGCTCCACAAGGGGGTGCTGTTGATATTCCCCCTTTCCAACCTGCCTCCGTCTGCCTCTGCACCTTTCCCTAAAAACATCTTCTTCCCGAGCCTCTAGATGATATCAGACATGGATGGAAATGATGTTGTCCCTCGGAAGCAGGGGGAGAGTATTAGCAACAGCCCCCTCCCCTTGGTTAAAATGAGCTGGGGAGGAGGGGTGGGGGCGCCATTGTGCTGGAGGCATAAAAGGGGTGCCTGTTAATTTCCGAGCTCAGTGGCGAGGCAGTCATTATCTCTGGATGGGCATCTACAATAGATAATTACCCTGGAAAAAAAAAAAGAACAAAAAAAAAGGAGTTCAAACTGAAAATACTGCTTTTCAAGACAGCGAGGATGTTGTTGATATCTTCTAGTATCGCCGTGGAACGTCCAGGTGTGATTTGGATCGACTCCCAGCAAGATCATTTATTCATTTCTGTCTCGGCTCGTAATTCTACATTAATTGCTTGTTTTTGAACTCCGTTCCAAAATGAGCCGGCCGGCAGGGGAGAGTGGACGGATGGTGTGATGTTTGATTGGGAAACAACGGCGGACATTAGGGTTGTATAAAATACCGGTACTTAGGGCTGGACGATATGGACGAAAAAGTATATCTCGATATATTTCTACTTAAACTCGACATTCGATATACAGTGGGGCAAAAAAGTATTTAGTCAGCCACCGATTGTGCAAGTTCTCCCACTTAAAATGATGACAGAGGTCTGTAATTTTCAGCATAGGTACACTTCAGCTGTGAGAGACAGAATGTGAAAAAAAAATCCAGGAATTCACATTGTAGGAATTTTAAAGAATTTATTTGTAAATTATGGTGGAAAATAAGTATTTGGTCAACCATTCAAAGCTCTCACTGATGGAAGGAGGTTTTGGCTCAAAATCTCACGATACATGGCCCCATTCATTCTTTCCTTAACACGGATCAATCGTCCTGTCCCCTTAGCAGAAAAACAGCCCCAAAGCATGATGTTTCCACCCCCATGCTTCACAGTAGGTATGGTGTTCTTGGGATGCAACTCAATATTCTTCTTCCTCCAAACACGACGAGTTGAGTTTATACCAAAAAGTTCTATTTTGGTTTCATCTGACCACATGACATTCTCCCAATCCTCTGCTGTATCATCCATGTATCCATTTTGGTATAAACTCAACTCGTCGTGTTTGGAGGAAGAAGAATACTGAGTTGCATCCCAAGAACACCAAACCTACTGTGAAGCATGGGGGTGGAAACATCATGCTTTGGGGCTGTTTTTCTGCTAAAGGGACAGGACGATTGATCCGTGTTAAGGAAAGAATGAATGGGGCCATGTATCGTGAGATTTTGAGCCAAAACCTCCTTCCATCAGTGAGAGCTTTGAACGGTTGACCAAATACTTATTTTCAACCATAATTTACAAATAAATTCTTTAAAATTCCTACAATGTGAAATCCTGGATTTTTTTTCACATTCTGTCTCTCACAGTTGAAGTGTACCTATGATGAAAATTACAGACCTCTGTCATCATTTTAAGTGGGAGAACTTGCACAATCGGTGGCTGACTAAATACTTTTTCGCCCCACTGTATATCTCGATATATTTTTGGTTGAAAGTATACATACAAAGATGTTCATTTTTGAGCGATATCCAGTGAAATTGAAGTGAATGACAACTGTAAAAGAGGTGTTAACAACAAAGAAAATAAACAGTTTACATAGCACAGAATTACATAATATAAATTAGATAGAGAAATATTATTTCTACCTACAAACCCCGTTTCCATATGAGTTGGGAAATTGTGTTGGATGTAAATATAAACCAAATAAAATGATTTGCAAATAATTTTCAATCAATATTCAGTTGAATATGCTACAAAGACAACATATTTGATGTTCAAACTGATAAACATTTTTTTTTGCAAATAATCATTAACTTTATAAATTGATGCCAGCAACACGTGACAAAGATGTTGGGAAAGGTGAAAATAAATACTGATAAAGTTGAGGAATGCTCATAAAACACTTATTTGGAACATCCCACAGGTGTGCAGGCTAATTGGGAACAGGTGGGTGCCATGATTAGGTATAAAAACAGCTTCCCAAAAATTGCTCAGTCTTTCACAAGAAAGGATGGGGCGAGGTACACCCCTTTGTCCACAACTGCGTGAGCAAATAGTCAAACAGTTTAAGAACAACGTTTCTCAAAGTGCGATTGCAAGAAATTTAGGGATTTCAACATCTACGGTCCACAATATCATCAAAAGGTTTAGAGAAGCTGGAGAAATCACTCCACATAAGCGGCATGGCTGGAAACCAACATTGAAAGACCATGACCTTCGATCCCTCAGACGGCACTGTATCAAAAACCGACATCCATCGCTAAAGGATATCACCACATGGGCTCAGGAATACTTCAGAAAACCACTGTCACTAAATACAATTTGTCGCTACATCTGTAAGTGCAAGTTAAAGCTTAAAGAGGTGATTTAAGACACGGCTATAGCTAGCTAGCGGCAAACGTCCATTTGCAGTCGGCAGTGTTTTAGCTACTTCTAAATCACTAATCCTCACCACCATGACGACAAATAAAGTACGTTTCTTACAAGTATCATCCCTGCAGGACGAGGAATAGCTAAACATGATTCACTACACACCGTAGGAGGATACGATAGCTAACCGCTAACAGCAAGCTAGCCCCCTGAATGCAAAAAAATGCCATGGGTGGATCTACACCCGTACTTGCCAATCCTCCCGATTTTCCCGGGAAACTCCCGAATTTCAGTTCCCATCCCAAAAATCTCCGGGGCAACCATTCTCCCGAATTTCTACCGATTTCCACCCGGACAACAATATTGGGGGGCGTGCCTTAAAGGCACTGCCTTTAGCCTCCTCTACAACCTGAAAAGGAGACTATTATATAGGTCTCCGTTTTCCATAGATTTATCTATAACCCATAAAGTAGGCAGGCAGGGATCTATTTCTCAGCGTGTGTTTATTCCAGCCGGCACGTTAATACACTTTGATTGACTGACTGATTGATTGATACTTTTATTAGTAGACTGCACAGTTCAGTACATATTCCGTACAATTGACCACTAAATGGTAACACCCAAATAAGTTTTTCAACTTGTTTAAGTCGGGGTCCACGTTAATCAATTCACTGACTCACAACATCCGGATTCCCAACATGCATTGCTTCAAAACTACGGCAAGTAGTAATGTCCAAAAACGTAACAGAGACGAAGCAGAAGAACGAAGAAGAGACATAGCGACGACGAATAATAAGAAGAAGTACGCTTGCAAGTTCCAAAATGATGGCAAAAAAATAATTTCAGTTCATCCAGGAGAGCTCGAAAGGGAAGGGGTATGATGCCTGCACATTTTGTAGATCAGTGTTCTCCATTGAACACGGAGGACGAACAGATATACTCATGTGCTCCCCATCTCCCGAATTCGGAGGTCTCAAGGTTGGCAGGTATTTCTACAGCTAACATCCACTGTAATGATGCCAAGTACAAGGGCGGATCTAGTCGATACTATCATAATTACATCAATATTTTTCATCGTCACAGAATATTTTATCCTTTTTTAAAAATTCATAGTATTCATGTTCATATTATGTAACTCAGGAAATATGTCCCTGGACATATGAAGACTTTTATACATGACCAATGTTTGATCCTGTAACTACTTGGTATCGGATTGATACCCAAATTAGTGGTAAATAAATAAATGATAAATGGGTTGTACTTGTATAGCGCTTTTCTACCTATAAGGTACTCAAAGCGCTTTGACACTACTTCCACATTTACCCATTCACACACACATTCACACACTGATGGAGGGAGCTGCCATGCAAGGCGCCAACCAGCACCCATAAGGAGCAAGGGTGAAGTGTCTTGCTCAGGACACAACGGACGTGACGAGGTTAGTTCTAGGTGGGATTTTGAACCAGTTACCCTCGGGTTGCGCATGGCCACTCTTCCACTGCGCCACGCCGTCCCTTATCATCCAAAACTAATGTAAAGTATCAAACAAAAGAAGAATAAGTAATTATTACATTTTAACAGAAGTGTAGATAGAACATGTTAAAAGAGAAAATGAGCAGATATTAACAGTAAATGAACAAGTGGATTTAAATCCAATTTTACAGTTTGTCCCTCATAATGTGGACAGAATAATAGAATGAGAAACAACACAATATGTTACTGCATATGTCAGCAGCTAAATTAGGAGCCTTTGTTTGTTTACTTCCTACTAAAAGACAAGTTGTCTAGTATGTTCACTATTTTATTTAAGGACTTAACTGCAATAAGACACATATGTTTAATGTACCCTAAGATTTTTTGTTAAAATAAAGCCAATATTGTAATTTTTCTGTTGTGCCCTTTATTTAGAAAAGTATCGAAATAGATTTTGGTACCGGTACTAAAATATTGGGATCGAGACAACACTAGCGGACAACAAAACAAACCCAATGGAAGAATGCCGGAATACGACTCGCCTCAATGGCCGTAGTTACGTTATGTCTTAGAGGGTGCCATACTTGCCAACCCTCCCGATTTTCTCGGGAGACTCCCGAATTTCAGTGCCCCTCCCGGGGCAACCTTGCTCCCGAAATTCTCCCGATTTCCACCCGTACAAAAATATTGGAGGCGTGCCTTAACAGGAAATGCCTTTAGCGTTCTCTACAACCTGTCGTAGCGTTCGCTTTTCCTCGATATGTACAGCGTGCCAGCCCACTTACATATAATGTATGACTTTTACACACACATAAGTGAATGCCAGGCATACTTGGTCAACAGCCATACAGGTCATACTGAGGGTGGCCATATAAACAACTTTAACACTGTCACAAATATGCGCCACACTGTGAACCCACACCAAACAAGAATAACAAACACATTTCGGGAGAACATCCGCACCGTAATACAACATAAACACAACAGAACAAATACCCAGAACCCCTTGCAGCACTAACTCTTCCGGTCTGCTACAATATACACCCCCACTACCGCCAAAACCCGCCTTAGGATTTTTTTTGACCTGATAAGAGTCGCCCCGCAGCTGTCAATCAAGCCATCCGGCGTCAAAAAGTCATTTAAGCGCCGTGTTTCCCGTGTCTCTTACGTGCGGATCCATGCGGCACTAAATTTCCTGTATTTGAGGGTCGACAATGTTGGGACAGTCAAAGCCGAGGTCAGAGGTGACAAACTTATGACATTTGACCCCAGACAGTTGTTGTGGAAAATTAGGGGACCGTAACTTCCAGCCTTGTTTGTCCACTGCAAATATAAACACTTTTCCTCCAGAAAATGCCGCTAAAAACACTTTAAACATTTAGGCTGCAACTCGCGAACAATTTTGACAGTGAACTAGTACCTTATTTCCGTACCATAGGGCACACCGGATTATTAGGCGCACTGCCGATGAATGGTCTATTTTTGATTTTTTATCAAATATTAGGTGCATTAAAGGAGTCATATTATTATGATTTTTTTCTAAATTATTACTAAAATCCATAACGGAGCAGCATCTTCTCATCCGGAAACAACAACACAAGAAATGTGTCTTGGGAAAATCCGTCCAACCAGAACTCTCTACTAACTAAAGTTTCTTGGGTGAATAATGTAAACTCACTACACCGGTATGTTTTAGTGCTTTCATGGCAAGTTTACTGACAGATATAAGTAAGAACTTTACACTAGTGAAGTGAATTATATTTATATAGCGCTTTTCTCAAGTGACTCAAAGCGCTTTACATAGTGACACCCAAGATCTAAGTTACATTTAAACCAGTGTGGGTGGCACTGGGAGCAGGTGGGTAAAGTGTCTTGCCCAAGGACACGACGGCAGTAACTAGGATGGCACAAGCGGGAATCGAACCTGCAACCCTCAAGTTGCTGGCACGGCCACTCTACCAACCGAGCTATGCCGCCCCACTACTTTATACTACAAATGGCAACAACGAAGGATTAAGCCGTCCTATCAAGAAGATAGAGAAAAAGAAGAAGCTTATCGACAACGGTGTTGCCATGGACTACAAAGGCGGACTCGCGCAATTTTTCAGGATTTATGCAGATCCCAAATACAGATCAGCAGGTACCAAAAGGGAAGAACAGTTGCTTTTGCGTAATATTGCAAATAAAAACGCCAGATAATATGTCTTACTAAGTACACAAACCATAATAATACTCGTATGTTTAATGCGCCGACAATCCTCCTAGCGGTGCGGCTTCATAGCTTACCAAAGTGGTACTAAAATATTTTGATAGATTTTTGAGCGCCGTGTGTTTTTTTTTATATTTTCAATGGAACTTCTAAAATGTTGGTGTTGTTTACTTGAGACATATTGCCGTCATAGTGCAGCCTACACGTATCTCTTATATTTGACTGCCATCTACAGGTCACACTTATCATTACACCATGTACCAAATAAAATAGCTTCGAGGTGAGTGCGCAACCAAACTTATTCTTTACATAAGGCGCACTGTCGAGTTTTGAGGGAAAAAATAAGGATTTAAAGTGTGCCTTATAGTCCGGAAAATTTGGCAATTTACTATCCTAACGATTAATCTAGTGTTTAATCATAGGGCCGCGACGCAAGCGCCACCTAGAGGGCCCTGTAAAAAATATGCGCTCCTTAAAGGTGCTCATTTGCAATGCACTTTTTCCACCACTTGGGGCAGCAATGACAATATCAAACACACTGAAGCGCAAAAATTATGACCAAAGTAGGGAAGCTCAGGTATTTGAGGAAAAAATTAATAAATAAGAAAACTGTCTAAAAAAAGAGAGGAAAGCTGCCCCCCCCCCCCTCCCCCCCCGAAAAAAGAGTAACAACAATTCTATTAAAAAAATCAAGACTAAAAATGGATGGATGGACTACATTTACCAGCATTTGGTACACTACTTTTTACATTTGGATTCATTATCATCAACCAATCTCTTCTGGTTTGCTTTCTGACAATTACAGTCCAATTTAATGCACCACAGTAAAGTAAAATTCTATAACATGCATGCAAATAACTCAAAATACATTCGTAGCTCTATTCCATAGCCACGCCCCCTCGGGAAATAAACTT
Source organism: Nerophis ophidion (assembly GCF_033978795.1). NCBI lineage: Eukaryota > Metazoa > Chordata > Actinopteri > Syngnathiformes > Syngnathidae > Nerophis > Nerophis ophidion. Next base: position 17,938,093 of record NC_084611.1, read on the forward strand.
CCTGTGTTGTGACCTCTGTTTACGACCTCTGTATATGTGTATATATTTCCTTGCCGGCTACTAATAAATGCTCTTGTCTGGGGTTGGGGAGGCTCTCGAGCCGCATGCGGCTCTACAGTGCCGCTCCAGTGGCTCCCTGGAGCAATTTTAAAAAAGGACTTGAAAATGCAAAAAGATGGGGGGGAAATAATTATTTTGTCTTAGAATGTTTTTTGTTTGAAAGTCTAATTGTTAGAAAGCCCACTGTTCAATAGTTGTGTGTATGCTTCACCGATGAGACTATTTGGTGAACATTGTTTTGTCCTACTAATTTCGGTTGGTTCTTGAACTCACCATAGTGTGGACTGTGACGCTACAGTTTGTTTACATGTAAAATCTTCCACTCCTTTGTCTCATTTTGTCCACTGTCAAGACGTGGACTTTGGTGTGATTTGTTTTCCCGTGGTGCAAAGCGACTGGATCGGATATGGCGTGAAGGTACAAACATGATTTTAATCTTAACTAAAAAAAAAAAAGGAACAAACGAAAGGCGCTCTCAGCAGAAGTTCAAAACTTGGCTAAGAAAACAAAACTACCCCAAAGGCAAAACTATGGACATAAAACAAAACTTGCAGACTATGGCACGAATAAAAAAAACTTACTCGGAACGAGAAAAGAGCATGAAAAAGAGCAGCATGGATGATCAGCATGAATAACAAAGGTGTGTTGAGGGAGATGCCGCCAGGCCGACTGCCTGGCAACTACAGGCTTAAATAGAGGTTACGTAATTAACAACAGGTGCGCCAGTCCAAATGAATCAGGTGCGTGACATGAGGACAGGTGAAAACTAATGGGTTGTCATGAATGGCAACACTAAATTGGCCCTAGTGTGTGAATGTGAGTGTGAATGTTGTCTGTCTATCTGTGTTGGCCCTGCGATGAGGTGGCGACTTGTCCAGGGTGTACCCCGCCTTCCGCCCGATTGTAGCTGAGATAGGCGCCAGCGCCCCCCGCAACACTAAATTGGCCCTAGTGTGTGAATGTGAGTGTGAATGTTGTCTGTCTATCTTTGTTGGCCCTGCGATGAGGTGGCGACTTGTCCAGGGTGTACGCCGCCTTCCGCCCGATTGTAGCTGAGATAGGCGCCAGCGCCCCCCGCGACCCCGAAAGGGAATAAGCGGTAGAAAATGGATGGATGGATGGATGGAAAACAAAGCAGGGAGTGAAAAAACGGGAACTGACAGAGTGCAAAAACCAAACAGAACATGGTCACCAAGACATGACATTCACCAAATCTTTTATACTGTGCGTGAATGCACAAAAGGTGAGTTTTGTTGATGTTATTTACTTGTTGGAGTGCTAATCAGGCATATTTGGTTAGTGCATGACTGCAAGCTAATCAACGCTAACATGCAATTTAGGCTGGCTTTATGTACTGTACACATTGCATCATTATGCCTCGATTTTAGCTATATTTGAGGTCATTTAATATCCTTTACTTTTATGCTCTCTGTATTTAATTTATATTTGCATGTCTCATGACACATTATCTGTATGTACTATCGGCTGCATGTCTGATAGTTGTTTATGTGCCGTGTTGTTCCAGACCACAGCAAACGTTACCCAGCTTGCAAAGATGGTAATACATCCATTGGACACATGCAACATTTTGACCATATAAGCAGTACATGTTATGTAGACCACAACGATGTGGTTTTGACGTATAAAACAATTATAATACGACACTTTGAACCGCGGGGAAGTTTATTTATTTGGCCTAATTTATTTGTAGAAAGGTACTGATCTTTATGGGTCAGGGTGACACACTACTGGCACATGTTGTTATTTCTGCGTTAGTGTTTGGCTCGTAATAGCAATTGTGTGTTTGTTTGAGCAGAGGTTTCTAACCATTTTCCGCCCGCAAGCTCATATTTTGTGGCCCTCTACATAACGCCCTGGTTTAGTGTAATTGGACTCTGGGCGGCTTATAGTTAAATATGTTATGGCAGTCTTAAATCCCAATAGGCGCTGAAATATAACGCTGCAAACACAACAAATACTGCACAAGCAGGGGTGTCCAAGTGGGGATGTCGCACTGGGGGCCCTTGGGCTTTTGTAAAGAACTGTTGCCGTCATTTAAATACGTAACTTATAAAAAAAAACCATCATAAATGTTGAACTAAAATATATATGGGCATCAAATAGCAATAATAAGGTTGCTTGAATGAAATGAAAAATCAAAAAATGCTGACACAGACGTCGTAAAGTCATCAAGGCTCACCTTTTAAGCACTCAAACACAGCACTCGCATTTTTGGAAACAACATATATGACATACATGAAAGGTTAAAATAGAATACATCTATTGGTGGGAGCATAGGAGGAATTTCATTTTGTGTTGCCTCTCAACTGTGGTGCGTTCAAGGACCCTGGATTAAAGTTAGAAACGGAGGCCTCACTAGGTTTTTAAAGACGGGGGAGATGCACTCATGGTTACACAGCGTATTAAATAGATTGAGGAAGCCGGCTTTGTATCGCAGCACGTTTTTAATTGTGATGAGAACTGACTTTTCTGGAAAAAAAAAAAAAAGGTGCCGGAGCGGACTTATTTCTTGTTCAGCGGCGCCTCTTCCGAGTCACACACAAACACACACAGCCCCCTCGCACTAGCCCCCACACCCTCTCTTCATCTGTCTGTAGACCTTTTCCCGATAACTTGCTGTATGTGGATTTTACTTTTTAAATTGTTTATTATTGTAGCAATACGGTTGTTAAAGTTAAGGATGTTTGTGATTGCTGATCGTTTGTGGGGACACCAAAGGGACTTCTGTGTATGTGCGCCCCTTGGCAAAGCAGCGCATACAGGACAGTTCAGCTTGTTTTTGTTGAGACAGTTGATCCATCACCTCCTCGTTCTGTCTGTTTTATAATTACGTTTATATTGTGTTCAAATCTAAAATGCAGACTTTTGTCGAAGCTGGAAGCCATTATTCAAAATTACCATGGTTCTTGTGGAGAAATTTGCTTCACTATATCAGTTTGTTGATTTACAAACCCTGTTTCGGAACCAATCAGGTTTGTAAATCAAGGTTCCACTGTATAATCATAAAAATAATGACTTTATATGGGAATCTACTCACCTCTACTCGGACACTTGTCAGGCTTGGACTACGGAATGAACTCAGATGCAGAGTAGGGATACTTAATAGGGCTTTTATTTTGACGGCTCTTTCACCTCCAGAGTCAGAGTAATACAATAGCTCCAAACAACAAAAACGGTCGGCGAAAAAAGGTTCCAAAAAGGGAATGACCGAGAATCACTCCTAAAAGGAGGAAAATACAAAAACAAAGACAAATTAAAGCTGCAAGCAGCGTTGGTCGGGCCCGCTTTGGCTGCGGCCCCCGCGACCCAAACCCGGATAAGCGTTAGAAGATGCATGGACAGTAGCTACTATTAGCAAACAGATAGACTTAGCAACTCGGCGTAATATCTTAACATCGACACACTGGCAAAAATGACATTTAGTATGGAACATTTTGTTTTAAAGGGGTTTTAGCCAACTTCCTGTTGATTTTTGCTGAAGGAAGTGAGCGTATGAAATGTAGGTGTAAGTCAGACCTACATAGAAGTTTTTGTTTCGTGTCTGTACGACATTCCTAACGAAAGTTACGAGTAGTTTTGTCTGTGTTTTTTCTTAAGGGGGCGCTAGAGCACAATTTTTATTTTTGGGGTTTGGTTTTTTTATTGGATGGCAATTTTCGCCAGTCCTGATGTGTGTGTAAAATTTGGTGAGTTTTGAAGCATGTTAAGGGGGTCAAATTACAGCTCGGCGTTTCTGGATGTTGTTGATAAATTGCTTTCGCTTTGCATAGTAGAGCTTTAACTTGCACTTTAAAGCATTTTAAGGGGGTCAAATTACAGCTAAAAGAGGCAAAAATGACATATTTTTACACCATGATTAAGGAAGGTTGTTTGGATTGTGACATACAAGTAAATGCTGTACTTTACAGTGTCATTGATCTGATTTACTCACGTTGTCCACAAGATGTCAGCAAATATTTAGCATACAGAAACTCCCTGGTATTTAAGAGTAAGATGCTTTGTTGAACATTTTTTTTTGCACCATGTCTCGGGAAGGTTGTTTGGATGGTGTCATACAAGTACATGGTCTACTTTCAAGGGTCATTAATCTGATTTATTCACATTGTCCACAAGATGGCAGCAAATATGTTGCATTCAGAAACCGCTTGGTAATTAGGAGTAGGATGCTCTACTGAACAATTCTTTTTTACACTATGACTACGGAAGGTTGTTATGATTGTGTCATAAAACTAAAAGCTGTACTTTTAAGGGTCCGTGATCTGATTCACTCAATTTACTCTTGTCCACAAGATGGCAGCAAATATGTAGCATACAGAAACCGCGTGGTATTTAAGAGTAAAATGCGGTGTTGAACAGTTTTTTGTTTTTTTTTGCACCATGACTAGGGAAGGTTGTGTGGATTGTGTCAAACAAGTAAATGCTGTACTTTCAAGTGTCATTGATCTCATTTACTCATGTTGTCCACAAGATGGCAACAAATATGTAGCATTCAGAAACCTACTGGTATTTAAGAGTAAGATGCTTTGATTATAATATTTTTTGCACCATGACGAGGGAAGGTTGCTTGGATTGTGTCATACAACTAAATGCTGTACTTTCAAGGGTCATTGATCTAATTTACACACATTGTCCACGAGATGGCAGAAAATATTTAGCATAAAGAAACCGCCTGGTATATAAAAGTAAGATGCTTTGATGAACAATTGTTTTTTTTTTTGCACCATGACTAGGGAAGGTTGTTTGGAAAGTGTCATACAAGTACATGGTCTACTTTCAAGGGTCATTGATCTGATTTATTCACATTGTCCACAAGATGGCAGCAAATATGTTGCATTCAGAAACCGCTTGGTTTTTAGGAGTAGGATGCTTTACTGAACAATAATTTTTTACACCATGACTAGGGAAGGTTGTTTTGATTGTGTCATACAACTAAATGCTGTTCTTTCAAGGGTCCGTGATCTGATTTACTCACGTTGTCCACAAGATGGAAGCAAATATGTAGCATATAGAAACCGCCTGGTATTTAAGAGTAAGATGCTTTGTTGAACTGTTTTTTTTTTTTTTTTTTTGCACAGTGACTAAGAAATGTTGTTGGGATTATGTCGTACAAGTAAATCCTGTACTTTCAAGAGTCTTTGACCTGATTTACTCCCATTGTCCACAAAATGGCCGCACATTTCTAGTATTCAGAACCCGCCTGGTATTTAGGAGCAATATGCTTTGTTGAACAGTTTTTATTTCTTTTTACTATAACTAGGGAACGTTGTTTGAATTATGTCATAAAACTAAATGCTGTACTTTCAAGGGTCATTAACCTGATTTACTCACGTTGTCCACAAGATGAGAGCAAATATGTTGCATTCACAAACCGCCTGGTATTTAGGAGAAAGATGCTTTGTTGAACAATTATTTTTCACACCATGACTCGGGTAGGTTGTTTTGATTGGGTCATAAAAGTAAAAGCTGTACTTTCAAGGGTCATTTACCTGATGTACTCCCATTGTCCACAAGATGGCAGCAAATACAAAACATTCAGAAACCGCCTGATATTTAGGGGAAAGAAGGTGGCCATTTTGAAAAGCTTTGAAGCTAAAGGCACTTCTGACAAGTTTATATCCACAATTGTTTTACTTTACACCGGTCTGGGCTGTGTCAGCCTGTCTTAGAGATCCCTTTGTGTGGTCAGAAATACTTTAAATCTGTCCAAACTCTAACAGTCTTGCTGTATAGCTTCCAGTTGCTAGACAACCACTGAGCTAGCATTTCAGCTAGTTAGCATCCACCTTGCAGGATTTTAACTTCAAGGATTTAATCAGTGAACAGGGCTTTAATTGTGATGAGACTGAAAAAATATGCCAGAGCCGCAGTGGACCTTTATTACCTGGGCTCAAGCCGATGAAGGATTGCCTCAGACTGATAATCTGTGCTAACGCTAGCAGTGACTAAATGAAACCACTGCTCATTTATCACTCTGAAACTCCCAGAGTGTTCAACAATGCCACAAATATTCCCAGACACACGTTACAGTACATTTGTATATCCCACTGTGGAGGGGGGCGTGGCTTGCGGGCCTGCCGCGGAACGGGGTGTGCAAGGACCGGCCTCGGGTGGATGGCCCAGGTGGGCCTTGTTATCTCATCACCTGTCACCTTTATTAGCAGCAGCCGGAAACGAGACACGGGGGTGGAGTTGTTGTGTTTCAATACAAACGACCGTATTTAAACTGTCTACCGGACTCAGAAGAATCTATGGCGTAGTGGGTAGAGCGGCCGTGCCAGAAACCTGAGGGTTGACATCCAAATTGCTGCCGTTGTGTCCTTGGGCAAGACACTTCACCCTTACCCCCGGTGCCGCTCACACTGGTGAGTGAATGATGAATGATAGGTGGTGGTCGGAGGTGCCGTAGGCGCAAACTGGCAGCCTTGTTTCCGTCAGTCTACCTCATGGCAGCTGTGGCTAAAATTGTAGCTCACCACCACCAGTTGTGAATGAATGATGGGTTCCGACTTCTCTGTGAATGCTTTGAGTATCTAATATTAGAAAAAAACGATATATAAAATCTAATCCATTATTTTTATTTTTATGATTATTATTAAAACTCACGGCAAAGAGACCTTTTACACTGGATGCTTTATTGAACAGTTTTTTTGCAGCAGCATGACTAGGGAAGGTTGTTTGGATTGTGTCATACAAGTACGGGCCGCAGTTTGGACACCCCTGATCCAAACGTTTGTAGACCGAAAATAACGCAAACACGTACAGGTGTTCGTAAATCCACTTTCCAATTAAAATCTTCCATATGTTGAGCACATTCCGGATCCTAAATACACAACCCCAGGTACCGATAAGTAAGAAAAGTTGCTTTTGCAGAATAGGGTTCCTTAAAATAAGCGCATAATTTGAGGAAAGTAGTCTTGTCATGAGCCGTCAGTGGTGATGCTCATACTGAACGCTATCAATCCGCTAAATCACATCCCAGCAAAAAGAGCAATTTGGAACAGGACCACAACACAGACAAACGCCGGGTTTCCTGGTTATTGACCCTGGTGGGCTCATGATGAAGGAGCAACATCTTGTAAAATGCATTACGCCCTAACGAGATTAGCCCATAAACAGATACACGTTCAATAAAGCGCCAGCATTTCTGTGTAGATCGGGATAAGTCGATGACAGCAACCCTCTACGATTTGTCTCTGCTGCCGGATTAGTCCAACATGAGCCAGGTGATTCAGACCTAAGTGGGCCTGCGCCGAGGTCTGGCCCGGGCTAACGTCGGTGCACTGGCATCAGTGGTGTGCATCAAAGTGCTGCAGGGAGTCGGACAGGCCTCTTTTGCAAGTCCCTCTGTGGAGTTTTATGCTTCATGGAAACATTACTCTTTGAAAAAAAAAAAGTCAATTCATAATTTTACTGCAAATATTTGCCATTCCTGCTCTGTCACTGATAAGAATACAATGGCACATTTATCATGGTTTCTCATGGCGTTTATTGTAAGTCTCTGGTATTTTGTTACGGGCCTGTCCGTTCAAATGCTGCACATCAACTGCGAGCATACTTGCCAGAATGTTAGGTTGCTAATTGTCAGGTTTACAAACTGATGACATCTATTAAACAAGACAAGAAGCAAAGAATTACACGGAGACAGAACTCTATTTGGCTCAGTGAGGAGAAACGTGTACATCTGTACCCTCACGCTCTGACCAAAAGATTGCACGCCTCCTTCTTTTATTTGGACCTTCCCTGACCGCATGCCAACGGCTGCTTTCAAAAGGGACGGGGGTCGTAAAAAGCCATCGCCTTTGATCACAAAACAGATCAAAAGAAAAGGTTGGTTTAAAAAAAAAAAGAGGTCATAAAAGAGTTCAAAAAGAGGTTCGCAAAAGAGTTTAAAAAAGCAGTGCCTGTAGGGGAGTCTGGTCCTGCTTCCTCTTCGCTTTTGTAGTTCTTGGGTCAGACAATATCTTTCTGTTGATTACAATACATGAAAGAAACAGAACACCCTCATTTTGCTTACCCCGTACACAGTGGAGTTTTTACAAGCCTTCTTCTTGGTAAGTTCAAAGACATATTTTGCTTCTCGCTGGGCACTCAATGTAACACAAAGTTTTTGAGATAACTTAGAAACAATTATTCTAACACTAATGGGTTTTTTTTCCTAGCTTTTTAGATACATTTTTATGTTTGAACCATAAAAATATGAATTTTGATACTTAGTGACATCTTGGAAGTACACCAACATCTCTTATATTAGCATGCTAAAGTTAGCATACAAAGGTTTTTGCTAGCTTTTTAGCTAATTGTGAATGTTTAAACCTAAAAATCAGGAATGTTAATACTTGGCGCCATCTTGGAGGTAACGACTCTTATATTAGCATGCTAAAATTTATGATACTTCTTTTTAGCTAATTTGTATGTGTACACCTTATAAATAGTGCATTAAAATAGTTTCTCTTGTTGGGGTCAAGTGCTAGCATGCTAACGTAATAATGCTACAATTTTATACTAGTGTTTTAGCTAATTTTGTATGTTTAAACCTAAAACCCATGAATTTCAAAACTTGCTGCCATCTTGGATGCATGCTAACAATTCTTATATTAGCATTCCAACATTTTATGGTAGCTTTTTGGCTAATGTGTATGTTTTACACCTTAAAAATAGTGCTTTCGTTTTATTCTGCAGCGTGCTGTATCACTTTCCCAACGCTTCTTTTGCCTACTTGATTTTTGTGCCCTTCCCTGCTGCACTCTTTATTATACGTTTTGTTTTCCTCTGATAAAAGTTTTTTTTTTAAATTTGCCTGTAGCCTCTGCATCCTTGGGTCCAGACCAGCCAGAACAGTCTTACAAGTGCTTGTGGCACACAGCGTTAGTGCTGATCTTGGAAGGCAGTCCCATTTGGTTCGAGCCATGGTTGGATTTGTGTCAAGAAGGTTTGCAAATTTTTATTGATTTATGTAAAATGTGTTATGTTTTTTTTTACACTAAAAATTTAAATTATTGAACATATTAATTCTGAGGAATTAGTTTTAAAACAAAACAAGCATCAAATTAGATTCAGGTTTGATAAAAAATGATAAAAAATTGTTTCATCAGGGGGTAAATTCAAATTTAGCCAGGGGTGCCTAATTTTTTGCCTTTTATACTAAACTTTAATGGACTTCGATGAATGAATTGCACTCAAACAAATTCATGAATCTGTCCAATAATATAAAAAAAAATATATATATATATATTATATATATATACACACATATATATACACATACACATATATATACACACATACATATACACATACACATATATATACATACATATACACACATATATACACATACACATATATATACATACATATACACACATATATATACACATACATATATATATACATATACACATATATATATACATACATATACACACATATATACACATACACATATATATACATACATATACACACATATATATACACATACATATATATATACATATACACATATATATATACATACATATACACACATATATATACACATATATATACATACATATACACACATATATATACACACACATATATATATATATATGTATATATATACACATATATATATACACACATACATATATACAGATATATATATACACACACACACACATATATATATATACACACACACACATACATACACACACACACATATACATATATATACACACATAAATACACACACACACATATATATATATATATACACACACACATATATATATATATACACATATACACACACACACATATATATATATACTTATATATATATATCAGTCCATTTTGTACCACTTCTTCCCTTTTGGGGTCGTGGTGGTGGGGGGAGGGGGGTGCAGGTACCTATCTCAGCTACAATCGGGCGGAAGGCGGAGTAAACCCTGGGGACAAGTCGCCACCTTATCGCAGGGCCAACACAGATAGACAGACAACATTCACACTCACATTCACACACTAGAGACCATTTAATGTTGCCAATCAACCTATCCCCAAGTGCATGTCTTTGGAGGAAGCTGGAGTTCCCGGAGAGAACCCACGCAGTCACGGGGAGAACATGCAAACTCCACACAGAAAGATCCCGAGGCTTGGATCGAACCCAGGACTACCCAGGACCTTCGTATAGTGAGGCAGACGTACTAACACCTCTTCCACCGTGCTGCCGATATATATATTTAATATATTTAGAATTAGCTAACATGCTAACACATTTACGAGTGTCTGCGTTAGTATTATTAACTTACAACTGCATTATTTTAGTAAATTCACCAAAACGTCACCGTGGAGTTATGGAGTCTGTTTAGCTGACTGGAGAGCTAGTTGACGAAGACTTCTGTTTTGTCTGATCAGCCGTTTTACTGCCGTATGGACACAATAAAGGTATGTAAATAAAAATTTACAAAATATTTCTGCATAAATAACTTATTTCAAAACGCATATATCTGTGCCTTATGGTCGGGCGCGGCTAATATATGGAAAATGTTACGGATCACACTCCTGCCGCCTCTCTTTCTGGTGTGCGCTCTGCTTAACACACCTCGAGACACGCCCACGCTCTGCAATCAACGCACCTGTCATTGATGAGAAACCTGCCTTCATAAGCCAGCAAGTCTAGCTTTTGTCGTGGAAATTTCTTAAAGACGATCCTTGAGTGACAAATAGCTTTAAAATGATTCATTAAAGTAACAAACAAATAATAACAAGCTTTGCAAAGCGAGACCAAACCACAACGACACATCCGTTCGTTCCAGCTTGTTCTAACCCCTTTAGAATTTGACATGACAATTATACATTCTCAGAAGTCCCACCCTCCATGCTCATTTACATACTGTACACCAGTGGAATGAATACCCAAAGTCCTGTGAAGAAGGAGAGGGTGTCGTTTGCCCAGAGGGGGGTGGGGTCACTCAGGAAAGGGAACCAATTTAGCTCTGTTGGGGGTCAGGAAGAAGAAAAACACATGCCCACGTCAACTATAGTCCACATGTTACATCAAAGACACAGGAGACAGAGCTTGATCAGATAATAGATCTCTAGCTAAGTGTCACAACTTTTGGCGACCCGTTCAAAGAACATCATCAATTAAAACGAGTACAATTAATTTTGCTATTACACTTTCCAGTGCCAGAACGTAGCTACATGTACACGTACACAACCCCTCTTCCTTCCCCGGCGTCGAGCTGTGTGTCTCGTCTACCCGGATCCCCTCTGGACTCTCTGCTGCCTCCCTGTCTCTGGACCTTCGAGACTGCCTTGCCCTATCTGGACTTCCACCTCGATTTCAACAAGCACCTTCCACACCACCTGGTAACGACCCTCACATACTTGCTACTCAGTCACCCCATTATTCATTTGGATTAAGTACACACTTCACATACATTTAATTATTTCAAAAAACACGCTGTCACCGTCTCCTTCTCTAGCTGTATAGTTATCAAAAAAGATTTCTCCCTAAAATTTTGTGGGTGTGGCTTACATACCGATGCGCTCTATAGACCGGAAAATACGGTAATTGACATTCTATGCGCGCTTCTGCAGGCAAACATGCGCCCCTGTTGAGAAAGAAAATACTCAGTTTTTTGCATCAGAGTCTTAAGTGTTTGGCCCAAAATAGTAGAAACCACCTCTCAGCACAGCTGCTGAATAAACAAACACCTTTCCGACAATGTCAATCAAAAACTGAGCATTATCATGTTTTTTTTTTTTTTTTATATATACGGACGAGAAAGCTGTTTTATGCCTGGTGAGGGTACATATTCCCGCATAAAAGTTAAAAAAGAGGCCTGCAGCTTTCCCTCAGGGAGCCGGGAAGGTGAGATACGGAGTGAGAAATGAGAGAAGACAGTTAGTGAGAATGAATATTATATTGAATTTAAAGCTCCATCACACAAAGCATGCTGCTGTCATTTGAATACACTACTTTGGGATTTTTGGATTTTCCTTCTACCCTATCCTCCCTTTTTTTCTTACCTCCTTGCTGTCTCGACACACGTCAAGTATTCTCGTATCAGCGGAGCGTCCCAGTTGGAAACTGTACATAAATACTCTTAAGACAAAGATGGCCAAAAAATATTGCTATGTTACATAAAATTAAACGCTCTGTGAATCAAAAGGCTCTTATTATGTTATATAATTCTTTCATACTCCCATATCTTAACTATTGTGTTGAAATCTGGGGAAACAATTACAAATCAAACATCAACTCTATATTTTTACTTCAAAAGAAAGCGATTAGAATTGTAACTTATGCGAATTATCGTGACCATACCAATGCTCTGTTCATTAAATTAAAAACATTAAAACTGCGCGATCTTGTTGACCTCAATACTACTATTGTGGCTTTCAAAGCTCATAACCACATGCTGCCTGGGTGTCTACAAGTGAGATTTAAACCCAGAGAGAATCCCTATGACCTCAGAGGTTCAGCTTTCTTTCAGAAAGCAAAAATAAGAACAAGCTTAAAAAGTAGATGTGTTTCTGTTAGAGGAGTTCAACTGTGGAACAGCTTGGATGATTCCTTAAAATGTTCCAGTTCCATTCACACATTTAAAAAACACTTTAAGACCAATGTCTTGAAAAAATATATCACTCTTGAATTAACATTGTAGTTAATACCATGATTAATGTTAATTAAAAATTAAACATGAGATATAAATAATAATAGAAGTACAATTGTGTGTATATATTGTATATATAATTAGTACAAAGGTACACAGGGATATTTCACATGCCTGTACTGTGTATAAAATTGAACTACGCTCATGTTGTTTATAATAAGTTGTGCAAAGGACTTTTTATAACTTTCGGAAGTTTATTTTGTACTTGAAATTGTTTATAGGGTTAGGCGCAATAAGTGTTTAACTTCAGCCTAAACCCTTTCGGTCTATAACATTTTTTATTTTCAATCTATGAATGTACAACTTTTTATTTTCAATCTATGAATGTACAACTGTTTTTTTGCTTTGTTGACCATTGACCGAAGAACAATAAACTTGAGTAAACTTGAGTTGTCGGAAGATGAAAGCGGAGATTGACGAAACGAAACACCCTTCAAATAAAGCGCCGCTGCCCCTTAAGTTGGTATTATCGCCTCTCCCGCTTCTCAGGGGCCTATTTGGGGGCCCATGGCAAACCCTAGTCATAGGGGCCATGACAAAAACATAATGATTTTTTTTTAGCACGCTGTTAGAAACTAACATATTGTACAAACCCTGTTTCCATATGAGTCGGGAAATTGTGTTAGATGTAAATATGAACAAAATACAATGATTTGCAAATCCTTTTCAACCCATATTCAAATGAACGCTCTACAAAGACAATAAATTTGATGTAAATATTCATAAACTTTTATTTTTTTGACAAATAATAATTAACTTAGAATGTCATGGCTGCAACACATGCCAAAGTAGTTGGGAAAGGGCATGTTCACCACTGTGTTACATCACCTTTTCTTCTAACAACACTCCATAAACGTTTGGGAACTGATGAGACACATTTTTCAGGTGGAATTCTTTCCCATTCTTGCTTAATGTACAACTTAAGTTGTTCAACAGTCCGGGTCTCTGTTGTCGTATTTTAGGCTTCAAAATTCTCAACGGGAGACAGGTCTGGACTACAGGCAGGCCAGTCTAGTACCCGCACTCTTTTACTATGAAGCCACACTGTTGTAACACGTGGTGTGGCATTGTCTTGCTGAAATAAGCAGGGGCGCCCATGATAACGTTGCTTGAATGTGTCACACCTATGGATCATGTTTTGTTTTGGTCATGTTCAGTTTGGTTTTTTGGACATTTGGTTCTGTCTTTTCACTTCCTGGTTTGTTTTGTTACCCCAGCTACTCATTAGTTTCCCTTAGTCACGCCCCGATCATCAGCCTCTCACACCTGTTTTTCACTACCACTGCTACTATTTAAGGATTTTACTTTCTGTCCATCAGTCTGGGATCCTCAAAACTCGCACGCACCCTACCCATGCTGCACCTCCTTCACGACCTCGATAATCTGTTTCATGCCTTGTTGTTCGTTTTGGTCCACGCCGAGTAAGTTTTGTTGTTTATGCCATAGATAGTATCTTTTATTTATTTGTATATAGTCATGCCATTGTGCTGTTTTGTTTTAAGTTTAGTATAGATTATTATCCGCCAAAGAGCACGTCTTTGGTTTGCCTTTTTGTAGTTTGTTTGTTTATTTAATAAATATCATGTACTTACATTCATGCCTGACTCGTCCCACATCATCCTTGCATTGAGGAAACACAAACATCCACAGTCCAAGCCTGACAGAATGGCAGTTTATGTTGCTCCAAAACTTGTATGTACCTTTCAGCATTAATGGTGCCTTCGCACATGTGTAAGTTACCCATGCCTTGGGCACTATTGCACCCCCATATCATCACAGATGCTGGCTTATGAACTTTGCGCCTATAACAATCCGGATGGTTCTTTTCCTCTTTGTTCCCGAGGACACAAATGTCCACAGTTTCCAAAAACAATTTGAAATGTGGACTCGTCAGACCACAGAACACTTTTCCCATTTGCATCAGTTCATGTTAGATGATCTCGGGCCCAGAGAAGCCGGCAGCGTTTCTGGATGTTGTTGATAAATGACTTTCGCTTTGCATAGTAGAGCTTTAACTTTCACTTAAAGATGTTGCGACGAACTGTATATAGTGACAGTGGTTGTCTGAAGTGTTCCTGAGCCCATGTGGTGATATTCTTTACATATTGATGTTGGTTTTTGATACAGTGCCATCTGAGGGATCGAAGGTCACGGTCATTCAATGTTGGTTTCCGGCCATGCCGCTAATGTGGAGTGATTTCTCCAGATTCTCTGAACCTTTTGACAATATTATGGGCCGTAGATGTTGAAATCCCTAAAGTTCTTGCAATTGCACTTTAAGAAACATTGTTCTTAAACTGTTTGACTATTTGCTCACGCAGTTGTGGACAAAGGGGTGTACCTCGCCCCATCCTTTCTTGTGAAAGACTGAGCATTTTTTGTGAAGGTGTTTTTATACCCAATCATGGCACCCACCTGTTCCCAATTAGCCTGCACACTTGTGGGATGTTTCAAATACGTTTTTGATGAGTATTCCTTAACTTTATCAGTATTTATTGCCATCTTTCCCGACTTCTTTGTCACGTGTTGCTGGCATCAAATTCTAAAGTTAAAGATTATTTACAAAAAAAAATGTTTATCAGTTTGAACATCAAATATGTTGTCTTTGTAGCATATTCAACTAAATATAGGTTGAAAATGATTTGCAAATCATTGTATTCCGTTTATATTTACATCTAACATAATTCCCCGACTCATATCACCATAAATGATTCCTGGGCGTGGCACTGCTGCTGCCCACTGCTCCCCTCACTTCCCAGGGGGTGATCAGGGGATGGGTCAAATACAGAGGACAAATTTCACCACACCTGGTGTGTGTGACAATCATTGGTACTTTAACTTTAACTTTAATATGGAAACGGGGTTTGCATTTGCCGCACTAGACTATAAGCCGCAGATATATACGTTGTGAAAACAAATAAATATTTTGTAAATATTTATTTACATACCTTAATTTTTTCCGAATGCAGTAAAACGGCGGTTCGAACAAAACAGAAGTCTTCATCATGGACCCACAGGCTGCGGAAGCCAGCGCTCCAATCCACTAAACTGACTTAATAATTCCACGGTGACGTTTTGGTGAAATTACTGAGGAATTTACAAAACTGAAACAATACAAAAACAATGCCATTGTAAGTTAGTAATACTAACACAGACACTCGTACGTTTTTTTTAGCATATTAGCTAACGACGCTAGCTTCATTATGTTACGATAGCACAAACAAATATGCATGAAAACACTCCTACAGACAACACACATGGGACGGTTTACTATGTAAGAATTGTTTTAGTTATATTGTAAAACTCTCAAACGTCGCTTGGAGTGATGAAGGAAGAATCCATACGAGGAGAAACATTATGGATGGCTAGAAGACGGAACAGGCCTCCTACTTTGGGTTGAAAGCTTAGTCTCATCAGAAGGGCGATGCAGCAGCTGCATTGAGTAAATTTGCCCAAATGGTGGCGCCATTGCACAAACAATAACACACCCTTTCAGTGTAACTGCTTTGTCGTCATGTTTTTTAAACTTTTTGTATTATGACCTTTGGCAAAGAAAAATGCATAAATTAGACACCGCTTTATAACCGTAGGAAAAAAGTATATAGTACGGAAGTTACGGTAATATTTAAGAGCAAGATGGGGCCAGTCCTCTGTGGGGTGCCACCTTATCATGGTAGACGAGTTCGAGTGTCCTAATGATCCTTAGAGCTTGGTTGTCTGAGAGTTTCTATACCTTGGTTGGGTCTTCCAAGACAAACAGGTGAGGGACCACACGAAGAGCAGCTCAAAAGATCTCTATGAAAAAACCCCATTAAGGATTCAGATTTTCCCGCCCGGACATGGGTCTTCGGGGCCCCCCTCTGGAGCCTGGCCTGGGAGGTATGGCTCGATGGTGCCCCATGTGCCCCCGTCCGGGCAGAATCAACGGGCTCAAGACTGACTCATAGGAGGGTGCATAGAGGTCTGGGGCAATGTGAGCTGGGCGGCAGCCAAAGTCAGGGGCCCTTGGCGGTCCGATCCTTGACTAGAGAAGCTAGGTCTTAGGATGTGGAACGTCACCTCGCTGTAAGGAAAGGAGCCTGAGCTGGTGCGCGAGGTGGAGAAGTTCCGGTTGGATCTGGTCGGATTCACTTCGACTTACTGCAAGGACTCTGGAGCCAGTCCTCTTGATTTCATCATGCCATCTCCAGGTTGGGAGGGAGATCTTGCCCCAAGTGGAGGAGTTCAAGTACCTCGCAGTCCTGTTCACGAGTCAGGGAAGAGTAGATCGTGAGAGGATCTGCATTAATACGGACTCTGTATCGTTCCGTCAAGGTAAAGACATAGCTGAGCCGGAAGGCAAAGCTCTCAAAATACCACTCGATCTACATTCCTATCCTCACCTATGGTCATGAGCTTTGGGTTCACGGGTACAAGCGCCCCAAATTAGTTTCCTCCGTTGGGTGGGGGGCTCTCTCTAAGAGATAGGGTGAGAAGTTCTGTCATCCAGGAGGAACTCAGAGTAAAGCCGCTGCTCTTCCACATAGAGAGGAGCCAGATGAGGTGGTTCAGACATCTGGTAAGGACGCCCCCCGGATACCTCCCTGGGAAGGGCAGAGTTTTTAAGGACTAATGTGCAGTGGGAAAGTTTGCAATCTCACCTATTTGTTCTAAAAAATATTTTTTTGCAAACCACGAATTGTATTCTTCAAATAATGTGCCACTGTTGAGTGTCCGTGAGGTCTCATGATCAAGAGTAACCATGTAATTCTGTTCCATATCAGTAGGTGGCAGTAGGTAGATAATTGCTTTGTGGACCTAATTTGAGATGAGAATTAGTAATGCATGTCTTTGAAGATGGGAGGAAGCCGAAGTACCCGCAGGGAACCCACGCAGTCCCGGAGAGAACATGAAAACTCCACACAGAAAGATCCAGAGCCCAGGACCGGATGGATGGATTGAATTAGTGATGCATGTATGGTTATTTTATTTTTTTAATGATAAATGGTAAATTAGTTTTACTTGTATAGGGCTTTTCAACCTTCAAGGTACTCAAAGCGCTTTGACAGTATTTCCACACTCACCCATTCACTCACCCATTCACACACTGATGGCGGGAGCTGCCATGCAAGGCCCTAACCTTTAGCTGTTGAGTCCCACTTCTCTGTGAGCGCTTTGAGTGTTTAGAAAAGCGCGATATAAATCAAAGTTATATAAATCCAAGTTATCCAACCACCACCAAGCAAGGGTGAAGTGTCCTGCTCAAGGACACAAAGGACGTAACGAGGTTGGTAGTAGGTGGGGATTGAACCAGGAACTTTCAGATTGCTGGCACGGCCACTCTCCCAACTGCGCCACGCCGTTGTTATTATTTTTAATGTTTATTTACCCAGGAAAAGTCCCTTTGAGATTAAGAATCTCTTATTCAAGAGGGTCCTGCACATTCATACACCAGTCTAGGTGCCACTGGAAGATAGGTGGGCTGTGATAGGGATGAAGCGAGCTGGCATCGACCTTGGAACCCTCGAGTTACTGGCACGACCGCTCTGCCATCCGGGCCGCGCCATCCCAAACGCCGTTATGAATTTATATCGAACAATCCCCTTAGGTATTTGATGACGGCGACGTTAAATTGTCAATATAGGCTACTGAGTCTCTTTTCTGGGCAGCATGGTGCAAGAGGGGTTAGTGCGTCTGCCTCACAATATGAAGATCCTGAGCAGTCCTGGGTTCAATCCCGGGCTCGGGATCTTTCTGTGTGGAGTTTGCATGTCCCCCCCGTGACTGTGTGGGTTCCTTCCGGGTACTACGGCTTCCTCCCACCTCCAAAGGAAGGTTGATTGGCAGCACTAAATCGGTCCTAGTGTGTGAATGTTGTCTGTCTATCTGTGTTGGCCCTGCGATGAGGTGGTGACTTGTCCAGGGTGTACACCGCATTCCGCCTGATTGTAGCTGAGATAGGCACCAGCGCCTCCCGCGACCCCAAAAGGGAATAAGCGGTAGAAAATGGATGGAGTCTCATTTCTTAACATTGTCTGCTCGTGGATTTTTCCAATGAAATAACGTTCACCGGCTCAAAAAAGGTTGAAAAGTACTGGTTTAGGGCACGTCTAACCGGTAGGAGGTCTTGGGGAACACCCAGGACACGTTGGGGAGACTATGAATTCCTGGGGACCCGCCGGGAGGAGCTGAACAAAGTGGCTGGAGAGAAGGAAGTCCGGGCTTCTCTGCTTAGGCCGTTGCCCATAAGCGGAAAAAGATAGATAGATAGATAGATAGATATTACTTTATTGATTCCTTCAGGAGAGTTCCTTCAGGAAAATTAAAATTCCAGCAGCAGTGTATAGAGTTGAGATCAATTTGAATAAAAGTAAAAAGTAAATAATGGGGGTTTAAATGGAAACAAAATAGAGAAATATTACAATAAGAATAAAAACTAAAAAGCAACAATGGGAATAAAAATGTAACAGTAAAATAAGAATATAACAAGACAAAGTAGGCAGTAGTGACCATGTTATGAAAACGTATTGCACTGTTATTGTTTTGCATCCCCTGTCATACCAGTACCCCCCACCCCCCGCCCCAGAGAGGAGTTGTACAGTCTAATGGTGTGCGGGACAAAGGAGTTCTTGAGTCTATTAGTCCTGCACTTGGGATGAAGCAGTCTCGAACTGAACAGGCTCCTGTTGATCAGTTGATCTGCCGCTTCTTTTCTTTCTCCTATGTCCCCCCCCTCCCTTGTGGAGGGGGTCCGGTCCGATGACCATGGATGAAGTACTGGCTGTCCAGAGTCGAGACCCAGGATGGACCGCTCGTCGGGACCCACGATGGACCGCTCGCCTGTATCGGTTGGGGACATCTCTACGCTGCTGATCCGCCTCCGCTTGAGATGGTCTCCTGTGGACGGGACTCTCGCGGTTGTGTTGGAGCCACTATGGATTGAACTTTCACAGTATCATGTTAGACCCGCTCGACATCCATTGCTTTCGGTCCCCTAGAGGGGGGGGGGGGGTTGCCCACATCTGAGGGCTTCTCCAAGGTTTCTCATAGTCAGCATTGTCACTGGCGTGCCACTGGATGTGAATTCTCCCTGCCCACCGGGTGTGAGTTTTCCTTGCCCTTTTGTGGGTTCTTCCGAGGATGTTGTAGTCGTAATGATTTGTGCAGTCCTTTGAGACATTTGTGATTTGGGGCTATATAAATAAACATTGATTTATTGATTGATACTGATAACATTATGCAGAGGGTGACTGGCATCATCCAGGATGCTCACTAGTTTGTCAACAGTCCTCTTCTCTGCCACCGTCACCAGTGAGTCCAGTTTCATTCCGATTGTAGAACCGGCCCGCCTGATCAGTTTCTCAAGTCTGGAGCTGTCTTTCTTAGATGTACTGCCCCCCCAGCACACTACCATGTAGAACAGAACACTGGCAACCACAGACTGGTAGTACATCCACAGGAGTTTTCTACAAATGTTGAAGGAGTCCAGTCTCCTGAGGAAGTACAGCCTGCTCTTTCCTTTCTTGTACTGGTGGTCCGTGTTAACAGTCCATGGATGCATGGATGGAAATGGGGGCACAAATAAAATCTTGTTTAGGGCGGGGATCCAGCCCCTACTCCGTCTATATCCAGAGGCTCTAAAAATTATAATGAAGATCATGAAGCCAACAACGATTTAGGTGTTAAAAATCCTTCAAATTATTGTTGCTCTACAGAGTGCTATCTTTGAAACACTTGAACTTCTCAAGATGGAGCCCTATTTCAACCCTCTGGTCAGAGCTTCAGATGCAAACTGCAAAGTACAAGAGCTCTCCTGTTGATAGGAAACATTTGGCCTCTCCGAGAAACCAATCGCCAGCGCCGAGTTTGTCCATTACCCTCTCATTACCTTCCTCCATTAGCAGCAAGCATCAACAAGCCGGCCTCTTTTCGTCCAACTGACTTGACCTCATCCATTAATCACCTCCATCTTCTTTTCCACGACATGTGCGCTCTCTCATTTTCGTCCCGTGGACGCTTCGGCGGACGTCTTTTTGAGAGCACACACTCGCACGGAAACGTTGGTTCATGACCAATCCGTCGGTGGGGAGCCTGCAATCAGGTCGATATTTCACAAACATGCATATTATTTTTCTCTCCAGCCTGCAGGAAAGTAAAACAATGCAGGTCTCTGTGACAAAAGGGCGGACACAATTAGCGCTCGGTAAACACGCAAAAGGCAATCGGGTTGGGGGGGGGAATGGTTATCGGAGAGAGTCAATAGATATCCTGAGGCAGAACACATGGAGGATGGAAAATAGAATTTTCAGAGCACAATATAAAGACTGACCATCTCTTTTAGCCATTTTTTTCCATCCGAGCCCTTATTAAATTACAACTTCATAAATTCAAATGTCTCAATGTTAGTAGCAGTGCGGAGCCATCAGCCCACAGGGTTTTCAAATTTGTAAAATGAATCTAAAGGCAAGGCAAAATATGTTTTACTAGCTCTTATTGGACCGTTAGCATCCATCATAGTGTGCATAAAACTACTGCGCCGACGCCGGGCTTTATTTTAGGATTATATTTGACATCTTTACTGTGGTCATGTGCTTGATATTCTGCATCACGGTTTCTAATGTAAAACCACAATTCTATCAGTTTGCTTGTTGAGGGTCTCTTAACGACGAGACTCGTACAACAACTCACGATGGGATTCAGATTCTTGAAGTGATTTGAATCAGAATCGGTTCCGGATTCAACATGATTTTTGATTCAAGCTGATTCCTACAATACAGTGGAACGTCTATTTACGAACACCACACTTTATATGCAAAACTTATTGATTTTCAATGTCTTTGGGTAGGAATGCCTCATTCAGGCGCCTGCAGGCGAGAAAGAAGGGTGAAACATCCTCCAACCCATTCCTTCTCCATGTCTGCTCCTCACACATCAGCTCTTTGCCGTTGTTATCGTAAAGTGCATTTTACTTAAAATGAGATCATAGTACTCCTGTTTAAGCCCTACTTCACTTGGCTGCCTGTGTCTTTTAGAGTCCATTTTGAAAATGATTTTGTTCCTTTTTAAATCCTTACATGATCTTACCCCGCCTTACCTTGATGAGCTGCTCCACCTCTATGCCCCCAAACCGGTTCCTTAGGTCAGCTGATCAGCTGCTCTTGGAGGTACCGGAGTCAAAGCATAAGCTCAGTCGTGGGTCCTAAACTCTTCTTTGGCTACTTTTAAAAGTATCTAACGCTAAAACAAAAGATAAACAAAAGGCAAGTGCCACAAAGAGTAGGCATTGAAGCTTAAGGATGGCTATGCAAAACAGAACTAAAACTCAACTGGCTGCAAATTAAACAAAAACAGAATGCTGGACGACAGCAAAGACTTACAACGTGTGGAGCAGACGGCGTCCACAAAGTACATCCCGTACATGACATGACAAACAACAATGTCCCCAAGAAGAAGGATGGCATCCGCAAAACTGAAATTGTCTTGATTGTGAAAACAAAGCAGGTGTGGGGGAATAGCGTTCAAGGAAGACATGAAACTGCAACAGGAAAATACCAATAAAACAGGAAAAGCCACCAAAAATAGGAGCGCAAGACAAGAACTAAAACACTTCTGTTGCGATCCGCAGCACGGATCGCTTGTCATTTAGAGTCTTGAGTTTGGGTACTTCCTGATTTGTTTTTTGTTACCATGGCGACTTGATTTGTTCACTTGCTTATTTGCACACCTGTTTCCATCAGGGACTCTATATAACCTGCCCTTTTCGTTTTCTCGGCCTGGCATCGTAGTGTTTGCTTTCACGCAACCAGTAACGTTTGTATTTTGATGTTTGGACTCGATAGCCTCCTCGCTTAGCCGCTTTGTTTCATGTTCTATATTCGCTAATGCTACCGTGCTTAGCCGCCCTTTTGTTCCCCTAGCTCTTATGCTAACTAGCCTTTTGTTTTTTGTCTTTTGGTACCCAGTGTTTTTGTTATTTGTCTGTTTGTTAGTTAAATAAATCACCATCTCTTACCTCCACGCTGTGTCCGTTGCCCGACTGCATCCTGGAAGAGCACCATTTGCACCTAGATGCCACCGAGACGTCACAACTACACACAGGAAAAAAACAAAAACTTCAAAATAATTCAGGGCGTGATATGACAGGTGGTGACAGCACACCTGCTTTGAGACAAGAGCTATAGTGAAGCATGCTTGGTTATGGTTTGAATTTATATCCAACAATTGCGATTTCAACTTTTTATTGTCAATATAGGCTGCAAAGTAAAGAATGTTTATGTTTTCTGCTAGTTGTGTGCCTCTGCATTTTTTCAATGGAAAAATGTGCCTTGGCTCAGAAAAGGTTGAAAAACACTGCTCTAGTAGATTGCTATTGAAAAACAAACATGGTCTAATACAGTGGTTCTAAACCTTTTTTCAGTGATGTATCCCCTGTGAACATTTTTTTAATTCAAGTACCCCCTAATCAGAGCAATGCATTTTTGGCTGAAAAAAAAAGACAAAAAGAAGTAAAATACAGAACCATGTCATCAGTTTCTGATTTATTAAATTGTATAACAGTGCAAAATATTGCTCATTCGTAGTGGTTTTTCTTGAACTATTTGAAAAAAATAAAAATAAATTAACTAAAAACTTGTTGAAAAATAAACAAGTGATTCAATTATAAATAAAGAAGAAGTTATCATCAACTTAAAGTGCCCTCTTTGGGGATTGTAATAGAAATCCATCTGGATTCATCAACTTAATTATAAACATTTTTTCACCAAAAAAATAAATATTTAACATCAATATTTATGGAAAATGTCCACAAAAAATCCAGCTGTCAACACTGAATATATATGAACTTACATCCATATTTTGTTGAAGTATTATTCAATAAATATATTTATAAAGGATTTTTGAATTGTTGCTATTTTTAGAATATTTAATAAAAATCTCACGTACCCCTTGGCATACCTTCAAGTACCCCCAGGGGTACGCGTACCCCCATTTGAGAACCACTGGTCTAATCGTTGCGTTAATACGACATCTATAAAAAAAAAGATTATGTGAATGACTCACACACATTTTTTTTAATGCAAAACTCATGTTTGTTCTTTGTTTTTTGCTTCTTTTATTCGTCGCTTCTTTTGCAATTCATTGCCCAGCGTTTCATTTCCAGCAAAAAACTAAAATAAAAAAAAAATGCAATTATTTGATTTCATCTGTGGAACTTGTGAGTTGCTAAGAACAAAGTACAAATAGTATGTAAGCGCTTCAATTAATGAGATCCAAAACAAGGACCTGCACAAAGGTAACACTCACCGCCTTTATTAACTATTATTTTTCATTGTAAATTGCCGCTTATCTTGTTATTTTCTGTAAACAAGTCAGCTCCCTGCGTGACGATTTTTGCCTTTTTGTACTCGCGTTAAAAGATTCTTCCAAAATGGAGACACGGTGACATTTCCATATTCCGTGTAACACACATGCAGGACTTGCATGACGTCCAGGAGGGGGCATGTCTTGCCACAACTCTGTTTTGAGAGCAAGTTGCAACCACCGCGCCGTCTATCGACGGTGCGAAGCTGCTTCTATGATACTAATCATCACCGCCACGGCGGAAAATAAACATTTATTCCATGTAGTATTATCACTGGAGGACTATAGGAAAAGGATTGTCTTAGCATTCCACACACACACACACACACACACACACACACACACACACACACACACACACACACACACACACACACAAAGATCGAGCAGGACGACAAAGCAAGGGTGAACCATCCAGATGTCGATGCTATTGATACCTAGTATAGTGTCAGCATTTACCAAAGTGATTACCATTAGTTTGGCACTATAAGCTGCTACTTTTTTCCTACACTTTGCCACTTGCGGCTTATAAAACAGTGCAGCTGACTTATGGATTTTTATTTGCTGACGGTCATGCAAACAGTTTGTTATAGTTTGTGCTATGGCGCCATCTTTTGGAAGAGTCTTTCCGTTTGTAAGTTTTACAATATATATATATATTCTATATATTCTTTTAGCCGTCCAAAGCATTTTTACTCATATGGATTCTTCATTCACCCCCCCTCCCCTCCCTCCAAGCAACGTTTGTATGTTTTATAATATAACTAAAACAATTCATACTCACTAAACCGTTCCATGTGTGGTATCAGTAGGAGTGTTTTCATGCATATTTGTACGTGCTATCATAATGTGATGACACTAGCGTCGTTAGCATTTGCTAATATGCTAACACCTTAATGAGTGTTTGCATCAGTATTATTAACTTACAACGGAATTATTTTTGTATTGTTTCAGTTTTGCAAATTCCTCAGTAAATTGACCAAAACGTCACCGTGAGTCTGTTTAGCTGTTTGGAGAGCTAGCTTCCGCAGCTTGTGGGTCCATGACGATGGCTTCTGTTTTGTTTGATCAGCCGTTTTACTGCCGTCTGACAGACATTGTTTGTAAATAATTAAGGTATGTAAATTAACATTTACCGAATAATTATGTATAAAAAAATAATTTCACAGGGTATATGTCTGTGGTGTAGAGTCCGCTGTGCTCTATGGTCCGGAAATCTTTTTTGTTTACAAACTCACGGAGATGGTCTCTGGATACAAGAATGCTTCGAGGGTAACTGTGGAGGGGGGGCGGCGTGGCCTGCGGACCTGCAGCGAAACAGGGTGTGCCAGGACGGGCTTCGAGTTCAGCGACAGGAGAGTGGAGTTGGTGGTGGAGCGCGAGCGAGGCAGAAGACACTGGAGAGAAACCATTTGTGTGCTCAAATGATAGAAAAGACAACTGCAGACAAGCAGCCCAAAAGACTTTGCATGGTTTTTTTTTTGTTTTTTTTTAATTAACATAAAAATACACAAGATACACTTTCCATTAGTGGATCAACCCCCCCAAAGAAAACCCCTCCCTCCCCCATTCACACTCATCCACACCCACTCACACAAAAAAGGGTTGTTTCTTTCTGCTACCAAAATTCTGGTTCCCACAACATATACAACACAGTCTGCAAGGGACACAGTCCCTGAAACACACATGATTGTGTGTGTCGCCGGTCCACTAACACTATCGTTAATTACTATTTTTAATATAAATGTTTTATATGATGTTACTTTCTTTTTTATCCAAGAAAATTTTCTTTTTTTCTTTTTAATCTCATTTCATTTATAAAATAAATAAATAAAAATGTATCTTCATCAGACCAGGTTGTTAATGAAATTAGACTTGTCTAAAAGGTTTTTAAAACAAGGTCCAGTCCAGAAAATGTCCAAGTCGGGCTCAGCAACACACACCCTCATCCATGTACAGCAACACAAATTAGGGAAACAACAGATTGCATATAAGTTATAGACAAAATTACATTTTCATAAAAAGCATTTGTGTATAGTCCATATTATGTCCAAGTCAGACTCAACACACACCTTCATTTTGTACACTCAAAAATAGGGAACACTACAACAGATAACATATATGTTGCTGTTTTTGCATCTTTATAAACATTATTACATTTTCATAATAAGCCTTTAAGGATTTCCCATCTTTTTCATGTTTTTTGGCATCATTATCGTTGTCAATCACGTATCAATCAATCAATCAATGTTTATTTATATAGCCCCAAATCACAAATGTCTCAAAGGACTGCACAAATCATTACGACTACAACATTTCTAGTGTTAAAAAATACTGAATAAATGTTTTAAAGAAAGTAATACTAAGTAAATATCTATTTTTGGCCTTAAAAATAAACCTTTTTACCAAGTACTATAAATAAATTGACCAAGTCATGCTTGTCAATAAACTCTCCTAAAATAACAGAAACTACATCAAGCTTCATAAACAAACCAATCCTTGAACACTTGCATGTTTTATTGTAAAATAAAACGTCAACATGTCGTCAATCGGTGGTGGGAAGAACCCGGAAGAGCAAGACTTCCACAGTAGCTAGTTGTAGTTTTTACATTTTGATCAGTTATTGTGCATTAGCCTCTTTATTTTATTAAAAATAATATTATATGTAGCATTCAATACCACACAGTTTGTTGTGAAAAGTTGTACTTGTATTTTTTTCCTGTCTCTTTGTATTTAGTTCCTGTACGACACTCTTTTTCACTCCACAAAATGGCAGCAGAAATCTGCAGCAAAAATTCAAAATGAAGCTGTTGGGGCCCAAATTCCACTGGCGGGCCCCGTTTGGCCCACGGCCCATAGTTTGGACACCCCTGATCTAGTGTCAAATTATCTGATCAGGTTGGTAAATAGGATTCGATTAGAGGGGGAGGAGGGGACATCCCCAGGTGCGGATTAGTTTTTCAGGTGTACCTAACGAGGCGTCCAATGAGTCTGCAGAAAATAGAACCACAGGAGAGATCCCCAGTGGCAACACAAGTGCAATAATGTCCAGGCAGTTTAGTTTGTGTCTATTTCTTTGCTATTTTCTCTCCTCCCGGTATCAATCTGTCTTATTCTCTCCAGTACACTCACTCACTTACTTGTGTATTTGTTACATTCTTGAGACCTCCGGAAAATTCCTACCTCTTTAGGACCACTCTTTCTAGATATATAAAGATGTGTATTTACAACATTAATAATGTATACATATTATGCAAATATAAAAAAGCTTGTTGTGAAAAATGAGTTAAAATGTAACAAAAAAAAGGTAACATTTTGAAAGTATTATAATAAAAGTTGTAATTTTACTCAACAGGAGTCATACATTTTACAGGAAAAACGGAACATTGGTGCAATATTACAATAAAAGTTGGAATTTTACTCAATAACAGTCGCAGTTTAACAAGAAAAGCTAAAAAATGTTGGCAGTTTTACAAAAAGAGTCGTAATTTTACTGGGCAAAAGTTGCAATTTTATAAGAAAACTTTAAAATGTTGGCAATATTATAATAGTAATCGGATTTTTACTTGGCTTTTGTCATAATTTTACTGAAACAATATCAGTCTTTTCCTAGAACAACAAAAAAAATGGCAATGATGTGAAAGTCAGATTTTTTTTTTTAAATGTTGGCAATATTATAATAGTAATCGGAATTTTACCCAGCTTTTGTCATCATTTTACTCAAACAATATCACTATTTTCCAAGAACAACAAAAAAAAAATTGCAATGTTGTGAAAGTCAGAAAAAAACCTTAAAATGTTGGCAATATTATAATAGTAATCGGAATTTTACCCGGCTTTTCTCATAATTTTACTCAAACAATATCACTATTTTCTAAGAACAACAAAAAAATGGCAATGTTTTGAAAGTCAGAATTTTTTTTTTAAATGTTGGCAATATTATAATAGTAATCAGAATTTTACCCAGCTTTTGTCATAATTTTACTCAAACAATATCACTATTTTCCAAGAACAACAAAAAAAATGGCAATGTTGTGAAAGTCAGAAAAAACTTTAAAATGTTGGCAATATTATAATAGTAATCGGAATTTTACTTGGCTTTCGTCATAATTTTACTCAAACAATATCACTATTTTGCAAGAACAACAAAAAAATGGCAATGTTGTGAAAGTCAGAAAAAAAAATTAAAATGTTGGCAATATTATAATAGTAATCGGAATTTTACTTGGCTTTTGTCATAATTTTGCTCAAACAATGTCACTATTTTCCAAGAACAACAAAAAAATGGCAATGTTGTGAAAGTCAGAAAAAACTTTAAAATGTTGGCAATATTATAATAGTAATCGGAATTTTACTTGGCTTTCGTCAGGGTGTACCCTGCCTTCCGCCCGATTGTAGCTGAGATAGGCGCCAGCGCCCCCCGCGACCCCGAAAGGGAATAAGCGGTAGAAAATGGATGGATGGAATATCACTATTTTGCAAGAACAACAAAAAAATGGCAATGTTGTGAAAGTCAGAAAAAAAAATTAAAATGTTGGCAATATTATAATAGTAATCGGAATTTTACTTGGCTTTTGTCGTAATTTTACTCAAATAATATCACTATTTTCCAAGAACGAAAAAAAATGGCAATGTTGTGGAAGTCAGAAATTCTTTTTAAATGTTGGCAATATTATAATAGTAATCGGAATTTTACTTAGCTTTTGTCATAATTTTGCTCAAACAATGTCACTACTTTCCAAGAACAACGAAAAAATGGCAATGTTGTGAAAGTCAGAAAAAACTTTAAAATGTTGGCAATATTATAATAGTAATCGGAATTTTACCCGGCTTTTCTCATAATTTTACTCAAACAATATCACTATTTTCCAAGAACAACAACAAAATGGCAATGCTGTGAAAGTTAGAAAAAACTTTAAAATGTTGGCAATATTATAATAGTAATCGGAATTTTACCCGGCTTTTCTCATAATTTTACTCAAACAATATCACTATTTTCCAAGAACAACAACAAAAAAATGGCAATGTTGTGAAAGTCAGAAAAAACTTTAAAATGTTGGCAATATTATAATAGTAATCGGAATTTTACCCGGCTTTTGTCATAATTTTACTCAAACAATATCACTATTTTCCAAAAACAACAAAAAAAATGGCAATGTTTTGAAAGTCAGAAAAAACTTTAAAATGTTGGCAATATTATAATAGTAATCGGAATTTTACTTGGCTTTTGTCATAATTTTACTCAAACAATGTCACTATTTTCCAAGAACAACAACAAAAAAATGGCAATGTTGTGAAAGTCAGAAAAAAACTTTAAAATGTTGGCAACATTATAATAGTAATCGGAATTTTACTCGGCTTTTGTCATCATTTTGCTCAAACAATGTCACTATTTTCCAAGAACAACAAAAAAATGGCAATGTGATGAAAGTCAGAATTTCATGACAAAATTTCACCATTTTACATTCAAAAGTAATAATTTTTACATAAAAAAGTAATGATTTCATAAGAAAATACAGCACTATTAGTAAAGCAGACGGACTACTTGGGACAAGGCGTGCAGGTATAAACATGATTTAACTTTAACTAAAAAAGGTACAAACAAAAATCGCTCACAGCGGAAGCACAACTTGGCTAAGGAAACAAAACTAACACTTTAACGTAAACTGTGAACATAAAACAAACAACACTTACTGTGGCTTGAAAAGAGCAGCATGTACTTTGGCATGAAAAACTAACATGGACAGAGCATGAAAAGAACAATGACGCCAGAAGAACTGACAGGAAATGACAAGCTTAAATACTGCCTCTGATTAGTGCTCGGGAAGCAGGTGAGTGGGCGAGCACTAATCAGAGACAGGTGAACACAATAAATAACCATGGCGACAAAACAAGGGACTGAAAAACAAGAAGCAATGGAGTCTTAAAGGCCTACTGAAATGAGATTTTCTTATTTAAACGGGGATAGCAGGTCCGTTCTATGTGTCATACTTGATCATTTCGCGATATTGCCATATTTTTGCTGAACTGGATTTAGTAGAGAACATCCACGATAAAGTTCGCAACTTTCGGTGCTAAGAGAAAAGCCCTGCCTCTAACCGGAAGTCGCAGACGATGACGTCACATGTTTGATGGCTCTGTCATGCCAAATTTCTTCCCCCCTACAAAAACCTTCCCCCCGGAAGAAACTACTTGAAGGACCCCAATGAGGGTGGAAGGACCTTAAAGCAGCCCACACAGCTGCCTGTTTTAAAAGCATTATAATTGGCTGATTGTCATAGGTGAAAAATAACGGTGAGGAAAAAATATTAGCATTTCAGCATGCTAACCTTTCAAGCTATTTTTGTTTCGCTAATTTTGCAGCTGTAACCCTTAAGAGTCATATAACTTGGTATTGTCACGCCCTCATTGGGGTCCTTCAGGCATTGGAGGGGCTGTGACGCCAAATTTCTTCCGGGGGGAAGGTTTTTGTAGGGGAGAAGAAATTTGGCGTGACAGCTCCTCACATCCTCACATTGTTTTTAATGGGAGCCTCCAACAAAAAGTGCTATTCGGACCGAGAAAACGACAATTTCCCCATTAATTTGAGCGAGGATGAAAGATTCGTGTTTGAGGATATTGATAGCGACGGACTAGGAAAAAAAAAAAAAAACACGATTGCATTGGGAGGGATTCCGATGTTTTTAGACACATTTACTAGGTTAATTCTGGGGAATCCCTTATCTTTCTATTGTGTCGCTTGTGTTTCAGTGAGTTTAATAGTACCTGATAGTCGGAAGGGGGTCTCCATGGGTGTCGACGGCAGCTTTATGGACGGCACAAGCTCAGCTTTTCTCCGGTAAGAACTGACTTTTTAACCACAATTTTCTCACCAAAACATGCTGGTTGACATGTGGTCGGGATCCATGTTCTCTTGACCGCGCTCTGATCCATAGGAAAATTTCACCTCCAGGAATTTTAAACAAGGAATCACTGTGTGTTTGTGTGGCTAAAAGCTAAAGCTTCCCAACTCCATCTTTCTACTTTGACTTCTCCAATATTAATTGAACAAATTGCAAAAGATTCAGCAACACAGATGTCCAAAATACTGTGTAATTATGCCGTTAAAGCAGACGACTTTTAGCTGTGTGTGTGTGCAGCGCTCATATTTCCTAATAACCCGTGACGTCTTGCGTACACGTCATCATTACACGACGTTTCGAAGACGAAACTCCCAGGAAATTTAAAATTGTAATTTAGTAAACAAAAAAGGCCGTATTGGCATGTGTTGCAATGTTAATATTTCATCATTGATATATAAACTATCAGACTGCGTGGTGGGTAGTAGTGGGTTTCAGTGGGCCTTTAAACAAAACTGAACATAACCAAACAAAACACGATCACAAGACATGACAGTTCCCGATTTTAAAAGAAAAAAGTCGACATATTGTGAGTAAAAGACCGCTTCTAGGATTTTTTATTTTTTATTGGTTTTTAATCTTCAATATTAACTTTAAGTTATTACAGTATATCTCTATATACATATTTATTTAACTTTTGTTCCTAATTTTGGCCAAAGGGGGCACACTTCAATTTCTTACGAAGACTTGTTCTTACACATGTTAGCCAGAGGGGGAGCACTTCAAAATTTTACAAACGCTTGTTATTTCATATGTTGACCAGAAGGGGGAGCACTTTTAAGACCGACACACAGTCAATTTGAAAAATCCCTCCCTTTTGGGACCGCCCTCGTTTTGATAGATTTCACCACCAGGGGGTGCAAATGAGACATTCTCTTTTAGATGCAATGCTTTTCCGTATTGGGACCATGATTTATGTCCTGACTTTTTCATATGGAAGGTACTTTTCCTAGTTGATGTCCCAAGAAGGGTAGATATACAACACACACACACACACACACACACACTTGCCTTCTCCCACACTTTCATTTTCCATCACTTTGCCCAATTCTAATTCTGTCTCCAGAGCTCTTCCTCCACCTTATCCTCTGTTCCGTCCTCATCTTTCCTAGCCTGCTCACTGCCCAGCCCTGCACCAGTGCTTGTCCGAGGAGATGTTTGGACCTGACGTAGCCTTTGTTCAGAACCGTGTCGGGGGTCCTTTGCTGGCGGAGGAGTGTGTCCTTCTTCCTCCAGCCAGCTCATTATCAACCTGGCGCTCCACTCGGAGGGTTCACTCATTCTGCTTCTTCCGTCCATTCATCCATCGCACTGCTAAGTCCCCGGTCTCTCAATCCCCCTCTGTCCGACGGCCCCCTCCTCTCTGCACGCATCAGTGCGTCTACAAAGTACACTTTAGGGATAGTATAGCATTCCTGGGGAAGGAATAAATGTACAACACGCTTACTGTAAGTGCGGATATACACACACACACACACACACACACACACACACACACACACACACACACACACACACACACACACAGATACTTTATACGGTATACAAAATAGAATAGAAGAGAAAGTACTTTATTGACCCCTGGGGGAAATTCATATATATTCATATATATATATATATATATATATATATATATATATATATATATATATATATATATATATATATATATATATATATATATATATATATATTAGGGGTGTGGGAAAAAATCAATTCGAATACGAATCGAATCGTTTACGTTGTGCGATTCAGAATCGATTTTCATTTTTAAAAAATTTATTTTTTTTCAAAATTACAAATAAAAATAAAATATACATTTTTTTTTCTTAATCAATCCAACAAACCACTACACAGCAATACAATAACAATGCAATCCAATTCCAAAACCAAACCTGACCCAGCAATACTCAGAACTGCAATAAACAGAGCAATTGAGAAAAGACACAAACACGACACAGAACAAACCAAAAGTAGTGAAACAAAAATGAATATTATCAACAACAGTATCAATATTAATTATCATTTCAGCATAGCAGTGATTAAAAATCCCTCATTGACATTATCATTAGACATTTGTAAAAATAAAAAAAAAGAACAATAGTGTCACAGTGGCTTACACTTGCATCGCATCTCATAAGCTTGACAACACACTGTGTCCAATGTTTTCACAAAGATAAAATAAGTCATATTTTTGGTTTGTTTAATAGTTAAAACAAATTTACATTACTGCAATCAGTTGATAAAACATTGTCCTTTACAATTATAAAAGCTTTTTAAAAAAAAAAATATATACTACTCTGCTAGCATGTCAGCAGACTGGGGTAGATCCTGCTGAAATCCTATGTATTGAATGAATACAGAATCGTTTTGAATCGGAAAAATATCGTTTGTGAATCAAGAATCGAATCGAATCGAATAAAAAAAAATCAATATATTATTGAATCGTGACCCCAAGAATCGATTTTGAATCGAATCGTGGGACACCCAAAGATTCACAGCCCTAATATATATATATATGGATATATATATATATATATATATATATATGTATATACAAATATACATACATATTACATATACTTTTGCCAATGTCGGTTTTCGACTACTGGATATATATATATATATATATATATATATATATATATATATATATATATATATATATATATATATATATATATATATATATGTGTGTATATATATATATATATATATATATATATTTACATATATATATATATATATATATATATACATATATATATATATATATATATATATTTACATATATTTACATATATATACAAACATATACAAACATATATATATACATACATCTATATATACATTCACATACATATATATGTACACATATATACATACATATATATACACATTTATATACACACACATATACAAACATATATATAGACATATATACATTCATACACGAGTAATGTGTGAAAAATCTATCAACTAGTTTTTGAAAATACTTTTGCCAATGTCAGATTTCGACTACTGAAAGCACTCCCTTATAGTTCAGCAACAAGTAATGGGTTTCAATGATAGTATACGTTGGGAATCATTTTATTGAACCACAACTCCCTCGTGCCAACAACACTCATGCAGCCTGAGACATGACACCACCACTGCCATGATTGTCTCTGTAGGCACACTCATCTCGTTAATTAACTAAGACAAATGATAACAAGTGGTGATGTGGTCCGCCATATTTGAACGAGGATCGTACGCGTCACCATGGAGACACTCATTTCCCCCTCACACTCGTGGCATCGTACGGTCCGATCCGTAGTGTTGTGGAATTTGCAGCATGAAAATTTAATTTTTGCCATCTTTTCTCAGCTACAGGTATACAGATGTGGAATCGAGACAGCCTGACGTATTTTTAGCACACCGAAAGTGCGCTCTAGCAGGATCCCAAAGGAAGAATATGCATATTTTTTCATAGAAACATACCATAAGGCAGTGTTTCTTAAGTTTTGGCCCCTACAGAGCCGCCAAAAAATATCTAGTTCTCAGCTGTGGTCCGTTACTCAGCTGTAATACACTTCTCTACCACTTGTGGCAGTAATGACAATATCAAACAAACAGAAGAAGTCCAAAGCCATAGAAAAATGACGATTAAATTGGTGAAGCTGTATTTTAATTTGCATTTTCATTCTATTGATTTAATTGAATAAAGAAATGTGTATTATTATAAAATTATATTGATTTTAGCAATGCGTAATTTTATGTATTTTTTGTACCTGTTTTTAATGAGCTCTTTCTTTTGCATTATATTTGACTTGTATTTGTATCGTATAGCACCCTTGTTTTCTTGTTTGCATTGCCTGTGTGCTTTCATTTCCCTTATATTTCAGCAACATCTAAAAATATGTTTGAAATTCTTCAATGAACCGCAACTCCCGAGTGCCGACAGCACTCGTGCAGCCTGAGACATGACACTAACACTGCCATGATTGTTTCTGTCTTTTTCAGAGGATAGTACAAAACCCAAAACCAGTGAAGTTGGCACGTTGTCCATCCATCCATTTTTTACCGCTTATTCCCCTTTGGAGTAGCGGGGGTCGCTGGCGCCTATCTCAGCTACAATCGGGCGGAAGGCGGCGTACACCCTGGACAAGTCGCCACCTCATCGCAGGTTGGCACGTTGTGTTAATCGTAAATAAAAACGAAATACAATAATTTGCAAATCCTTTTCAACCTATGTTCAATTGAAAAGATTGCATAGACAAGATATTAAACGTTCAAAGTGGTAAACGTTTTTATTTTTTTGCAAATATTAGCTCAATTGGAATTTGATGCCTGCAACATGTTTCAAAAAATCTGGCACAGGTGGCAAAAAAGACTGAGAAAGTTGAACAATGCTCATCAAAAACTTATTTGGAACATCCCACAGATGAACAGGCTAATTGGGAGCAGGTGAGTTCCATTTTTGAGTATAAAAGCCGCTCTGTCATTCACAAACAAGGACGGGGCGAGGGTCACCACTTTGATAAACGCGTGAGCAAATTGTCAAACAGTTTAAGAACATTTCTCAACCAGCTATTGCAAGGGATTTAGGGAATTCACCATCTACTGTCCACAGTATCATCAAAAGGTCCAGAGAATCTGGAAAAATCACTGCACTTAAGTGGCAAGATCCTGCAAGCAGTAGTGCATTAAAAGCGACATCAGTGTGTAAAGGATATCACCACATGGGCTCAGGAACACTTCAGAAAATCCCTGTCAGTAACTCTAGCTTGTCGGTACATCTGTAAGTGCGGGTTAAAACTCTACTATGCAAAGCCAAAGCCATTTTTTAACAACACCCAGAAAAGTGGAAAAGCGTTCTGTGGTTTGACGAGTCCACATTTCAAATTGTTTTTGGAAACTGTGGACGTTGTGTCCTCCATACCAAAGAGGATAAGACCCATCCGTGATGGTATGGGGGTGTATTAATGCCTAAGGCATGGGTAACTTACACATCTGTGAAGGCACTATAAATCCGGAAAGGTATACAGGTTTTGGAGCAACATATGTTACCATCCAAGCAACGTCTTTTTGTTAACGCCCCTGCTTTTTTCAGCAAGACTGTCATGACCCGCCTCCCGGATCATACATAGTTTTTAGTATTGAGTCCTTTTTGTGTGTTTTTGGATTATTTTCGGACTCTTCCAATCCCTAGTTTGTGCACTTCCTTGTTTGTTCAGTTACCATAGTTTCTTATTTGTTCCACCTGCTCTGCTTTTGTCCCTGTGTTTCGATTGTCACTTTAGTATTTAAGCCTGCCTTCGACCTCAGTTCGTTCTTGGTTTGTTGTTTGCTTCATGCAACTCTCACATTGCTTTCTCTGTGTCAGAGTTATTTGTTGACGAACCCCATGATGCAGAGACGGAGGCAGGCATAGAATATGAAAACATGATTTAATTCAAACTAAACAAGAACAAACAAAAAGCACGCACGTGGGCGGAATAACAAACTAAGGGAGCTAGCACTGGAAGCTAGAAAACAAAAAGGAACTTTAGCATGGAAGCTAGTGGATAGCAAACAGAAAAACTGGAAATAACTAATGGCTAACAAGAATAGCTTACCGCTACGACAACCAGGACAAAAAGTAGCATGACAGGTAATAGCTGAAAAGAATCACATCGACACGACAAGAGCAACATACGACAACGACAAGTCCAAATGACAATACAATGATGCAGCAACTGACACAAGACAAAGCAGGTACAAATAAGAGCGGGCTGATTGGCAACAGGTGTGGCCAGGTGCCAATCAGCCGCAGCTGAGGAGGATTGATTGATTGATTGATACTTTTATTAGTAGATTGCACAGTTCAGTACATATTCCGTACAATTGACCACTAAATGGTAACACTTGAATAAGTTTTTCAACTTGTTTAAATCGGGGTCCACAGGAACACAGCACTCAGGGAACAAGACAGGAAGCTGACAAAATAAGAGCACTAGACAGGAACTAAGGACAGGAAATACTTAACACAGAGGAAACAGATAAATGCAGACGAAAAAACTAAAACACAGACAAACTGTAAGGAGAAAGCCTGACACACTGCTTGATAAATAAGTTACGCCTCAGCTTGTCGTGCGATCGGCATGTTATGTTTGGAATTTTGGACTCCCTTGCTACGTTTAGCATTAGCTTCCCGTGCGTAGGCACACACTTTATTTTGCTTTTGTACCAGTGTTCTTTTACTTTTTTGTATTAAATCACATCTTACCTGCGATTCCTGACTGTCTTGTGTTGTTAAAAGGAAAGGCCATGGGACACAGTGGTAAAAATGCCCCAGTGCCAACTTTTTTGCAATGTGTTGCTGCCATTAAATTCTAAGTTAATGATTATTTACAAAAAAAAAAGGTTTCTCAGTTTGAACATTAAATATCTTGTCTTTGAAGTCTACTCAATTGAATATAAGTTGAAAAGGATTTGCAAATCACTGTATTCCGTTTTTATTTACCATTAACACAACATGCCAACTTCGCTGGTTTTGGGTTTTGTAGATGTGAAGTGAAGTGAATTATATTTATATAGCGCTTTTCTCAAAGTGACTCAAAGCGCTTTACAGAGTGAAACCCAATATCTAATTTTTACATTTAAACCAGTGTGGGTGCCACTGGGAGCAGGTGAGTAAAGTGTCTTGCCCAAGGACACAACGGCAGTGACTAGGATGGCAGAAGCGGGGATCGAACCTGCAACCCTCAAGTTGCTGGCACGGCCGCTCTACCAACCGAGCTATACCTGTGTACTGCTACACAAGCTGCACACAGACTACTCTTAAGTATGTCTGAATTTCATTTCTATATTGTCACCCTGCCCTTTCCCCACTAAATTATTGTGCAAATAGACTTCATTGAATTAAAAACCTAATAGCCACCAATTCAATCAATCAATTTAACGTCCCATCGCTGTGAGGCATTCATATCAATAATGATTCATTTGTTTACGTGTCGTTCAGAAACGGTCCCAGGGGGGGGCTCTCGGCCGTGTTCAAATAATAATTCATATCATTTTCACTTAGCTGAGAAACGTGACTGTTGACGGCGGTAAATCAAAAAGACCAGCGGCGTTAGATTTGCGTGCGCAGCGAAAAAAAGTTCTGTTTCTGAGTAATTGATATAGCTCTGCATTCAACAGTATTTCATAAGCCGGCTCCTTTCCTAATTGGCTGAGGGGATGCAGCCCCGCAGCAACAGTGGCTGGAAGTGCTCGCGTTTAAGAGGGAAAGAATGAAATGCTATGAATTGTGAGCAACAAAGAAACTCAGCGAGAACTCATCGTTCAAATTTTCAGGGATACACAGTCAGAAATCCTATGGAGCGAAATTACTGGTTTACCACTGGGTTGGGAGTTTTTCCTTGCCCTTACAGTTGTGAGCAAAATTATTCAACCCCCACACAATTTTGGTGTTTTAGCAAGTTGGACATTTATTCCGTATTTTGTTTATAGTCATATCAAATACAGATGCGTCAAATAGACAAATGCAACCTGAATTACAACATTATATTTTGTAACATACCAAACAGTGTCATTTCTCTTAATATCTCATTAACAAAAATATTCAACCCCTTGAAGATCAGTTGATCTGCCGCTTCTTTTCTTTCTCCTATGTCCCCCCCTCCCTTGTGGAGGGGGTCCGGTCCGATGACCATGGATGAAGTACTGGCTGTCCAGAGTCGAGACCCAGGATGGACCGCTCGCCTGTATCGGTTGGGGACATCTCTACGCTGCTGATCCGCCTCCGCTTGAGATGGTCTCCTGTGGACGGGACTCTCGCTGCTGTCTTGGATCCGCTTGAACTGAACTCTCGCGGCTGTGTTGGAGCCACTATGGATTGAACTTTCACAGAATCATGTTAGATCCGCTCGACATCCATTGCTTTCGGTCCCCTAGAGTGGGGGGGTTGCCCACATCTGAGGTCCTCTCCAAGGTTTCTCATAGTCAGCATTGTCACTGGCGTCCCACTGGTGTGAGTTTTCCTTGCCCTTTTGTGGGTTCTTCCGAGGATGTTGTAGTCGTAATGATTTGTGCAGTCCTTTGAGATATTTGTGATTTGGGGCTATATAAATAAACATTGATTGATTGATTGATTGATAACTCTTAAGAACAGAATTTGAATAAGGTATTTTCAATCAGGTGTTGAAAACACCTGTAGATGTGATCAGAACCATAACGAGCAACAATTAAACTGATTGAAAAAGACAGTGACGCTCAGATGGTCAATGGTGTATTTGCAACATGGTGAAGTCCAGGGAGTGGTCAAAGAAGTCAAGAGAGGAGGTCATTTCTCTTCATAAGAAAGGATATGGATATAAGGAAATAGCAAAGACATTACACATTCCAAGAGACACAGTTGGGGGCATAATTCGCAAGTTTAAAGCTGAAGGCACAGTGGATGTTAGGAAATTGGAGAGTGGATCCCAAGGATGCAGAGACGTAGTTTGGTATAGTTAAGTTCTTCCTTTATTAAGGTGGAAGTGGAACGTAGCCAAAACAAAAGGCGATGGTGGAAATACAAAAACACACCATGAATAAATAACTATATCAAACAACCAAAAATAGAGCTGAAAACGCTAGACAAAGCTAGGAACAATACAGGCTGGGAAAAATACAAAACAGAAGTACAAAGTACAAAATAAGGACGCTAGACGAAGCTAGGATAATTTACTTCAAAACACGAAGTAAAACAAAGAAACAAAATGTTAACTAAAGGCGCTAGACAAGGCTAGGGTATAAATAGGCAAACCTGAGAGGTGCACAAGACGGACTAGAAAGACTGCGAGTGTGTAGGAGGCCAAGACACATGCGAGTGAACTTGCAGTGGATACAAAGTTCCGGCACTGACAGGCCGTCAGCAACCAGACTAAATAGGCCACCTAATCAACTTTCAGGTGTGCACGATTGCCCAGCGTCAGCTGCACTCCAGACTGTGGGCGAGAGCGAGAGTAAACATGACGTGCTAACCAACACAGAAAAACACGAACAATTCAGTTCACCACAGTGGAAACACTACCTGGGCGTGGTAGAAAGAGGATGCTGTGTGCAACTGCTGTCTGGTATTTGAAGCGTACAGTGGTGAAAAACCCCTGGGTAACAGCTGAGGAACTACAACAGGACATTACAGAGGGGGGAACGCAGGTTTCGTCCCAAACAATAAGGCGCGCACTACGAGATGAAGGCCTCCATGCCAGAACTCCTAGGCGCACCCCACTTCTGACTACCAGGTACAAGAAAAATAAACTCCAGTATGCCAAAAATCCTCTGGACAAACCCCAAAGGTTTTGGGAAACTGTTCTATGGAGTGATGAGACAAAAGTGGAACTCTTTGGGCCTATGAATCAACGTTATGTCTGGAGGAGAAAAAATGAAGCTTACAAAGAGAAGAACACTTTGCCTACTGTTAAGCATGGTGCTCTGGGGCTGTTTCTCTGCCTCAGGTATCGGGAATCTCCAGCGCGTTCAAGGCATCATGAATTCTATTTCCTACCAAGATATATTAGCTGCAAATGTCATGAAGTCAGTGACGAAGCTGAGGCTTGGGAGACGTTGGACCTTCCAACAGGACAACGATCCCAAGCATACCTCCGAATCAACATCAGAGTGGTTGCAGAAGAAGGGCTGGAAGACTCTGGAGTGGCCTCCACAGTCGCCAGACCTAAATCCGATAGAAAAGCTGTGGTGGGACTTGAAGAAGGCAGTTGCAGCACGCAAGCCCAAGAATATGAATGAACTGGAGGCCTTTGCCCAAGAGGAATGGGCTAAAATACCTGTAGATGGTTGCAAGAAGCTTGTGTCCGGTTATGTATCACGTTTGAAGGATGTCATTACTGCCAAAGGGTGTTCTACTAAGTACTAAAGATGCATGTAATTAGGGGGTTGAATAAATTTGTCAATGAGATATTAAGAAAAAGTTCCTTTTTTGGTATTTTGTAAAATACAGTGTTACAATTTAAGTTGCATTTGTCTATTTGACACATCTTTATTTGATATGACTATAAACAAAAAGTTCCTGCAGTCCTGGGTTCAAATCCAGACTTGGGATCTTTCTGTGTGGAGTTTGCATGTTCTCCCCGTGAATGCGTGGGTTCCTTCCGGGTACTCCGGCTTCCTCCCACTTCCAAAGACATGCACCTGGGGATAGGTTGATTGGCAACACTAAATTGGCCCTAGTGTGTGAATGTGAGTGTGAATGTTGTCTGTCTATCTGTGTTGGCCCTGCGATGAGGTGGCGACTTGTCCAGGGTGTACCCTGCCTTCCCCCCGATTGTAGCTGAGATAGGCGCCAGCGCCCCCCGCGACCCCGAAAGGGAATAAGCGGTAGAAAATGGATGGATGGATGGATAAACAAAATACGGAATAAATATCCAACTTGCTAAAACACCAAAATTGTGTGGGGGTTGAATCATTTTGATCACAACTGTACAGAATGTTGGCTCTGAACCGAGGATGTCGTTGTGGCTTGTGCAGCCCTTTGAGACACTCGTGATTTAGGACTATAAAAATAAACATTGATTGATTCTGCCAAAACTCCACAAACACACTCAATGTTTACTCACGTCCAACGGGTTAAAAAAAACAACACATTTTCTTAAATAAAAGGTTCACTTACAGGTTGAGCTTGCTTCCACGTTCTTATTTGTTATTTCTGGCGGACGGCACCATGCGCAAATAACAGTAGCTCTGACGGCGCTAATTTGATTCAGCAGCATCACGGGCGTTTTGAGGGCAAGTGTGTGAATGGCGCATGCAAAAGTTTGAACTTGAAGAAAATAGTTTTTATACTTGCAAATCCTTTTTTCAATAGCAGAAAATGTTTTTTATACTTGCAAATGTTTTTTTATTTGAAGAATATAATTCTTTGTAATTGCAAATAATTTTTTTAATTGCAGAAAATGTTTTTCATACTTGAAAATGTTTTTTCAATTGAAAAAAAAGAAGTTTTTTATACTTGGAAATCTTTTTTTTACTTGAAGAAAATCGTTTTTAGTGTTGTTGGTTCCAAAATGTTTTTCTTATTCTTGCGAATCGTGTTTTGAACCGATGAAAATTATTTTTATACTTTCAGATGTTTTGTTTTATTTGAAGACATTTGTTTTTACACGTGCTATTTTTTATACAATAAATTGTTTTTATACTAGCGAATCCTTTTTTTAATTGCAGAAAATGTTTTTTATACTTGCAAATGTTTTTTTATTTGAAGGAAATTGTTGTTATTCTTGCACATCCTTGTTTAAATTGAAAAAAACAATTTTTTTTATACTTGCAAATCCTTTTTTTAATTGCAGAAAATGGTTTTCATACTTGAAAATGTTTTTTCAATTGAAAAAAAAAGTTTTTTATACTTGGAAATCTTTTTTTTACTTGAAGAAAATCGTTTTTAGTCTTGTTAGCTCCAAAATGTTTTTCTTATTCTTGCGAATCGTGTTTTGAACCGATGAAAATTATTTTTGTACTTTCAGATGTTATGTTTTATTTGAAGACATTTGTTTTTACACTTGCTATTTTTTTATACAATAAATTGTTTTTATACTAGCAAATCCTTTTTTCAATAGCAGAAAATGTCTTTTATACTTGCAAATGTTTTTTTTATTTGAAGAAAATTGTTTTTATACTGGTAAATCCTTGTTTAAATTAAAAAATATATTTTTTTATACTTGCAAATCCTTTTTTTATTGCAGAAAATGGTTTTCATACTTGAAAATGTTTTTTTAATTGAAAAAAAAAAACAGTTTTTTATACTTGGAAATCTTTTTTTTAATTGAAGAAAATAATTTTTAGTCTTGTTGGTTCCGAAATGTTTTTCTTATTCTTGCGAATTGTGTTTTGAACTGATGAAAATTATTTTTATACTTTCAAAGGTTTTTTTTTAATTTGAAGATATTTGTTTTTAAACTTGCTAATTTTTTTTCTACAATAATTTGTTTTTATACTAGCGAATCCTTTTTTTAATTGGAGAAAATGGTTTGTACACTTGCAATGTTTTTTTTTTATTGCAGAAAATTATTTTTTATTTGCAAATCTTTTTTACTGGAAGAAAATCATTTTTATTCTTGCAAATCACTTTTTTTTACTTGCAAATCGTTTTTTTAACAGATGAAAATTGTTTGTACTATCAAATGTTTTTTTATTTGAAGAAAATAGTTTTTAGACTTGCAAATGTTTTTTAATTGAATAAATTGTTTTTATACTTGCGAATCCTTTTTTTAATTGCAGAAAAAGTGTTTCATACTTGGAAATCTTTTTTTTTTTACTTGAAAAAAAAAGTGTTTTATTCTTGCAAATCGCTTTTTTGTGTTTCTTATACTTGTGTATCATTTTTTGGATTTATGAAAAATGTTTTTATACTTTTAAATGTTTTTATTTGAAGATTTTTTTTTTTTCACTTGCTAATGTTTTTTAATTGAATACATTGTTTTTATACTTGCGAATCCTTTTTTAATTGGAGAACATGTTTTTTATACTTGGAAATGTTTTGTTTGGTTGAAGACAATTTTTTTTACACTTGCACATCTTTTTTTTACTTGAAAAAAAAAGTTTTTATTCTTGCGAATTGCTTTTTTACTTGCAAATCGTTTTTCTTATACTTCCAAATCGTTTTTTCAATTGATGAAATTATTTTTATACCTTCAAATGTTGTTATTCTTGCTAATGTTTTGTTTATTGAACAAAATGTTTTTATTCTTGCAAATGTTTTTTTTAAGTGCAAAAAAATTGTTTTTATACTTGTAAATCTTTTTTTTTATTCTAAAAAAAACATTTTCATTGTTGCGAATCACTTTTTTTTACTTGCAATTTTTTTTGTTATACTTGCGAATTGTTTTTAGAACAGGTGAAGATAATTTATAATTTTAAATGTGTTTTATACTGTTTTTTATACTGTTTTAAATAGTTTTTATAATTGTGAATCGTTTTTTTTTATTAAAAAAAAACGGTATATTTGCATTTTGTGTTTTTTAGATGAAAAATGTTTTTATACTTGCAAATGTGTTTTTTAGAAGACAATTGTTATTATACTTGTAAATATTTTTTCTATTAAAGAAAATAGTATTTATACTTGCAAATGCTTTTTTTGAATTGAAAAACTTTTTTTTGGTCATACTTACGAATGCTTTTCATATCCATCCATCCATCCATTTTCTACCACTTATTCCCTTTTAGGGGTCGCGGGGGGCGCTGGCGCCTTGAAGAAAATAGTTTTAACACTTGCACATTTTTTTTCCATGCAAAAAATTGTTTTTGAATTACAAATAGTTTCTTTTACTGGCAGAAAGTTGTTTTTATAACTGAGAATCGTTTTGAGAGCAAGGTGCAACGAGCGTGTCCTGTATGCACAGTGCGATGATGCTTCTAAGATCCGAATCCTCAACACCCTGACGGAAAATAAACAAAGTCTCTTCCATGTAGCATTATCACTGGAGAAATAAAGGAAAAGACACCGGGAAAGTTATGCACTAGGTTTATAAAAAGGGGTAGGGGGCTCAGTCTGGGGTCAGGGAAATAAAAAACTGCATAGCCATGATAAGCACGTCACGATATACAACCGGAAGCTTCTTGCCACTAGGGGCGCTGCACGTTTTCCGTCACACCAAGTGAAGTGAAGTGAAGTGAATTATATTTATATAGCGCTTTTCTCTAGTGACTCAAAGCGCTTTACATAGTGACACCCAATATCTAAGTTACATTTAAACCAG
This sequence comes from Nerophis ophidion, assembly GCF_033978795.1. NCBI lineage: Eukaryota > Metazoa > Chordata > Actinopteri > Syngnathiformes > Syngnathidae > Nerophis > Nerophis ophidion. Next base: position 17,982,793 of record NC_084611.1, read on the forward strand.
TGTGGGTGGCACAGGGAGCAGGTGGGTAAAGTGTCTTGCCCAAGGACACAACGGCAGTGACTAGGATGGCGGAAGCGGGAATCGAACCCGCAACCCTCAAGTTGCTGGCACGGCCGCTCTACCAACCGAGCTATGCCGCCCCAAGTGCGGTAAAGCTCCAGAGGCGTGGGATGTGGGGGTGGGGTAAGTATGTGTGTGTGAGCCTGCGAAGTGGCTCTGTTTGGCCAATCCAACAAACAGGTCCAAGAGAGACTGAGGAGGAGTTTGTTGCGTTTTCGTGACACAAATCTCAAAGCAGCGCGTCACTTTCAGCTAGTGGAAAACGATCCATATTATAACATTTGTGTTTCGCTCATTTGTCTGTTCCTGGTCCTCATATTCATCATACTTCGCCATGCAGAGCAGACGACATCTCCAAGATGTTGTCCGGTTTGCGATCTGGTCCAAAATCGCAAAAGTCTGAGTGTCCAGGGCTCTGCTCGCATCCTCCAGTCATTTGTACATTGGACGGCTGCCAGCATCTTCCAATTTGTCGATACACCCGGGCAACGCTTACTCCAATCAGCAGATGTCCTGCTATCATGATTCTGAATAGGTAGACTTCCTCTACCGAAAGTCTACCAATAGTCCGTCGTGTGTCCTGCAACAACCATTTCCCCAGCACAGGCAGGTTCCCCCGAACCCCAGAACTTGTCAATTTCGTTGGGAGGAAGTTGATCAATTCTATAGCTTGGATTTGTACAAAAAGAGGCGAGCAAGAGAAATAAGGGAGAGGAAAAGGGAACTTGTCCACCTTCATTGAGTGCCAGAGCTAAGAAGGCTATTCTTTTCTTTTATTTATTTCATTTTTTAGGATAGGAAAGCACTTTATTGTCATTGCACTTAATATATAGTGTAGTAATGGTGGAAATCGTGATGTTACATGCCAGTTTGGTCCCAGTAGCCAACACGCAAACAACAGTACAGGAAATAACCAGAGAAGTAATGTATTTCAATACAAGTACAAGTGTTTTGCGGTCTATGGTTGCAATAAGCGTATTATTCAAGTGAGTGTCCTTGTCTCGTCACTGAGTGCACTTGATCAGAGGTCGAGTACGCGTCGCAAATTCAGTGAGGATCTTACACGTGCGTTTTTTCACCCAGGGTAGGAATTTGGCTTCAACTATTGGTGGCGCGGCATTTCTTCCACATTAAAGAGTGGGGCAAAAAAGTATTTAGTCAGCCACCGATTGTGCAAGTTCTCCCACTTAAAATGATGACAGAGGTCTGTAATTTTCATCATAGGTACACTTCAACTGTGAGAGACAGAATGTGAAAAAAAAAAATCCAGGAATTCACATTATAGGAATTTTTAAGAATTTATTTGTAAATTTAGGGTGGAAAATAAGTATTTGGTCAACCATTCAAAGCTCTCACTGATGGAAGGAGGTTTTGGCTCAAAATCTCACGATACATGGCCCCATTCATTTTTTCCTCAACACGGATCAATCGTCCTGTCCCCTTAGCAGAAAAACAGCCCCAAAGCATGATGTTTCCACCCCCATGCTTCACAGTAGGTATGGTGTTCTTGGGATGCAACTCAGTATTCTTCTTCCTCCAAACACGACGAGTTGAGTTTATACCAAAAAAGTTCTATTTTGGTTTCATCTGACCACATGACATTCTCCCAATCAAACATTCCTGTTAGTTGGGGCAACATATGCTCCTATTTTTTTCCCCGTACCAATTCCCAGTTTTCCCAAAATACCGAATTCGCAATTCAAACTGTTACAACGTCAACATTTTTCAACCAAATCCAAAAATTTCAACCCCAACCCATTCATATCATCTAGTATAATTGTGCTAGTATAAATATTTGCAAAGATACCCGGTTTTTCTGAAATTCACAAATTTCTACAATGCCCCAAATTATTAACATGTTGCGCCTTCCAACTACAATACTCTTCCGATATATCGAACACAAAATATGTTTTCCATTTCCCAAAAATCCCGGTTTTCCCAGAATTTTCTCCCCATTGACAATGAAGGGGCATGATACAATCTACTGCATATCCCACATTTCTCATCCGATTCGAACCCTTCCAACATCCACTCACTACGCTCACCCTGCACATTCAAGCATCTCAGTTCCACGGACGTGTACTGGCAATTCCGGAATCGCAAAGTCTAGTCTCAATTTGACACAATCCCTTGTGGTCTGGACAATATGTATTGAATATGTTTTGGTGCAAATTCTTCCAAAACTTTTCACCAGTCACATTTTTAACCCACGTTTGGCACGCTGTACAGCCCACAGTTTTCATCCGATCGGGACCGCTGGAGTATCAAAACATTTGGCTCGACGGGGAATTGAGAGCTCTTAATTTATTTTTTTTAAAATATCCCGGATCACCCAAAGTTTTGGGTTTTCCGGAATATCCCGCTCTTTAAAAACGAACGGGCCAATTTTCAAACATGCACAACTCCCACATTTCTCACCTGATTTGAACCGTTCCACCATCTACACACTCCACTCACCTTGGACAATCAAACTACCATTTTCCAAGTTCAATACATTTCCAGGAAATTCCAGAAATCCCGGTTTTCCCAAGCCCTATTTTCACCTCTTCCTGGAAAGTTTTCACATGCACATTTTTCAACTGTTTTCGACTATTCCACCTTCAAACATTCCTCTTAGTTGGGGCAACAGATGCTCCTATTTTTTTTTTCCCGTACCAATTCCCGGTATTCCCAAAATACCGAATTCTGAATTCAAACTGTTACTACGTCAACATTTTTCAACCAAATCCAAAAATTTCAACCCCAACCCAATCATATAATCTAGTATAATTGTGCCAGTAAAGATACCCGGTTTTCCTGAAATTCACACATTTCCAGGAAATCCCCATTCGAAAGAATGGACATATTCATAGTTCTCCAATGCCCCAAATTCTCAACATGTTGCACCATCTACTTAGACTACTCTTCTGTTATATCGAGCACAAAACGTGTTTTACCTTTCTCAAAATTCTTGTTTTTTCTGGAATTTTCTCCCCATTGACAATGAATGGGTATGATACAATCTACTGCATATCCCACATTTCTCATCCGATTCGAACCCTTCCAAAATCCACTCAGTCCGCTCACCCTGGACATTCAAGCATCTCAGTTCCACGGACGTGTACTGGCAATTCCGGAATTGCAAAGTCTAGTCTCAATTTAACACAATCCCTTGTGCAAAGTCTTCAGTCACCAGTCACATTTTTATGTATGAGTATGTCTACAAGATGGGGGTGTTTTCCTTTTGGAAACACACATATACCAGGATGTATCTTTTGAAAATGTACACAGTTAGATGTATAACTTGAAGACGATCTCGCACGCTTGTATCTCATGTCAGACGTCCCAGTTTGGGGTCTAGGGTGGAACAAAAAAAGGCAGGCACTAAAGCAGGTGGCATGATAGTGGTGCCGTGACCCGGATTTGAGTGAGGTTTGGGGGTGAGTAAAACAGAGGCCAGCCAGTGAGGTAGAGCATCAGTCCCTGACAACCTCAAGAGCAGTACTGGCTATCGGGTCGCTAGCTCGGGCTTTTAGCCCGGTAGCATGCTCGCCTCCCATGTCGGACGACCCATGTTCGAGTCCTGGGCGTAACAGAAAAAGGGGGGTTGCCTAAATGCATGAGCCAACATTGTAACAAAGTCAGAAAAAAGGAAAATAATCATCGGTCACCTTTGAGATTTGTTTTCATTTATTTCATTCTGTACACTTTTTTATTTTGCACGAAAAATATAATTCTTGAACAACTTTTATGTTGAAAAAATCCTAACAGTTGAAGGTTGACCATGACACGGAACAGTCTGTGCTCCACTCTCATCTAGATCTCTGCCTTCAAGTGAATTGAAGAAATGCAACCTACTGTAGTAGAAATATTTGAAAAGAAGATTGAAAGTGGAAAAAAAAGAAAAAGTTATGCCCACATTTTGAGTTTCGTTTTATTCAAAGCAGGCGTCCTGATGTGTCACCCTCTCTAAATTCAAATATTACAACTTTGCCCGGTTTCTTCAAATTGCCTTCAAACAAAAAAAAAAAAAACTAAATCCACCCACACCGTTTGAAATCCCTACAGGCAGCAGGAATAATGGTTATTTCACTATGTATACATTATCAACGTGCTGGGCCCCGGGGCCCGGGAGCGATGTGAGGTTAGTCCAAACACTCAGTCTCCATCAGTACTTGACTCAGGTTCCTGTACTCTGTGTGTACTACGACCGTCAGAGGTGGCTATTTACTATGTTATATTTACTTAGGTAACTCTTTGGAGAAATTAATTGTACTTGTCAGCATCACGGCTGGGATGTTCATGTGATCCCAGGATGCAGAGAAGGCAGGCAAAGTGCTAAGCAGAAGGCTCCTTTAATCGGTAGCAGGCAATAATCAGAAAGCACCAGTGACCTTTGACTCCATTTCAACCTGGCAATCACATGACCACACTTGGCACCCCCCCACACTGTGACATATCGGCCTGTGATAAGCAGTCAGACTATCAATGTTTACTTACTATGACGTATCTGTGTCAGTAGAAATGTTCACGTTTCAGCCTCGAAGAATTCCACTTCCACCTAGAGAAAACATGTTGTGATAAGTTTTTTTTACTTTGTAGCTACACATCAAATAACTTTAGCCCTGTTATAACATGACTGTAATATGTGCAGTTTTTGTAGTATATTTTCTAGTCGTTTCTTTATGTCTAACACAAACAGGACCATTAAAAAATAGCAACGGTAAAATCCGGACTATAGGGCGCCACTTTTTTCCTACTCTTCGAACCCTGCGGCTAATTCATGACGGCCATAATGTTTTGTGTTCAACAGCTTTCATCAAACTTAAGCGGAGACACTGAAAGGGGTGTTATTAATTGTGCTATGGCGCCATCTGCAAGTCTCCCGTCCAAAGGCAAAACCTAGTAACTCACTTCTAGCTGATTTTGAGAAAAACAAAGGAAAACCAATCTATTTTGATTCTGTCTTACAAAGATCTACAAAGTCATCAAACGTGTAGATGTTTTCTTGAGCTTTCATTTTCTTGCCGATTGAGCCATGGATTGAATCTGCTCTCATGAACGTGTGCCCTTTCTCCAGATATTTTATCACAATCTCGGGTGGGCCCCATTCTGCGTTTGCACATTGGGCAAGAGCCGTGTACAGCGTCCACTTTTTATTTGGACCTCCACAGTTATCTGCCCAAAAGAGTATGCAAGGGGAAGAATCAAGAACAATACATTTAATGAAGGTGCTTGCAACGTCCTGGGCCAATCTCCCAAATATCCCCTCGTGCCATAATATCACATAATCAGGTTGACCGTCGGCCCCCATTCGTGCAAATGTCTCATTAAAGACAATAAGGCGACTGACAAAGAAGCTCCGATTGGTCCCTTGAGATACTAGGTTTTTCTGTTGTATCTACGCGGTTATGTGGTAGTTGCTAGGTCCTGCCATGCGCGTAACGGCTTACTTACGGAACAAATTACAATATCGCATACACTAATGTAAAGCATATCACCTAGGAACTCCAAAATTATTATCAGCTCAGTTTTGACCAAAATTGAGTTACTGGGTTTTGCCTTTGGATGGGAGAAGTGTTGCGGGTTGAAAATGTACTTCCTGTTTTAGGCCATCAACTGGAAGTAAAACTGCCTGATGTGTGTCTGCCTGTATGGATTTTTCATTCACCGCTCCAAGTGTCTTTTCTAAGTTTTATAATATAACTAAAACAATTCTTACTGACTAAACCGTCGGATGTGTGATGTCTGTTGGAGTGTTTTCATACAGCTTTTGATGTGCTATTGTAATGTAACCAAACTAGCGTCGTTAGAATTAGCTCCTATGCTAACACTATGTTCGCGTTAGCATTATTAACTTAAAACAGCATTCTTTTTGTATTGTTTCAGTTTCACAAATTCACCAAAACGTCACCGTGGAGTTATTGAGTCTGTTGAGAGCTAGCTTCCGCAGCTAGTAGGTTCATGATGATGACTTCTGTTTTGTTTGATCAGCCGTTTTACTGCCGTCTGACGGACATCGTTTGGAAACAATTAATGTAATTAAACATTTACACAATATTTCTGTGTAAATAACTCTGTGACAGAACTCCTCTGTCCGGGTTCCACTGACCACCAAAGGTTGACATGACGGCGAGCAGATTGTGACTTTGCTTTATTCTTTCAATAAATCTCTGTCGTCGGTCAGGGCGCTTTTCAGCTCCGCCTCCACCTGCTCGCTCTGCCCTTCGCTTTTCAGCGTCATGGTGTCGTCTGCCTTTTGCTCTCGTTCTCTGTCACTCTCGGGTCCGCACGTATTGGTTTCTCCCCTCCTTCTGCCTCGTCCTCCTCTGCTGCCGCCCTTTTACACATCGACAGAGGATTATAGATTTGCGCCCAGCTGGGCGATCCACACACCTGACATTGATTTCGGAGCTGAACCCGGCTCGTCCTGCCTCGCTGCTGTTACGCCAGCCACACCTCCTTGCCGCCATCTCGCAGTCAGCCCCGGCGTGCCCCGCCTCGCTGTTGGTCTGCCGGCCACGCCTCCCCACATACTCATTTCACAACGTATAGCTTATAGCAGCTTATTCGGCTAATATATGGGAAAACATATTTTTTCCCCGAAAATTTAGTGGGTGTCACTTATATATCGGTGCGCTCTACAGTCCAGAAAATACAGTTTTGAGGGAGCGTGGCCTGCGGACCTGCAGCGAGGCGGGGTGTTCCAGGGCCGGCTCCGAGATCGGCGACAGGTTCGTAGATGGCCCACCCGGGTGCGTTTATCTGATCACCTGTCACTCTATAAATGGGCAGCCGCCGGGAAGGAAGTGGTTGGAGAGGTTGGAGTTGATGGTCGAGAGAGAACCCGAGCACGAGCACGAGCGAGACGGAAAAGGAGACAAGAGCGGATGGCTGAAAAGCAACCCGAGGAACAAGACCGTCATGAGAGGCGATTGCTGAAAAGCAGAATGATAAGTTTATTGAAAAATAAACCAAATCACAAAACCGTCCAGCCTGTCATGTCTCTTCTGGGTGGTCCGAAGAACCCGGAGATGCAAGACCTCCACAACGGTATTAAATAAATCAGTAGTTACTTACCAGTTACTCAGTACTAGAGTATTTTTTTCATTGAATATGTCGTTTGTCAAGTATTTATTTGGATAATGACTTTTACTTGAGTCATAGACATTGTTCACACTGCATGTCAAGTCCGATTTTTTCCCCACATGTAACCTGTATCGGATTTTATTTTTTTTATATACCAGATATTTACCGAACGCAACTCGAGTCACAACGATCAAGTCGAGTTCATCCAACCAAAAGGTCATTAAATAGAGATACACGTCAGAAGTTTTTGGCCAAAATCCACAAATGCAAAAATAAATAGTTGACAAATGAAGCAGGAAACAGGTGAAAACAATGTTTAGGAAAAGGTTGACTTTGTATCGCACAAAATCCTTGAAATTGCCACGAATGCGCCAGGACTGAGACCTACTGGGATTGGAGTCATGTTGACTTCCGTGAACACTGCAGCACGTGTGACGTCAGGAGTAAGATTAGACATCGCATTTTGTTTTGTAACGTAAACGACTACATGGGGAGGAGACCCTGCCCCAAGTGGAAGAGTTCAAGTACCTAGCAGTGTTGTTCACGAGTGGGGGAAGAGTGGATCGTGAGTTCGACAGGCGGATCGGTGCGGCGTCTTCGGTAATGCGGACGTTGTACCAATTCGTTGTGGTGAAGAAGGAGCTGAGCCGGAAGGCAAAGCTCTCAATTTACCGGTCGATCTACTTTCCCATCCTCACCTATGGTCATGAGCTTTGGGTCATGACCGAAAAGATAAGATCACGGGTACAAGCGGCCGAAATGAGTTTCCTCCGCCGTGTGGCGGGGCTCTCCCTTAGAGATAGGGTGAGAAGCTCTGCCATCTGGGAGGAACTCAAAGTAAAGCCGCTGCTCCTCCACATCGAGAGGAGCCAGATGAGGTAGTTCGGGCATCTGGTCAGGATGCCACCCGAACGCCTCCCTAGGGAGGTGTTTAGGGCACGTCCAACCAGTAGGAGGCCACGGGGAAGACCCAGGACACGTTGGGAAGACTATGTCTCCCGGCTGGCCTGGGAACGCCTCGGGATCCCCCGGGAAGAGCTAGACAAAGTGGCTGGGGAGAGGGAAGTCTGGGCTTCCCTGCTTAGGCTGCTGCCCCCGCGACCCGACCTCGGATAAGCGGAAGAAGATGGATGGATGGATGGACGACTACATAACAATATCGTATTTGACAAAACAATTGAACATCCGACCCTACAATGTGAACGTAGGCCTTGTTCTGGAGTACAGTTTTTGGAGACTTTACCCACTGTTCCGGTTACAGCACAGCGGTGCTGGGTTTATCAGTGGAAGAACAGGAGTGTCACTCCAGTCAGCACATTTGCATTCAAGATAACCACACCTGTCATGTGAATTTCACACTCCTATTCCCCTCTCTTCATGAGTCCAATTAAATATTCATTTTACCATCCTGACATATTAGCAATAAAGAATGCATATACTTGTGTTGTGTTATACACATTCTTTGTCTTTTATCAACACAGACTCCTTCCTTACCCCTCAAATAGTTTAACATTCGGCTTTGTTAGAACCTTGCATCCAGTTGAGCAATTGTTCGGGTCTGAACAAAGTTTTCAGAAATAATTGGCAAAAAGTAACTCTCGATGGAATTGCCCATGTCACAGTCTAATTTACAGTGGAACAGAGGAACCCAAGGATGCAGATGGAATTGAGAGTAAATAGTTCTTTACTTCACAAAAAGGTAACTAAATCACAACAATAATCCAAAACTTGAATGTAACAAAAGGCGGCGGTGTGAAAAAGGAGAACACAAAAAGCACCGTGATAAAAAGAACTAAAGCTAAACTACAAACTAACTAAAACTAAGGTCAAAGTTGCAAAACGTGCAAAATACAAAGTACATACCAAGCTGGATGGCACGGGAAATAGTCTAGAACAGGGGTGCCCATTACGTCGATCGCGAGCTACCAGTCGACCGCGGGGGGTGTGTCAGTCGATCTCCAGCCAGGCTTTTGAAAAAAATAGACCTAAAAATTAGTGATCATCAATCTTCACCAAGACGTCACTTAAATGACAATCACGGTACCGGAGGGTCTTGTGAGATGACGCTGGCTGCTGCAAGATCATTATTATGAAAATATGACCGAGAGGAAGGCGAGAAACACTTTTTATTTCAACAGACTCTCGCGCCGTACCTTCCGTTAAAACTCTAAAGGCCGACTGCACATTTCCTATCTTCACAATAAAAGCCCTGCTTCATGCTGCCTGCGCTAACTAAATACAGAGTCCCGGAAAACTGGCGTGCACAAGCGATCCCTCAGAAAGCTGGCGTGCACATCACTTGTGCACGCCGGCTTTCCGAGACTCTTATTTTGTTAGCGCAGGCAGCATGAAGCAGGGCTTTTATTGTGAAGATAGGAAATGTGCAGTCGGCCTTTAAAGTTTTGACGGAAGGGACGGCGCGAATGTCTGTTGAAATAAAAAGTGTTTCTCGCCTTCCTCTCTGTCATTTTTTCATAATAATGAACTGGCAGCAGCCAGCGTCATCTCACAAGACCCTCGGGTGCCGTGAATGTCAATCAAGCAAGCTACGGAATTTGCCGCCAATGTTTTTCTTGTAAAGTGTATGGAAGCTGGATGAATTAGATGCCAAAAACCAACCACTTTCATGTGGTATTGTACAGAAAGGACAACTTTTTTTCTCCTCCATTTGAAAATGTGGGCGTTATCATCATTACTGTCTGATTCCAATCAATGCAAGTCATCAGAATCAGGTAATACACCAACTTATATTCTTGTCTTTGTGAAAGAAAGACATTTATATGTGTTACACATGCTTGTATTATCATTAAACACATTTAACTTGTTTACAAAAATGTCTCTTTCATAAATAAATAAATATAAATGATATATATAAATGATGTAGATCCCCTCGAGTTGGTCAATTGAAAAGTAGCTGGCCTGCAGAAAAAGTGTGGGCACCCCTGGTCTAGAAGGTATTAGGCAAAAATACAAGGAGTCTAGGAGTCTTCAGTCAACGGAGTGAAATTGCCGAGTGCCATCCAGCTATTGAGGTGCTGATTAAATAGTGTCGGGAAGATTGGACACAGCTGTGCACGTCTCACAACTCCGCCCAAAGGGAAACACAGGAACTCCAGGAAGAAGACAAACAATAATAATAACTTAGATTTATATCGCGCTTTTCTATCAATCAATCAATCAAAGTTCATTTATATAGTCCTAGATCACTAGTGTCTCAAAGGGCTGCACAAACCACAACACAAACCACTACGACATCCTCGGTAGGCCCACAGAATGGCAAGGAAAACTCACACCCAGTGGGACGTCGGTGACAATGATGAAAACCTTGGAGAGGACCACACGTTTTCTAGACACGTTTTCTAGACACGTTACGGTCAATAAAAACACAATACAATGATTTTCAAATCCTTCCCGACCTAAATTCAATTGAATAGACTGCAAAAACAAGATACTTAACCTTCGAACTGGTAAACTTTGTTATATTTTGAAAATATTAGCTCATTTGGAATTTGATGCCTGCAACATGTTTCAAAAAAGCTGGCATAAGTGGCAAAAAAGACTGAGAAAGTAGAAGGATGCTCATGAAACACTTATTTGGAACATCCCACAGGTGAACAGGCTAATTGGGAATACATTGGGTGACATGATTGGGTATAAAAGCAGCTTCCATGAAATGCTCAGTCATTCACAAACAAGGACGGGGCGAGGGTCACCGCTTTGTGAACAAACGCGTGAACAAATTGTTGAACAGTTTAAGAACAACATTTATCACTGAGCTATTGAGAGTAATTTAGGGATTTGACCATCTACAGCCCGTAATATCATCAAAAGGTTCAGAGAACCTGGAGAAATCACTGCACGTGGTAAGGCTGAAAACCAACTTTGAATGCCCATGATCTTCGATCCCTGCATCAAAAACCAACATCAGTGTGTAAAGCATATCACCACATGAGCTCAGGAATACTTCATAAAACCACTGTCAGCAACTAAAGTTTGTCGCTACATCTGTAAGTGCAAGTTAAAACTCTACTATGCAAAGCGAAAGCCATTTATCAACAACACCCAGAAACGCTGCCGGCTTCGCTGGGCCCTAGCTCATCTAAGATGGACTGATACAAAGTGGAAAAGTGTTCTGTGGTCTGATGAGTCCACATTTCAAATTGTTTTTGGAAATTGTGGACATTGTGTAATCTGTTGAACCTCTTAAGCCGCTGAAATCCGAGCCTGAATCCAAGCTAATGTCGCTATATCTTTCTGTTCTATCCGCCATTTTTGTTCGTATTGGCATCACGCAGTGACGTCACAGGAAAATGGACGGGTGGATATACCGATCATGAAAATCAGGCACTTTGAAGCTTTTTTTCGGGATATAGCGTGATGGGTAAAATTTTGAAAAAAACTTTGAAAAATAAAATAGGCCACTGGGAACTGATTTTTATTGGTTTTAACCCTTCTGAAATCGTGATAATGTTCCGCTTTAAATGAGTTTTCTTGAAAAGTGAAACGTTTTATCCTGGCATTAACAGTACTATAATTCTGTATGGTATCCATCCTTAGTTAGAACTAATATCATTTTCCCTTGTCTCCGCAAGAGATGATGAAAACCTTGGTTCCCATTCCAAATGATAACCTGTGTGTGCGCTCCACAGGACGTCTGTAGTGACTTTGCAATAAGGCCCAGACTGCAGCTGTGTGAGAGAGAATGAACCCATCGCTAAATTCAATAAGAGTAGAATTTTATTACAGATGTTCAGGATGGATATGATGGCTCCATCAATAACCGGCTCACATGTGAGCGAGCGGCAGCAGCGTGAAGGCGACACAGTCAAAGTCGTGCGGCCGTGGCCGTATCCATATCGAATTGTGTCACAGTTGCAAGAGTCCTCCCGCTTCTTGTTTTTGGTGCATTGCCCCCTCCACATGTCGTTCTTTCCTTTCCCTAAAAAAAAAGTCCAGTCTTTCCTCAGTGGAGCAAGCGATTGCATCTCAATTGGTCTGTTGTCCCCACAGAAGCCCGAGTGTTGCATAAAGAAAATAAAAACATAGAATATGTCTCCAGCTGTTCTTGTTTTTCTCCACTTCACTTTCTATTGGCCCACCAACATGACATGTCTCATCTTGCAGCGGGCCCACAAACAATTGACTGACTCAATAAAGGCAGAACAGCATTCAAAACAAATATTGTGTATTCATTTCAAATTCATGACCTTGTGGTGGTACACGTCATTGCCAAAGCAACTCTATGTTAGTGCTCTCTCTCACATCAATGTGAGAGAGCAACGTCTACTTTTAAGGCCTACATGTCAGAATTGTATTCAAATAATCCGGGATTGAGTAATGAAATAATTGGTGTTACCCCATGCCCTTGTGCTGCATGAGTGCTGTGAGAGCTATGGTTATTTGAGGAAAAAAACAAGTTAACTCATGTGATTAATCACAAAAAAATAATGCATTAATCGTAACCACACTGAGATTAATCATGCAATTTTATCTTAAACCGACCAGCTCATTTACGTTAACCGCTAGATGGTCAGTGATCAGATCAATGCATACGTCAGTGCAAAAATGAGCGAGGCGACTTCGGCTCGTTTGCTCGCTGGCAAATTAAAAACATCCTGAAAATACTTTAGATCAGTGGTCGCCAACTACCGATTCGTTACGGGTCGCAGATTTTTTTTTCTTAAATAAAAAAAATATAATAATAATTACACTTGCAATTAGTGCACCAACCCCCAAAAACTCCCTTTTTCATGACAAAAAAAAATAGAAAATAAAATAAATGGTGGCCGCGGGACAAATTATCAAGCGCTGACCGCTCCGCAGCTACAAAAAGGTTGGGGACCACTGCTTTAGATGAAACTGTTTTAACCCTTAAGAGTTGTAGGTCCTCTCCAAGGTTTCTCATAGTCAGCATTGTCACTGGCGTCCCACTGGGTGTGAGTTTTCCTTGCCCTTTTGTGGGTTCTTCCGAGGATGTTGTAGTCGTAATGATTTGTGCAGTCCTTTGAGACATTTGTGATTTGGGGCTATATAAATAAACATTGATTGATGATAAACATTGAAGTTTTGGGCAAATGCATGAAATGCTTTTGAGTGTAACGTTTAAAATAATTTTTGGATGACTTACTGACAAACAAATTGAATTTATGGACATTGTTGGGTCTTTTTTCAGCAAAGTTTTGTTACGCAAGTAAGTAATCACCTGTAATTTATCATGAATAATCCAATGTCCAGGATGTGTTTGTGTGTGTGTGTACAGTCGTGGTCAAAAGTTTGCATACACTTGTAAAGAACATAATGTCATGGCTGGTTGTCATTTCTACAACGTTTATTTTTGTGTGATAGAGTGATTGGAGCACTTTTATTAATTTATTATGGGTCTACTGAAAATGTGACCAATATATATATATTAGGGCTGGGAGATATGGCCTTTTTTTTTAATATCTCGATATTTTTAGGCCATATCGCAATATACAATATATATTACGATATTTTGCCTTGGCCTTGAATGAACACTTCAATCAATCAATCAATCAATGTTTATTTATATAGCCCCAAATCACAAATGTCTCAAAGGACTGCACAAATCATTACGACTACAACATCCTCGGAAGAACCCACAAAAGGGCAAGGAAAACTCACACCCAGTGGGCAGGGAGAATTCACATCCAGTGGGACGCCAGTGACAATGCTGACTATGAGAAACCTTGGAGAGGACCTCAGATGTGGGCAACCCCCCCCCCCTCTAGGGGACCGAAAGCAATGGATGTCGAGCGGGTCTAACATGATACTGTGAAAGTTCAATCCATAGTGGCTCCAAGACAGCAGCGAGAGTCCCGTCCACAGGAAACCATCTCAAGCGGATCAGCAGCGTAGAGATGTCCCCAACCGATACAGGCGAGCGGTCCATCCTGGGTCCCGACGAGCGGTCCATCCTGGGTCTCGACTCTGGACAGCCAGTACTTCATCCATGGTTATCGGACCGGACCCCCTCCACAAGGGAGGGGGGGACATAGGAGAAAGAAAAGAAGCGGCAGATCAACTGGTCTAAAAAGGAGGTCTATTTAAAGGCTAGAGTATACAGATTAGTTTTAAGGTGAGACTTAAAGGCTTCTACTGAGGTAGCATCTCGAACTGTTACCGGGAGGGCATTCCAGAGTACTGGAGCCCGAACGGAAAACGCTCTATATAGCCCGTAGACTTTTTTTGGGCTCTGGGAATCACTAATAAGCTGGAGTCTTTTGAACGCAGATTTCTTGCCGGGACATACGGTACAATACAATCGGCAAGATAGGCTGGAGCTAGACCGTGTAGTATTTTATACGTAAGTAGTAAAACCTTAAAGTCACATCTTAAGTGCACAGGAAGCCAGTGCAGGTGAGCCAGTACAGGCGTAATGTGATCAAACGTTCTTGTTCTTGTCAAAGGTCTAGCAGCCGCATTTTGTACCAACTGTAATCTTTTAATATATATATATAATCACAGCAGTATGATGATTCTATGTGTCTACATTAAAACATTCTTCTTCATACTGCATTAATATATGCTACTTTTAAACTTTCATGCAGAGAGGGAAATCACAACTAAGTCAATTGAGCAAAAGTGTATTTATTAAAGTTATTAAGCACTGGCACAAACAGTCATGTCATTTCCAAAACAGAAAGTGCAAGATTGTCAGAGACATTTTAAGTGTCAAATAAAAATGAGCTGCATAATAGGAAATCAAATAGTATTCATCCTTCACTATGTGGTAGGTTACTACGGACGTTATTAAATTCTCTTCATTCTTTAGTGAGTGACTTTTCAAATGATGCTAAGTATTAGCAGTAATGCTACTTTTTGTAGCAACGCTTTTGCTCCACACTTGACAAATTACGGTTGTCTGTTCGACATATTCCCGCTTGAAGCCGAACCACCGCCGGACGATGGAAACCCTGCTGTTTTTATTAGGAATTAAGTCTTCCTTCACTTGTTACCAGATTTGCACCTTCTTTCTCTCGTATTACCACTCGTACGGCTACGTTAGCATCACAGCTAACGTTACCCAGTCTGCTACCTCTCTGCTGGGCGAGGGCGTATACGTATGTGACGTATGACGGGACGTGTGTAAGTTCGTGCGCCTGCTTGTCTGTGAGAAGGAGAGACAGGAAAGAGTGAGAAGAGCCTGTAGTGTAATGCCCGCAGCTAAAAGCAACTGTGTGAGAACGTATACTCGAATATTAACGATATAGTCATTTTCTATATTGCACAGAGACAAACCCGCAATATATCGTATATATCGATATATCCCCCAGCCCTAATATACATATATATATGCATATATATATACAATATATATATATATTTTTTATTTTCCTGAAGGAACTCTCCTGAAGGAATCAATAAAGTACTATCGATCTATCTATCTATATATATTTACACACACACATATATATATATATATATATATATATATATAAATACAACACACACACACACACACACACACACACACACACACACACACAGGGAAACCTGTGAAATATGCTTGTAGGGATGATATAGCCTCTGTGTTTTTTGCTGAAGGTATATACATACACACAAATAATAATAATAATGATAACAATAATGGATTAAATTTATCCAACGCTTTTCTAAACACTAAAAACACTTCACAGAGAAGTGAGAACCCATCATTCATTCACACTTGGTGGTGGTCAGCTACTTTCGTAGCCACAGCTGCTCTGGGGTAGACTGACGGAAGCTTGCCAGTTTGCGCCTACGGCACCTCCCACCACCCCCTATTATTCCTCATTCATTCACCAGTGTGGGTGGCGCCAGGGGCAAGGGTGAAGTGTCCTGCCCAAGGACACAACTGCAGCAGTTTGGACGGTAAGAGGCGGGGAGCGAACCTGCAACCCTCAAGTTTCTGACATGGGCGGTCTACCTACTGCGCCATACATATATATATATATATATATATATATATATATATATATATACACACACACACACAAAAACCCAGTTTCCATATAAGTTGAGAAATTGTGTTAGATGTAAATATAAACGGAATACAATGATTTGCAAATCATTTTCAAACCATTTACAATTGAATATGCTACCAAGACAACATATTTGATTTTCAAACTGAAACATTTTATTTTTTGCAAATAATCATTAACTTTAGAATTTGATGCCAGCAACACGTGACAAAGAAGTTGGGAAAGGTGGCAATGAATACTGATAAAGTTGAGGAATGCTCATCAAACACTTATTTGGAACATCCCACAGGTGTGCAGGCTAATTGGGAACAGGTGGGTGCCATGATTGAGTATAAAAGCAGCTTCCATGAAATGCAAAGTAATTCACAAACAAGGATGGGACGGGAGTCACCATTTTGTAAGCAAATTGTCGAACAGTTTTAGAACAACATTTCTCAACGAGCTATTGCAAGGAATTTAGGGATTTTACCATCTATGGCCCGTAAAATCATCAAAAAGTTCCGAGAATCTGGAGAAATCACTGCACGTAAGCGATAATATTACGGACCTTTGAGCCTTTAGGCGGTACTGCATCAAAAACAGACATCAGTGTGTAAAGGATGTCACCACATGGGTTCAGGAACACTTCATAAAACCACTGGTCTGACGAAACTGTGGACATGGTGTCCTCCGGAACAAAGATTGTTATAGGCGCGAAGTTGAAAAGCCAGCATCTGTGATGGTATGGGGGTGTATTAGTGCCCAAGGCATGGGTAACTTACACATCTGTGAAGGCACCATTAATGCTGAATGGTCCATACAGGTTTTGGAGCAACATATGTTGTCATCCAAGCAACGTTATCATGGACGCCCCTGCTTATTTCAGCAAGACAATGCCAAACCACGTGTTACAACAGCGTGGTTTCGTTGTAAAAGAGTGCGGGTAATTTCCTGGCCCGCCTGCAGTCCATACCTGTCTCCCATCGAAAATGTGTGGCGCATTATGAAGCGTAAAATACGACAGCGGAGACCCCGGACTGTTGAACGACTAAAGCTCTACGTAAAACAAGAATGTGAAAGAATTCCACTTTCAAAGCTTCAACAATTAGTTTCCTCAGTTCCCAATCGTTTATTGAGTGTTGTTAAAAGAAAAAGTGATGTAACACAGTGGTGAACATGCCCTTTCCTAACTACTTTGGCACGTTTTGCAGCCACGAAATTCTAAGTTGATTATTATTTGCAAAAAAAAAAAATAAAGTTTATGAGTTTGAACATCAAATGTCTTTGTAGTGCATTCAACTGAATACGGGTTGAAAAGGATTTGCAAATCATTGTATTCCGTTTATATTTACATCTAACACAATTTCCCAACTCATATGGAAACGGGGTTTGTACTCCGGAGCGATTTATAATCCGAAAAATACGGTATACATGTACTGTATACACACTCACACACACAAATTTTTACACACACATCTATATATACACACACATATATACACACACATCCATCCATCCATCCATTTTCTACCGCTTATTCCCTTTCGGGGTCGCTGGCGCCTATCTCAGCTACAATCGGGCGGAAGGCAGGGTACACCCTGGACAAGTCGCCACCTCATCGCAGGGCCAACACAGATAGACAGACAACATTCACACTCACATTCACACACTAGGGACCATTTAGTGTTGCCAATCAACCTATCCCCAGGTGCATGTCTTTGGAAGTGGGAGGAAGCCGGAGTACCCGGAGGGAACCCACGCATTCACGGGGAGAACATGCAAACTCCACACAGAAAGATCCCGAGCCTGGATTTGAACCCAGGACTGCAGGACCTTCGTATTGTGAGGCAGACGCACTAACCCCTCTGCCACCGTGAAGCCCATACACACACATATATACTGTATATAAACGTACCCCATACACACACACACACGTAATTTTACTCACACACATGGCGCAGTGGTAGAGTGGCCGTGCGCAACCCGAGGGTCACTGGTTCAAATCCCACCTAGAACCAACCTCGTCACGTCCGTTGTGTCCTGAGCAAGACACTTCACCCTTGCTCCTGATGGGTGCTGGTTGGCGCCTTGCATGGCAGCTCCCTCCATCAGTGTGTGAATGTGTGTGTGAATGGGTAAATGTGGAAGTAGTGTCAAAGCGCTTTGAGTACCTTGAAGGTAGAAAAGCGCTATACAAGTACAACCCATTTATCATTTATTTACATATATACTGTATATACATGTACTGTATATATACACACACACACACACACGCACAAATATGAACTATATACATTGTGTTTATGAAATAAGTGCAAGAACTGCACATAACTGTAATCCACCTGCATCAGATATTTTCTGAAAAAGGATTATTGCTTTTCTGTCAAAATGATGCGAGTAAAAAAAAGTTTTTATTCGAAAGGATTCCAAGGTTTTAAGAACACCAAGTTGGTGTATGTCAGAGCTTTGACCCGCGATCGAGATTCGTCTTTGTGACGAGGCCCTCTTTTTATTATATCATGGTATTTTTCTTTTATGTCACAAATGACCTCCAACCAGACACCATTTATCAGGTTTTGATTAAAATGTTGCTGGGGAGTGACAAGGACAACTGAATCACGAGTGCAGCTTGGCTGATGGTTTGCCAATGAAACATGTTATTGTACGAATGGAAAGAAAACCCTCCATGAATGTGTCATTTACATTCATCAAATGTTTATCTTGTCTGAGGAAGGGGAGATACGGTGTTTGAATATAAACACACTGGTGTGAATACATCACTTCAATCAATTACCTCATGTGCCTGCCACCTGCTTTTAGAAACTTTGGACAAAAGTGGTCTTCATCTTAACTTTGTCCAAACCTTGCAACTTCCACATTTTTGCCGAATCTTTGCCATTTTTTGCCAATCGGGTTTGTTACTAAACGTAAAAGTCCGCTCCCAATGGAGTCAATGGTAGTCTCTCTATTCCGCCGATAAAGTAGAGATCGACTGATTATTGGTGCCGATATTTGTCATTTTGGTATATACATTCGTGGTCAAAAGTTTGCATACACTTGTAAAGAACATAATGTCATGGCTGGTTGTCATTTATACAACTTTTATTTTTTTGTGATGGATTGATTAGTACCCGGGCTTCACGGTGGAAGAGGGGTTAGTGCCTCTGCCTCACAATACGAAGGTCCTGCAGTCCTGGGTTCAAATCCAGGCTCGGGATCTTTCTGTGTGGAGTTTGCATGTTCTCCCCGTGAATGTGTGGGTTCCCTCCGGGTACTCCGGCTTCCTCCCACCTCCAAAAACATGCACCTGGGGATAGGTTGATTGGCAACACTAAATTGGCCCTAGTGTGTGAATGTGAGTGTGAATCTTGTCTGTCTATCTGTGTTGGCCCTGCGATGAGGTGGCGGCTTGTCCAGGATGTACCCTGCCTTCCGCCCGATTGTAGCTGAGATAGGCGCCAGCGCCCCCTGCGACCCCGAAAGGGAATAAGCGGTAGAAAAAAATGGATGGATGATTAGTACCCGCCTTCCGCCCGATTGTAGCTGAGATAGGCGCCAGCGCCCCCCGCGACCACAAAGGGAAACGGCGGTAGAAAATGGATGGGATGAATAGATGGATGATTAGAGCATTTTTATGAATTGATTATGGATCTACTGAAAATGTGAGCTAATCTGCTGGGTCAAACGTATACATACAGCAATGATCATTTTTGGTTACATGTCCTTTGGCAAGTTTCACTGCAATAAGGCACTTTTGGTAGCCATCTACAAGCTTTTGGTCGAACTTTTGACCGCCCCTCTTGACAAAATTGGTGCGGTTCAGCTAAATTTGTTGGTTTTCTGACATGGACTTGTTTCTTAAGCATTGTCCACAAAACAGGACTTTGAGAAGGACAATCCAAAACCTTATTTCTGGCCTGATTCAGCTATTCCTTTACCACTTTTGACGTGTGTTTGGGGTCATTATCCTGTTGGAACACCCAACTGCGCCCAAGACCCAACCTCTGGGCTGATGGTTTTAGGTTGTCCTGAAGAATTTGTAGGTAATCCTCCTTTTTAATTGTTCCATTTACTCTCTGTAAAGCACCAGTCCCATTGGCAGCAAAACAGGCCCAGAGTATAATAAAAAATAAGACTTGTAGAAACTATTGGAAACTCCAGACAGCAATGACATGTTCTTTATGTTTTTTTCTTTAGTGCGGGGGTAGGGAACCTATGGCTCTAGAGACAGATGTGGCTCTTTTGATGACTGCACCTGGCTCTCAGATAAATCTTAGCTGACATTGCATAACACAGTAAGTAATGAATAATTCCGCTGGTAATCACAGTGTCAAAAATTACATTCAAAATATAAAACATTCTCATGCATTTTAATCCATCCATCCGGTTGCTACCGTACCTGTTCAAGAAGTCGCATTAATGGTAGAAGTATTTTATTTGTTGTTGGTTACCTTCAAAATAACAATGTTATTAAAAACAATAAGAGACTTATTATACTCTAAAAATGTTGGTCTTACTTAAAAATGCACGCATTTAGTTGTATACAGTCTTAAAAAAATATTATATGGCTCTCACGGAAATACTTTTTAACATATTTGGCTTGAATGGCTCTGTCAGCCAAAAAGGTTCCCGACCCCTGCTTTAGTGTATGTAAACTTTTGACCACGACTGTATACACACACACAAAATCGATATACAAATTCCATACAACAGAACTAAATATACAATATACCGTATTTTCCGGACTATAGCACGCATTGATATACAAGCCGCACCTTATGGAAGGCTATAAAATGGAAGGGCACTTCAACTTCTGGTTTAAAGCTCTAAACAGAAGTGCACTGCAGCAACTGCAGTGAGGGAACTCGTCCCCAAAAAAATGGCACCATTGCACAAAGAAAAACCTTTTCAGTATCTTTGCTTGTTTTTTCTTTCTGTATTTTCATTCTGGCCGACAGTGAAAAAAAATCCATAAATTAGCCGCACTTTATAAGCTGCAGGGTTCAAATCGTAGGAAAATAGCACCGGCTTATAGTCCGGAATTAATGGTACACGTGATGAGGTGGGGACTAGCTCCAGCACCCCCCGCGACCCCGAAAGGGACAAAAGGTTGATAATGGATGGATGGATGGACATATGATACCATTAGTTAGCATCTAAAATGTAACCTGTTATGAAACACTTTCATTGATATCATTTTACCAAAATTGCGAGAATCGGTTTGAATAAGAATCGATTCTGATTTAAATCATCACCTCAGGACTCCAATCGAGTCATTCCGTGCCCAGAGATTCACACCTCTAGTACTATATTTTTATGACCATAGGGCACTTGTAAGGCGCACTGCCTATGAGCGGGTCTACTCAGGTCTATTTTCATACAAAAGCGCACCGAATTATGTAGCGCATTAAAGGGATTTTTATTTTTACACTTTTCTCCTTTGACAGCGTTTTCTCCCCGTCATCTTTGTTTTACCGGTAATTTTAGCGTTTCCATAGCGAGTCTACGGAAAGATACCTGTACGAGTTTTAGGCTAATTTATATTAAAAATGGCAACAGCGTAGGATGAATGCCCCATGACAAGAAGATATTGATAAAGAATGAGCTTATTGACTACGGAGCGGACAGCAATTATCGGGACTTATGTAGATCCCAAATACACATCGGCAGTTACTAATAAGTCAGAAAAGTTGGTTTTGCATAATATTGCGAAACAAAACGCCAGATAATATGTTTCCTAATAGACTAATTTTGGGCTCTTTATACCCACACCATAACAATACTGTATGTTGAAGCACAGTACGTCTGACTATGGTAGCCGTAATGTTCCGACAATCCATCAAGCGACGCAGCTTTGTAGCTTACCAAAGTCGAACCAAAACAATTCCGACGGACTTTATGTCGTTTTCTATATTCTCAATGAAACATTTATGTTTTGGGCTTGCTTGCTAACTTGTTTTATTATTTATTTAGATTTATTGAACACGGGGCCTCAGCCTGCAGTCCACACTTATCTCTTATGTGCAACTGCCATCTACTGGTCACACTGATCATTACGCAAAGTACCAAATGAAAATGAATTTGAGGTCGGTAGGCACAACCAGAATTAATCCGTACATAAGGTGCACCGGGCTATAAGACGCGCTGACGATTTTTGATAAAAATTAAACCTTATACTGTCGTCTGCCAAACGCCTTATTTTTACGCTGGCACGGAATTAAGGTGCAGCTTTTCCCGTTCAGATGTCATTACAAGCGTTTGCATCATTTCCTGTGCTAATCTCAAAACAAAGGCCTGCGGTACGCACGGTGAACTTCGCATCTCATATTCCTCTGACAAAACTATTTGGCACCTTATTCGGCTCACGGTACAGGGTCCAAGTGCATCAGCGTGCAGCCCGGTGTTGACGACACGGGGAGAACCCCCACCCAAAAAAATAATACATGAAGAAAGAAGCAGAATGCAATGATGGGATGGCGATGTATTTCCAGCCCCAGTTAGCATCTCTCACCACCATGTGCAGCACGTTGATAAGAGACATCATCCCACTGACTCATTAATCAATTGTGAAGCAACGGCTACCTGACGCTTATTCTTATTCTCGGGCCCCCAATTCACCGCCACCCCCCTCCTGCCTGCCTCGTCTGCCTTCTCCTCCGCGGTCAGGCCTGGAAAACAGGAAAAAAAAACAGCTGGACTCAAAAAGGCTTGATTTGCTTTCCTTGCATATTTCCTTTTTCAACTTCTCACGCCCCCCCGCCCGGTTTTCAATCATACCCACATGACGGGCGAGGTGTGTAAACACAATGAAGGAAGACATGAATGGACACTGGAACCACAAAGGAAGCTTTAAAGTTTGTGCACGCCGGCACTTTCTTCTCCACGTTCAACACATGTCTAACATGTTTCTATCTGGGGAGCTTGAATGGTGCAATATGGCAGTACATCTAACAACCCAGCATTCGTCTTTTCCCGCCGTCCTGGCGCTGCACTCTTGTCTTCAAACGTCTGAAATGTTTCTAAATGGCCGCTTTTGGGATTATCTCTTCACACACTGCCAATGTGGAATTTTTGTAACCTCCATCTCTGACCTCCCAAGAGGCAGAGGATGACAAAACAAAAAGCGAATATTCTGGCGGGCACTAAGACCATGAAGTCACCACGATGACCAACGTGGCCAATGCAGGACATACAAGAATGGGTTTCTCTCTTGTGTCTCTCTCACGTTTATCCATAACCGCACCCATACCAGCAGGGTGTGAGCGTGGTCGTAGTGGCCGCCACAATCTTTGATTAATTTTGGGGGCGTTCAGCGTAGGGCCTTTAGTAATATCTCGATATTTTTGGGACATGCCACGATACACAATATATAACGGGATATTTTGCCTTAGCCTTGAATGAACACTTGATGCATAAAATCACAGCAGTATGATGATTCTATGTGTCTATATTAAAACAGAGCCCGTGTCACCAGTACTCTACCGTCCGGTAGTGAAACCTGTACCCTATACTCCCACCAAGAGCGGCGGCTAAACATCTTCCATCTTCGCTGCCTTAGGCGTCTACTGGGCATCACCTGGAGGGACAGGATCACAAACCAATCAGTCCTGGAAAGAGCACAACATCCCGGCATGTGCTCCCTACTGAGGCAGCGACGTCTCCGCTGGCTGGGCCATGTCCGACGGATGGACGATGGGCGAATCCCAAAGGACATCCTCTATGCCAGGGGTGTCAAACTCAAATACAGAGTGGGCCAAAATTTAAAACTGAACAAAGCCGCGGGCCAAAGTTGAACAAATTAACCTTTAATAGGGACGCATATGAGTTTTGCATTGATTATTGAGCAAGCAAGGCTTATATAACTTTATCGTGACATGCAAAATCCAGTTTCAAACAATAATAATAAAAAAATATCAATGGCATATCAAATACAATTTTAATAAAAATGGAATGCCTCTTTTCTATTTGCAGAGTTCTGAGGTAAACATCAAAATATTTTTTTTCCACAGGTTACTAATAAATTATAAAATTAAATAATAATAATAAATGAATCAAACACTGAAGCCTTGAAGTAGCAAGAGAATGTGCATGGATAAAAAGTTAATTACTGCTCAGTTTGCTGCACTAATTTGCTATAACACATAACTTAATAGTGCAAAATCAAATTTCAAAAAACAAACAAAAAATCATCAATTGAATATTAAATACAAGTTGTTCTCCCCAAATTTGTTTGTCATTCTTGTTTGGTGTGGGTTCACAGTGTGGCGCATACTTGTAACAATGTTAAAGTTGTTTTTATACGGCCACCCTCAGTGTGACCTGTATGGCTGTTGACCAAGTATGCTTTGCATTCACTTGTGTGTGTGTAAAAGCCGCAAATATTAATGTGACTGGGTTCGGCACCCTGTTTGTACAGAGGAAAAGCAGACGTGGTGACAGGTTGTAGGGAATGCTAAAGGGAGTGCCTTAAAGGCACGCCCCCAATATTGTTGTCCGGGTGAAATTCGGGAGAATGGTTGACTTTGGGAGTCTCCCGGGAAAATTGGGAGGGTTGACAAGTATGAGTATTAGCGGTGAATGCAGTTTTACAGCGGCACCGTCGCTGTATGATATCGGCGGGCCAGCTCTAATGTTAAATTGATATTGCCTCAAGGGGCCAAATAAAATTACACGGCGGGCCAAATTTGGCCCGCGGGCCAGAGTTTGACACCCATGCTCTATGCTGAACTCACAACTGGAAAGAGGCGGACTGGCCGTCCCCAGCTACGTTACAAGGTTGCTGCAAATAAGACCTCAAGTCTTTTGACATCAGCCCCAACAGCTGGGAAGCTGCGGCAGAGGACCGCCTTCAGGGGCAGCAGGCACTCCGCAGCGGGCTGCTCAAGTCAGAAACCACCCTGGCCCAACACCATCAGTTTTTAAGAGGACAAAAAGAAATAAACAGGACTCTGCGACACCTGCAACATCTATGGGGACCAGTCTGGATATGTGACATCTGCGGCCGGGAATGTCTCTCACGAATTGGCCTACACAGCCACAGGAGACACTGCGACAAGACCTGACTCCGAGGCACAGGAGATCAATGGTCTTCCGAGACTGTGATCAATCAATCAATCAATCAATCAATGTTTATTTATATAGCCCCAAATCACAAATGTCTCAAAGGACTGCACAAATCATTACGACTACAACATCCTCGGAAGAACCCACAAAAGCGCAAGGAAAACTCACACCCAGTGGGCAGGGAGAATTCACATCCAGTGGGACGCCAGTGACAATGCTGACTATGAGAAACCTTGGAGAGGACCTCAGATGTGGGCAACCCCCCCCCCCCTCTAGGGGACCGAAAGCAATGGATGTCGAGCGGGTCTAACATGATACTGTGAAAGTTCAATCCATAGTGGCTCCAAGACAGCAGCGAGAGTCCCGTCCACAGGAAACCATCTCAAGCGGATCAGCAGCGTAGAGATGTCCCCAACCGATACAGGCGAGCGGTCCATCCTGGGTCCCGACGAGCGGTCCATCCTGGGTCTCGACTCTGGACAGCCAGTACTTCATCCATGGTCATCGGACCGGACCCCCTCCACAAGGGAGGGGGGGACATAGGAGAAAGAAAAGAAGCGGCAGTTCAACTGGTCTAAAAAGGAGGTCTATTTAAAGGCTAGAGTATACAGATGAGTTTTAAGGTGAGACTTAAATGCCAATGATATATAGATATATGTGTATGTATGAAACCTGGTTCGAAGATTTCAGTGTGTATAAGTATTTTTTGAGAATTCTCTACAACCCTGTGATAATAATCCATCCATCCATCCATTTCGTACCACTTATTCCCTTTGGGCTTGCGGGGGGCACTGGTGCCTATCGCAGCTAGAATCGGGCGGAAGGCGGCCTACACCCTGGACAAGTCGCCACCTCATCGCAGGGCCAACACAGATAGACAGACAACATTCACACTCACATTCACACACTAGGGCCAATTTAGTGTTGCCAATCAACCTATCCCCAGGTGCATGTCTTTGGAGGCGGGAGGAGGCAACCCACGCATTCACGGGGAGGACATGCAAACTCCACACAGAAAGATCCCGAGCCCGGGATTGAACCCCAGACTACTCAAGACTTTCGTATTGTGAGGCAGACGCACTAACCCCTCTGCCACAGTGAAACCTGTGATAATGATAACTAATAATTTTGGTCACGATAACTGATGTGGAATGTTCGCATCGCTACATCCTGATGTATACAATAAATCCTCCTAAAGTCTCCTGAAAAAACACTTGCAGAAATATAAGCACTGCCTCCGCTTAGGAGCTGCTTATTTTGACAGCCTGCTCGCGGGATTATACAAACATGTCACTGCTAAATGTTCAACCATATTAAAAGCCGGCTTGTTTAGTTATTTCTTTGCGTATTTATTTCCCGACAAGACATGGAAACGAGTGCAGCCTGGACTGTTCATGTGGTCCATTACAAATATTTGACTTCCACCCTGGAACTGACCAAGTGCTTCTGCAATACAAGCAACAGCAGCCGTAAACATGAATATTCTGCTGACACTTATTTGACATCTTTTTCGCACTTGAGTCAGACTGCGACCTTTTGAGGTTTCCCTTGGAAGCAAGAAGCTTGCACACGGAGGTCTTAAGGGTCCAAACTTTTTACAGCAAGGGCTGCATTAAGAAAAAGTGAGGACTGCTTTACTTGATACGTGCTAACTGTTAGCATGCCAACATTTTTTTTTATTAGCTAATTTTGCAGCCGAATGCCTCAGCGTCATGTCACTTAGTACTTGACACATGCTAATTGTTAGAATGCTAAGATTAACATACAAACTTTTTATTTTAGCTAATTTTACAGCTGAATGCCTCAGCATCATATAACTTAGTGCTTGACACCTGCTAACTGTTAGCATGCTAACATTAGCATGCAAGTTTTTTGTGGTTAATTTTGCATCCGAACGCCTCAGCATCATGTCACTTGGTACTTGACACATGCTAACTGTTAGCATGATAACTTTAACATGCCAACTTTTTTTTTGTGTTAATTTTGCAGCCAAACGCCTTAGTGTCAAATAACTTTGTACTTGATACATTCTAATTACTAGCATGCTAACATTAACAAGTTAACATTTTTTGCAAAATTTTCAGCCGAACCCCCCAGCGTTGTATAACTTGGTACTTGACAAATGCTAACTGTTAGCATGCTAAAGTTAACAACCTAACTTTTTTAGCTAATTTTACTGCCAAATGCCCCCGAATCACATAACTTGGTACTTGACATATGCTAACTGTTAGCATGCCCACATTTTTTTAGCTAATTTTGCAGTCGAATGCCTCAGCGTCATCTTTCTTGGTAAAGTAAAAAAAAAAAGTACCAATTATTATCACACACACACTAGGTGTGGTGAAATTATCCTTTGCATTTGACCCATCTCCCTTGATCAGCCCCTGGTAGGTGAGGGGAGCAGTGAGCTGCAGTTGTGGCCATGCCCGGGAATTCTTTTTGGTAATTTAACCCCCAATTCCAACCCTTGATGCTGAGTGCCAAGCAGGGAGGTAATGGGTCCCAAATTGATAGTCTTTGGTACTTGACACATGCTAACTTAGAATGCTAACATTAACATGCTAACTTTTTGTTAGCTGCTTTTTCAGCCGACCACCTCAGCGTCATATAACTTGATACTTGTGGGACGGTATAGCTCGGTTGGTAGAGTGGCCGTGCCAGCAACTTGGGGGTTGCAGGTTCGATTCCCACTTCCGCCATCCTAGTCACTGCCGTTGTGTCCTCGGGCAAGACACTTTACCCACCTGCTCCCAGTGCCACCCACACTAGTTTAAATGTAACTTAGATATTGGGTTTCACTATGTAAAGCGCTTTGAGTCATTAGAGAAAAGTGCTATATAAATATAATCCACTTACTTGACACATGCTAACTGTTAGCATGCTAACATCAACATGCAAACTTTTTTTTCTCCCAATTTTGTATCCAAACAACTTAGCACCATATAACTTGGTGCTTGACACATTCTAACTGTTAGCATGCTAACATTACCAAGCTAACATTCTTAGCTAATTTGGCAGCCGAACGCCTCCACGTCAAATAACTTGGTAATTGACACATGCAAACTGTTAGCATGCTAACTGTTGTGTTTGTTGTCTTCCCCCTGCCTTCTCTATTGGTTTGTCAGTTTCTTTCCCCAGTCTTTTTGTCCCCAACGAGGCACACCTGCTGCAAATCACTTCCCGGTAGCATTTAAGCGCGTCTCCGCCAGCTGGTTCCTGACGGTTATTGTTCCTGATGCCCACTCTGACATGTGCAACAATGATTCAGTTTCCCTGGTATGTTGGCTTCCCATATTCCTGTTAATCTTGACCTTGTTGTGTTTTTGTTTCCTAGCCACCTTGTTTTGAGAGAACTATCTTTGCCACGCTGTGTGCGTCCTGGCCTTTACTCCGCCAACCTCTGAAAGAGACTACTTTTGTTAAATTTTCCATGGTGTGCACTTTTGCCCCATCACCCTTTGTTACCATTTTGGACTTATTAAATATTTTCATTTTTTTTCGCATACTTGCCTCCATTCTCTGCATCTCAGGGTCCACTCTTGAACTTAGCCTAACACTAACATCAACATGCCAACTTTTTTGTCTCCCGATTTTGTATCCAAACCTCAGCATCATATAACTTGGTGCTTGACACATGCTAACTGTTAGCATGCTAACATCAACATGCTAACATTTATTTAAGCTAATTTTGCATCCAAACGCTTGAGCGTTGTATAACTTGGCACTTGACCCATGCTAATGTTAGAATGCTAACATTAACATGCTAACTTTGTTTTGCCAATTTTTCCGCCAAACGCCTCAGATCCATTCAGCCTGGTGCTTGACACATGCTAACTTTTATTTTAGCTAATTTCTCATGCATACGCGTAAAGGCCTACTAAAACCCACTACTACCGACCACGCAGTCTGATAGTTTATATATCAATGATGAAATATTAACATAGCAACACATGCTAATACGGCCGGTTTATTTGACTAAATTACAATTTTAAATTTCCCCGTAGTTTCTTGTTGAAAACATCGCGGAATGATGACGCGTATGATGACTTGTGCGCGTGACGTCTCGAGTTGGAGGGGACATATTAGCGCAGCACCACTAGCGGCTAAAAGTCATCTCTTCTCATCGCGCAATTATACAGTATTTTGGACATCTGTGTTGCTGAATCTTTTGCAATTTGTTCAATTAATAATGGAGAAGACAAAGTAGAAAGATGGAGTTGGGAAGCTTTAGCCTTTAGCCACACAAACACACAAGGTTTCCTTGTTTAAAATTCCCGGAGGTGAAGCTTTACTATGGATTAGAGCGGTCAAACGAACATGGATCCCGACCATTTGTCAAGCGGCAGGTTTCGGTGAGAAAATTGTGGTAAAAAGTCGCCTCTTACCGGAGATCAGCGGAACTTCTGTCGTGCTGCTGCTGCCGTGACTAATTCCCTCAGAGACTGGTGTCAAGACACCCGTGGACACACCCCTCCGACTATCAGGTACTATTTAATCTCACTAAAACACTAACAACACAATAGAAAGATAAGGGATTTCCCAGAATTATCGTAGTAAATGTGTCTAAAAACATCTGAATCGCTCACAATGCAATCTGCTTTTTTTTTTTTTTACTTTATTTTATATATATATATATTTTTTTTCTAGTCATTCGCTATCAATATCATCATCCCCAAATCTTTCATCCTCGCTCAAATTAATGGAGAAATTGTCGTTTTCTCGGTCCGAATAGCTCTTTTTGTTGGAAGCTCCCATTTTAAACAATGTGAGGACGTGAGGAGCCCTCACACCGGTGACGTCATCGTCTGCGACTTCCGGTAAAGGCAAGGCTTTTTTATTAGCGACCAAAAGTTCCGAACTTTATCGTCGATGTTCTCTACTAAATCCTTTCAGGAAAAATATGGCAATATTGCGAAATGATCAAGTATGACACATAGAATGGACCTGCTATCCCCGTTTAAATAAGACAATCTCATTTCAGTAGGCCTTTAAAGGGGAACATTATCACCAGACCTATGTAAGAGTCAATATATACCTTGATGTTGCAGAAAAAAGACCATATATTTTTTTAACCAATATCCGAACTCTAAATGAGTGAATTTTGGCGAACTAAACGCCTTTCTATTATTTGCTCTCGGAGCGATGACGTCAAAACATGACGTCACCTAGGTAGTCAAGGCCATTTTCTCAAACACATTACACACAGCAAGTCAAATCAGCTCTGTTATTTTCCTTTTTATCGACTGTTTTCCGGTACCTTGGAGACATCATGCCTCGTCGGTGTGTTGTCGGAGGGTGTAGCAACACGATCAGGGACGGATTCAAGTTGTTTTACGTAGAATGTGCATCGATTAGCACCGCATGCTAATCGATGCTAACATGCTATTTAGGCTAGCTGTATGTACATATTGCATCGTTATGCTTCATTTGTAGCTATATTTGCATCCAGCCTTTCCCTCCATCCATATTTAATGCCAAACAAACACTTACCAATCGACGGATTTAAGTTGCTCCAGTGTCAAGAGAAAGTCCCTTGTTTGATTTGCACATTTTACCGGCGATGCTACGACAGACATGGCACAGAGATGAATGGATACCCTGCGACACTCAAAGCAGATGCATTTCCAACGATAAAGTCAACGAAATCACAAAGGTGAGTTTTGTTGATGTTATTGACTTATGTGCTAATCAGACATATTTGGTCGCGGCATGACTGCCAGCTAATTGATGCTAATTGATGCTAACATGCTATTTAGGTTAGCTGTATGTACATTTGTAGTTGTATTTGCATTCAGCGTTTCCTTCCACCCACATTTAATGCTAAACAAACACTTACCAATCGACGAATTAAAGTTGCTCCAGTGTCAATGCGAAAGTCCCGATCATTTGGTACGCACATTTTACCGGCAATGCTAAGGCAGACATGGCCGAATAGCGTCAATAGCTATTCGCTCGATAGTTTCAGTTTCTTCCTCAATTTCGTTTTCGCTATCTGCCTCCATACTCCAACCATCCGTTTCAATATATGCGTAATCTGTTGAATGGTTTAAGCCGCTGAAATCCGAGTCTGAATCCGTGCTGATGTCGCTATATCTTGCTGTGGTATCCGCCATGTTTGTTTGTATTGGTATCACTGGATGGCGTCACAGGAAAATGGACAGTGGCTTCGCAGATAGCGAAAATCAGGCACTTTAAAGCCTTTTTTTGGGATATTCCGGGACGGGTAAAATTTTGAAAAAAACTTCGAAAAATAAAATAAGCCACAGGGAACTGATTTTTATTGGTTTTAACCCTTCTGAAATTGTGTAAATGTTCCCCTTTAATAGTCTTATAGCATGGTACTGGAAATGTCAGCATGTTTACGATAGCATTTAAGATTGTCTTCTGTATTTCAGTATCTACAACAAATTTCTCCCGAAAATGCATTTTCTAGTTTGTGTGTGTAATATTCTAATTCGGGGTGTGTTTACTGTGTCTTTAGAATGGGCCGTGGGTGGATAAAAAAAACAAGCCGTGGGCCGCACTTTGGACACTCGCGTCTCAGCAGAAGGTTTTCCTGTTCACTTGAGGACAATTTGTGAAGCGGTTTACATTTTGCCCAATGTTTGGACTCACAGGAGATTTACTCAACGTGCTGCAGTGGATGCTGTATTTACTAATATTTACATATTCCTTTTCACACGAAGGGACAGAGCTGGGACGCAAGACGGTACTTTTGTGCGATTCCTTCCCAACAACTCCAACGGATATTTATACAAGCTCCTCTTTTCTTTTGTCATGGCGTCCACATTTCAGCGTGTCCCCTCCTCTGTGTGGCGCGCACAATGAGAATCAGTATGTCTGAAGGCGGTGTGATGCATTGCAGGAAAAGCAATTATTTTTGCAGAATGCCACATTTGCAAATCAAAAACAAGAAATTAAATAATCATCACCAGCCGTTTAAAGCGCAAAATTTATGAATTCATGAGCTGGAAAAAAGCCTTTTCATCCCTGGTCATCAAAAAAAAAAAAAAAAAAAAGCATCTGCCTCTGGCAGTGCTCTGCATCTGATACTTGTGTATTAGTTCACTTGCAGCAGGCTGTTAATTAACTCCAATTGAGCTGGGATGTGACATGCTCCGAGCCACAGTGTCAACACGCACAACACAACAAAGAAGGAAGCAATTGAGGACTAATTTCGAAAATACGACTATTTCATAGTGTGTAATACTTATGAAGCTGATTTGGCCCGTGTTGCTTCCCTGTGTTACCCAACATGCATCGCTCTCGCCGTATGTCAACATCAAAAGCCAAACGCTTCTTAAGCAGACATAGAAAAAAAAGATGGAGTTGAAAGTGCCCTGCAAAGGATGTGCATTACCATGACTCGCGCGCGCGGTGCAAAAGTGCGCCTATTTGACGAGCGAGCGGCATCATTAGTCGGTATCGTGAGATGAGGAGTCGACCGGCTTGGAAAAGCCAGCCATTACGTCGCTTTAAAGAGTTGTTTTTTTGGGCTGCCGTGTGTTTTGTCCCTGGGCTTTCGATGGCCACGTCGTTAAATACAACGTCTACAAGACAGTTTATAACAAGGAGTTTTATATTCAGACACCGTGCATTTATTGTAGTGTAGTCACAGTTACCCAGGGCTTCATGGACCAGTGTTGAGTGAATTCCATACTAAAAATAATCTACGTACTACGAAGGCAAGTAAAACTCCATATCTCCCGTCCAAAGACAAAACCTAGTCACTCACTTCTAGCTGATTTTAAGAAAACAAAGGAAAACCAATCTATCTTGATGCTGTCTTACAAAGATTTACAAAGTCATCAAATGTATAGATCAGGGGTGCCCACACTTTTTCTGCAGGCGAGCTACTTTTCAATTGACCAACTCGAGGGGATCTACCTCATTTATATATATCATTTGTATTTATTTATTTATGAAAGAGACATTTTTGTAAACAAGTTAAATGTGTTTAATGATAATACAAGCATGTGTAACACATATAGATGTCTTTCTTTCACAAAGACAAGAATATAAGTTGGTGTATTACCTGATTCTGATGACTTGCATTGATTGGAATCAGACAGTAATGATGATAACGCCCACATTTTCAAATGGAGGAGAAAAAAAGTTGTCCTTTTTGTACAATACCACATGAAAGTGGTTGGTTTTTGGCATCTAATTCATCCAGCTTCCATACACTTTACAAGAAAAACATTGGCGGCAAATTCCGTAGCTTGCTTGATTGACATTCACGGCACCCGAGGGTCTTGTGAGATGACGCTGGCTGCTGCCAGTTCATTATTATGAAAAAATGACAGAGAGGAAGGCGAGAAACACTTTTTATTTCAACAGACTTTCACGCCGTCCCTTCCGTCAAAACTCTAAAGGCCGACTGCACATTTCCTATCTTCACAATAAAAGCCCTGCTTCATGCTGCCTGCGCTAACAAAATAAGAGTCTCAGAAAGCTGGCGTGCACAAGTGATGTGCACGCCAGCTTTCTGAGGGATCGCTTGTGCACGCCAGTTTTCCGAGACTCTGTATTTAGTTAGCGCAGGCAGCATGAAGCAGGGCTTTTATTGTGAAGATAGGAAATGTGCAGTCGGCCTTTAGAGTTTTGACGGAAGGTGCGGCGCGAGAGTCTGTTGAAATAAAAAGTGTTTCTCGCCTTCCTCTCGGTCATTTTTAATAATAATGATCTTGCATCAGCCAGCGTCATCTCACAAGACCCTCCGGTACCGTGAATGTCATTTAAGTGACGTCTTGGTGAAGATTGATGATCAGTAATTTTTAGGTCTATTTCTTTTAAAAGCCTGGCTTGAGATCGACTGACACACCCCCTGCGGTCGACTGGTAGCTCGCGATCGACGTAATGGGCACCCCTGGTATAGATGTTTTCTTGAGCTTTCATTTTCTTGCCGATTGAGCCGTGGATTGAATCTGCTCTCATGAACGTGTGCCCTTTCTCCAGATATTTTATCACAATCTCGGGTGGGCCCCATTCTGCGTTTGCACATTGGGCAAAAGCCGTGTACAGCGTCCAGTTTTTATTTTGACCTCCACAGTTATCTGCCCAAAAGAGAATGCAAGGGGATGAATCAAGAACAATACGTTTAATGAAGGTGCTTGCAACGTCCTGGGCCAATCTTCCAAATATCCCCTCGTGCCATAATATCACATAATCAGGTTGACCGTCGGCCCCCATTCGTGCAAATGTCTCATTAAAGACAATAAGGCGACTGACAAAGAAGCTCCGATTGGTCCCTTGAGATACTAGGTTTTTCTGTTGTATCTACGCGGTTATGTGGTAGTTGCTAGGTCCTGCCATGCGCGTAACAGCTTACTTATGGAACAAATTACAATATCGCATATCACCTAGGAACTCCAAAATTATTATCAGCTCAGTTTTGACCAAAATTGAGTTACTGGGTTTTGCCTTTGGACGGGAGATATGTATTAAAGCAGAGGTGTCCAAACTTCGGCCCGCAGGACTGTGTGGAGACGTCTCAATTTTAATAAGAAATTTGGCCTGAGGGTTGTCTAACTCAGTGTTTTTCAACCGTTTTTGAGTAAAGGCACATTTTTTGCGTTGAAAAAATCCGGATGCACACCACCAGCATAAATCATTGAAAAACGAAACTCAGTTGACAGTAAAAAGTCGTCGCAATTGTTGGATATGACTTTAAACCTTAACCAAGCATGCATCACTATAGCTCTTGTCTCAAAGTAGGTGTAATGTCACCACCTGTCACATCACGCCCTGACTTATTTGGAGTTTTTTGCTGTTTTCCTGTGTGTAGTGTTTTAATTCTTGTCTTGCGCTCCTATCTTGGTGGCGTTTTCTCTTTTTTTTTATTTTCCTGTCGCAATTTCATGTCTTCCTTTGAGCGATATTTCCTGCATTTACTTTGTTTTAACAATTCACCAACATTTCAGTTGTTTTTATCTTTCTTTGGGGGGACATTGTTGATTGTCATGTCATGTTCAGATGTACTTTCTGGAAGGCGTCTTTGCTCCACAGTAAGTCTTTGCTGTCGTCCAGCATTCTGTTTTTCTTTACTTTGTAGCCAGTTCACTTTTAGTTTCGTTCTGCAAAGCCATCCCTAAGCTTCAGTGCCTTTTCTTAGGGACTCTCACTTTTTGTTTAATTTTGGTTTAAGCATTAGACACAAGTTTACCTGCATAGCGCCTCCCACTGTTTCCGACATCTACAAAGCAATTAGCACCGGCTGCCAACCACTGATATGAAAGAGTGTTACACGGTTACTCTGCCGAGGCCTGGACAACACAGACACTCAACAACAACACATTATTTACAGACTATAATTACTGGTTTGAAAAGAATTTTAACCCAAATAGGTTAAATTAGGCAATCTCCCACGCACAACCTAACTCTAAATTCTAACTTACCGACTGCATGACTAATTTGTGTTAATCACGATATTTTGCACATTTAAGAGCTAATTTCACAATACTTGCATATATGGTCCAATCTAAACAACCTTTCCCACTCATGGTGCAAATAACTAATAAAAAAGGTCAACTCACATGGTCAAACATAACACAACCTGCTCACTAAACTTTGTGGATATCATAAAAAAAAAATCATCCAAGTTCAACACATATTTTAAATTTACACCCATTTTTAAATCCTGTGCAATGCATGATGGGAAAAATGCTAAGCACTCTTGACACTTATCCAAAGTTGGCACATTTTAGCTGCTTGATATTTCTGATTAAAGGTAAAAATTTAAGGAGGTTGTCACGGAAGTAAACAAGGTAGGAACCCAACCTTCACTTACTGTTAATATCCAATAATATTAATTATTAATTATATATCCATCCATCTATCCATTTGCTACCACTTGTCTCTTTTGGGTCTTGGGGGGTGCAGGAGCCTATCTCAGCTACATTCGAGTGATAGGCGGGGTTCACCCTGGACACACACATATATATATAAATAAATATATATATATATATATATATATATATATATATATATATATATATATATATATATATATCCATCCATCCATCATCTTCCGCTTATCCGAGGTCGGGTCGCGGGGGCAACAGCCTAAGCAGGGAAACCCAGACTTCCCTCTCCCCAGCCACTTCGTCTAGCTCTTCCCGGGGGATCCCGAGGCGTTCCCAGGCCAGCCGGGAGACATAGTCTTCCCAACGTGTCCTGGGTCTTCCCCGTGGCCTCCTACCGGTTGGACGTGCCCTAAACACCTCCCTAGGGAGGCGTTCGGGTGGCATCCTGACCAGATGCCCGAACCACCTAATCTGGCTCCTCTCGATGTGAAGGAGCAGCGGCTTTACTTTGAGTCCCTCCCGGATGGCTGAGCTTCTCACCCTATCTCTAAGGAAGAGCCCCGCCACACGGCGGAGGAAACTCATTTCGGCCGCTTGTACCCGTGATCTTATCCTTTCGGTCATGACCCAAAGCTCATGACCATAGGTGAGGATGGGAACGTAGATCGACCGGTAAATTGAGAGCTTTGCCTTCCGGCTCAGCTCCTTCTTCACCACAACGGATCGGTACAACGTCCGCATTACTGAAGACGCCGCACCGATCCGCCTGTCGATCTCACGATCCACTCTTCCCTCACTCGTGAACAAGACTCCTAGGTACTTGAACTCCTCCACTTGGGGCAGGGTCTCCTCCCCAACCCGGAGATGGCACTCCACCCTTTTCCGGGCGAGAACCATGGACTCGGACAACGTTTTGAGTGTTTAATGAAAACTATTTACATTATGGCCATCAGCGGAGACAAACCATAAATTAGCCGCACCGTTTTATCAGCCGCCGAGTACAAAGCGAAGGAAAAAAGTAGCGGGCTGCAGTCCGGAATTTATTTTAAGTTGAATGGTGTAAGTGTTGTAATATTTTTAACAGTTTTTATAAGCCAAAAAAGAAGCTGTATAATTAAATACAGCTTTATTTTGATGGCACACGAGTATAAAAAGTGTTTAATATCAATAAAAACAATAACATTAGTTTACTCACTCTTAACTTTGTTGTCTGATGCACTGGAACCTGACAGAGCCTGTCGACAACAAACATTTACTTGTGTTGTTAGAACTGGGCTAATGTTAGCATATGCACAGCTAAAAAAAAAAAAATGGCCGTGGTTAAGGGATAACATGATAATGTAATAGAAATAAGGTGGATAATACTGTCAAACCAATATTATAACTGCAAATAAACTCACCTTAATGCAGAATCAGTCGGGATCATGTTCTTGTTTCCTCATTTCGCTAGCTTACTTGATGCTGGAGGAGGCTTTAATCAAGTCTGACATTGTGACGCATGGGTGGAAGTGATGATTCTTTCAAAATAAGATAAAAAAGAGCCCCAAAAAAGACCTAATGTACATAATGGCAAACACATTTCTTTGTGGGCTGGTACCAATCAAATTACATATTTTTGGTGACCACCTGCGTCATTTTTATGAAGGCTGTATGCGTGGGTATCACAAGTTGAGAACGCTTTTAATTTTTAAAGTTGACTTCATGACAACTTAATTATATCCTGCGCCCCCTCTTTCTCATTAGGATCACAAGTGAGTTGGAGCCTATGGAATTGTTTTTATTTATCTATTTATTATTTTGTATGTTTTGTTTTTTTAAGTTTTAATGAGCTTCAGTTTTGCTCTTATTGTGTTTTTTCAACTTGAAGGGGGTAAAAAAAAAAACAGGCAAGCCATTTCCATTCTTTATACTACACTTTGCAAGTTTAGCACGCAGATTAAACAATCAAGCTCATTTTTTTTAGCAACAAAAAATAAAAAAACAAGAATAATAGTAACATGTCCTTTTTTTTCCCCTCCAACACATCAGACTGGACCACTAAAAAAATATATTTTCCAATTATTTTAATAGCTAGAGATATATATATATATATATATATATATATATATATATATATATATATATATATATATATATATATATATATATAGCTATTAAAAATTATATATATATATATATATATATATATGTGTATATATATATATACATTAAAAATGATATATATATATATATATGTATATATATATATATACATATATATACATGTATATATATATATATATATATATATATATACATATATATATACATATATATATATATATATATATATATATATATATATATATATTAACACACACACACACTGGGGATGTAACAAGGATGTTGTTATGGCTTGTGCAGCCCTTTGAGACACTTGTGATTTGGGGCTAAAAAGTAAACATTTTTTGATTGATTGATTGATTGAACAATAAGTACTTGTGCGCTAGTTGCTAGCTGACATATAACAAATAGTTTGTTAATTGCTAGCTGATAACGCTTACGGTGATCGCTAGCAGGCAACGAAATAATTAGTCGCTTACTAGTAACGAGGACGCTAATTGGTAGCGAGCTACCAGAGTGTTAATTGCTAGCTGACAAGTGACAACTAGCAGTTATGGTTGCTAGCTGTCCACTAGAGCGCAAATCGCTAACTGACTAGTGACAACTAACACGCTCACTGCTAGCTGGCGTCTTGTGCATTAATCGCTCGCTGAGAATTGACAACTAGCATGCTAATCGCTAGCTGATAACTTGTGTTGTAATCGCTAGCTGGCAACGAAAACGCTAAACGCGAGCTGGCAACTGGCACGATAATCGCTCGCTGGTTAGCAAAACGCTAGCCGGCTAGTAGAGTGTTATTTGCTAGCTTACGACTAGAGCGCTAATCGCTAACCGACAACTGGTGTGCTAATCACTAACAGGCAACATGAACAATACTCTCTATCTGGCAAGTGACAACTAGCCGGCTAATTGCTAGCTAACAACTGGAGACCTAATCGCTAGCTGGAAAGAAGGGTGCTAGTTGCTAGCTTACGACTGACAACTAACATGTTCATTGCTTGAGGGCATCTTGTGCATCGATCGCTAGCTAGGAGAAGTTAGATCCAGCAGGCCAATCGCTAACTGGCAACTACAGTGCTAAACGTTAGTTATCAATCAGCGCGCTAAACACTAGCTGGTTAATTGCTTGTTGATAACTAGAGCAATAATCGCTAGCTGACAACTGGTGTGCTAATCACTAGCTGCCAACTAGATTGCTACTGGCTGGCTTACAAGTGACAATTAATGTGCTCATTGCAAGCTGGAATCTTGTGCACTAATCGCTAGCTGGGAGTTGAACCCAAGCATGCTAATCGCTAGCTGAGAAGTACCAACTATCAGGCTAATTGCTAACTGGTAACTAGAACACTAAACACGAGTTGGCAACTAGCACACTAAGTGCTAGCTGTTTACTCGAGTGTTCATTTCTAGCTGACAACTAGAGCATGAATCGCTAGCTGACAGCTGGTGTGCTAATCACTAGCTGGCAACTTGATCGCTACTGGCTGGCTTACAAGTGAAAACTAATGTGCTCATTGCAAGCTGGCATTTTGTGCACTAATTGCTAGCTGAGAAATTGACCACAAGCAAGCTAATCGCTAGCTGAAGAGTGGTGGTGAAATCCCTAGCTGACAAGTGACAACTGGCCTGGTAATTGCTAGCTGGCAACTAGAATGCTAAACACGAGCTGGCAACTCGCACCCTAATTACTAGCCAGTTACTAGAATGCTAAACGCTAGCTGGCAACGAGAGTGTTAATTGCTAGCTAACAACTAGAGCGCTAATTGCTACCTGTCATTAGCTGGCAACTAAATCAACTAATGTGCTCATTGCTAGCTGGCATCTTTTGCACTCCCTGCTATCTGAGAATTGACAACTAGCCTGCTAATTGCTAGCTGGTGTTGTAATCACCAGCTGATAAGGGACAAGAAGTAGGCTAATTGCTAGTTGGAAACTAGAACCTGTCAGGTTTGTACCTGACAGTTTGGTCATGTTTTAGTTTTTCCTCTGTTTGCCTTATTTCCTGTCAGCACTCTTATTTTGTATTTATTTCCTGCTTTTATCCCCGAGTGTTTTTTTCCCCTCAGCTGTGGTTTAATGTCACAGGGCCACACCTGGTGTCAATCAGCCTGTTGCTATTTAGACCTGGTTGTTCCTCCACTCTGGGCTGGATTATTATCATTACGACTTGTAGCTCTGACCGTTTTTACCTGAAACGGTAGCTGTTTGCAGCCTGCAGTCTTTTTTGTTCCTCGTCTTCTAGTTCCTGTTCCTGGCATCCTGTTTTCTGTCGAAGAGTTCCTGGTTTGTTTTTTGAAAATGTATTTATGTTGTCCTGCTCAATGCCTGCCGTCATCTCTGCATCTTGGGGTTCGTCACCAACACGACATGACAGAACCCTAAACATGAGCTGGCAACTAGCGTGCTAATCACTAGCTGGCAACGAGAGTGTTAAATGTTAGCTGAAAACTAGAGCCCTAATTGCTATATGACAATTGGTGTGCTAATCACTAGCTGGGGCTTCACGGTGGCAGAGGGGTTAGTGCGTCTGCCTCACAGTACGAAGGTCCTGCAGTCCTGGGTTCAAATCCAGGCTGAGGATCTTTCTGTGTGGAGTTTGCATGTTCTCCCCGTGAATGCGTGGGTTCCCTCCGGGTACTCCGGCTTCCTCCCACTTCCAAAGACATGCACCTGGGGATAGGTTGATTGGCAACACTAAAAAAAAAAAATTGGCCCTAGTGTGTGAATGTGAGTGTGAAAGTTGTCTGTCTTTCTGTGTTGGCCTTGCAATGAGGTGGCGACTTGTCCAGGGTGTACCCCGCCTTCCGCCCGATTGTAGCTGAGATAGGCGCCAGCGCCCCCCGTGACCCCGAAAGGGAATAAGCGGTAGAAAATGGATGGATGGATCACTAGCTGGCAGCTAGATCGCTTCTCATAAGTTGACAAATGACAAAAGCGCGCTCATCCCCAGCTTAATAGAGTGCTAATCGCTAGCTGGTACCAATAGCACTAAATATTAGTAAATGCTAACATGAAAACAATAGTGTACATTATTTATTTGAAACTTGCAATTTAAAGTCATTACGGCGGCCATTTATAAACACACCACAGTGCGTCGGATCAACATTTATGTCTATATCAAGACCTTTAAGTTCGTAGAAAAATACTAAAAATTCCCCCACCCCCTGCAGTACCTTTGCAGACCACCTGGGGTTCACGTACCGCTTGCAGTTTTTGAGCGATTTTTAATGATAAAGGCAAACAGGTGTTTGTCACGGGGAAAATATCTGTATTGTACTCATGTTAGCATTCAAGCTAGCAAGCGATTAGGCTCCTTGACCAAAGACCATATTGAGTTTTTTTTTTATATTTAATCCTATTCAGCTATTTATTAAAAACAATCATATATGCCTACTATTATTATCATTATTTAATCCAGCATATGACCAAAATTGAAACCGTGTCAAAACAGGTAGTGAGTGTGCCATGCACTCACTCAGGCGTCATTTACCCATCAGTCGGTAACACAGTGGCTGTGACTGTAATCGATACATCCCTAACACACACTGTGCTGATTGTCAACACAAATAAACACACACACACGCGCACACACACACTTTCGGAGCAGACGTAGTTCATTTAATCTCATTCCTGTTACATTCTTTGTCATCATTCCTTATATAGACACATTTATTTCAGCGCAGATAATGAAGGCCTTCCAAAAAAGTGAGAAGTCAGTTTGGTCGCCAAACACAGTCTTCATGTTCCACGTTTGGAGTGAAATGACCGCCAAACACACACAAAAATGTTTTTTTTTTTAAACGAATTGCAGATAAAACAACCATTTCCTGCAATTAAAAAAAATAATAATACAAATTTGGCAAATAAAATAGCTTATCATTTTGTAAGTTCAAAATGTTTTTTTTAAACATTGGATTAATTTTTTCACTTGCAGAATTTTTTTTTTATTTTTATGCACAA
The DNA here is from genome assembly GCF_033978795.1 of Nerophis ophidion. Taxonomy (NCBI): domain Eukaryota; kingdom Metazoa; phylum Chordata; class Actinopteri; order Syngnathiformes; family Syngnathidae; genus Nerophis; species Nerophis ophidion. The sequence continues at coordinate 18,024,812 of NC_084611.1, forward strand.
ATCGTTTTTTTTAATTGAAGAAAAATTGTTATCGAATTAAATCGTTTTTTTTAGTTGCAGACTATATTTTTCATACTTGTAAATAGTTTTTTTTAGTTCAACCAAATAATTTTTTGTTCGTACAATTAATTTTTCAAAATTAAGCAAAATGTTTTTTTTTGCTTACGAGTCATTTTCTAATTGAATACAGTACTTTTATTTTTTACTTGCCAATTGTTTACTGTTATATTTGTATTCCCATTGTTGCTTTTTATTTTTATTCTTATTGTAATATTTTTCTATTTTGTTTCCATTTATACCCCCATTATTTACTTTTTACTTTGTAAATTGATCTCAACTCTGTACATTGCTGCTGGAATTTTTATTTTCCTGAAAGAATCAATGAAGTACTATCTGTCTATCTATCAATTTATCTGTTTTTGTAAATATTTTTTTTACATTAAAGAAAATTGTTTTTATGAATGGGAATGGAATTTTTGTTTGCAGATTTTTTTTTTGTATTTTTTTTTTTCCGCACAAATCGTTTTTTTAACTGAAGAAAATGATTTCATTTTTTACATGCAAAATGTTTTTTGTTTTTTTTGACTGTTGCTACTTTTTTTAACCTGTGAATCGGTTTTTTTATGTGCAGAAAACAGTTTTTATACCTTAGGTTAATTTTTTACTTGCAGAATATGTCTTTTACAGACTATATTTTTCATTCTTGCAAGACATTTTTTTTTCAATTCAACCAAATAATTTTTTTGTTCCTGCAAATAATTTTTTAAATTAAAGAGAATATATTTTTTTTTTAGTTTGCGAATCGTTTTCCAATTGTATATCCATCCATCCATTTTCTACCGCTTATTACCTTTTTGGGGTCGCTGGCGCCTATCTCAGCTACAATCGGGGTACACCCTGGACAAGTCGCCACCTCATCACAGGGCCAACACAGATAGACAGACAACATTCACACTCACATTCACACACTAGGGCCCATTTAGTGTTGCCAATCAACCTATCCCCAGGTGCGTGTCTTTGGAAGTTGTATTTTTTACTTGCCAATAGTTTTTGGTAAAATGTTTTTTTTTACATGGGATTAGTTTTTTAGTTGCAGACAACATTATACATATTTGCAAATGAAAGAAAATATATATTTTTAACAATCGGGCGGAAGGCGGGGTACAGGGAATAAGCGGTAGGAAATGGATGGATATTTTTTTAACTTGCGAATCGTGTTTTGTGAATAGTTTTTTTCATTCAGGAAACGTGCAAAATGTTCTTAAATGAAGAAAATCGTTTTTTTTAACGCAATTGTTGATTTACTTGTAAAAAGTTGTTTTTTTTTCTTAACTTTTCGTGCTTGTTCATTTTTTTTTAATCTCCAAATTGTTGTTTTACTTGCAGAAAATGTTGTTTTTGAATATGTGAATTGTTTTTTTTCCTTGAAGAAAATCGTTTTTATACTCGTGAGTAAAAACATCGTTACGTGTGTTTGGCCATTCATTTCACTCCACACTGCGGATATCCTTGGAACGAAAAAAAGGAAAATAGTCTTCCCCCGCCGCCCACTTTCCACCAATAAATACATTTAGAGACATTTATATTCACATGTGCAAGAGGATGTACGGCGTCAACAGCAACACTTCGGATGACCAAAAAACGACAGCGCACGCCCGGAAAAATGCGGTAATTGGATTATGGTCACGGATACGAAATACCGACACTTAAGACCACGGAGTAGCTTTTACAGATCTGGAGTTTACAATAGTGATAAAGAGGTGGACCGGACCCTCCCCCGTAAGAAGCAAAAAGTATTTCTAAACCTTTCTTCCCCCGAGAAGTCTCTGTCAGAGGGGGTGTGGCCCTCGTGGCGGCGAGGGTCCGTTTGTAAAAGAAGTCCCGTCCGTAGTTCCGTGATGGGATGACATCAAATGAATGACTTTTCCCTTTCAAATCAAACGGGCCTTCTTCATATCAGTGGAGAAACGACACCTTCTGCTTTTGGGACGAGCTGGTGGGAGGGCGACCTCCCCTCCCCCGTCCTGGCACTTCTATAAGGCGTGTTGAGCCAGGAGCAGAGCCAAGGCCAGGCCGGGGAGCAGAGCCCAGACGTTGGCACGCACACACGCGCACTGATCCTCTGGCAGGCCCTGAGGTTTGCCCGGTCCGCCGTCTCTCGGTTCCGGATACTGACCACACACACACGCAGACACACACACACACACGGAGGAGAGAGAGATGCGGAAAAGGTTAGGCGTGACTCACACACTTCATTTTGTGTCGTGGCATTTTGATTCGGTCAAAGGTGACCATTTAATTTTTTTTTTTTTTGAAAAAGGAAAAAAAAAAAAAGGTTATCCTAGCGCAAGAAGAGAAGAGTCAGGAAGGACAAATAAAATTCAATCTACCGGGGACTCGCTTTGGCACAGACGTGAAATGTGTGCGAATATGCAGAGTCGTATTCAGTGTGCTAATCTAATTCCTTCCTCTCTTGTGCTCCCCCTTACAGTTCTTCCCGCTCCTACCGTGGTCTGTATTGCATGTAAGACAATCAATCAATCAAGGTTTATTTATATAGCACCTTACAACATCACAATTGTGCACACATATTCCTTTCCGTACTCTTCTAGAAACTTCAATAAAATGTCCTGGTTGCTGCTTAGTACCTTTTTGAGAGTAACCTTTATGTCTTCTAACTTCATCTTTTAGTTTTCCCCTTTCTCTACTGACAGTGAATGGTTGCTTGTTCCATTAATTTCTTCGCAATGCAGCTTTTACATATTCCCGTTGGGTGCTTGTTTATAAGGTGCAATGTCTTATTCAGTCTGATGTGTCCTAATCTAATGCGTGGTATGATTCCCTCCACTTTTGTGCTCCCCCTTACAGTTCTTCCCGCTCCTACCGTGGTCTGTATTGCATGTAAGACAATCAATCAATCAAGGTTTATTTATATAGCACCTTAAAACATCACAATTGTGCACACATATTCAGTCCCTTACTCTACTAGAAACTTCAATAAAATGTCCAGGTTGCTGCTTAGTACCCTTATGAGAGTAACCTCTGTGTCTTCTATCTTCTTGTCTTAGTTTCCCCCTTTCTCTACTGTATTTCTGACAATAAATGGTTGCTTGTTCCATTGACTCCACCTCAATGCAGATGTCACATGATCCTCTTGGGCGTTTGTTTATAAGGCGCAGTGTCTTATTCGGTCTGATGTGTCCTAATCTAATGCGTGATAGGATTCATTTCTCGTTTGTGCTCCCCCTTACAGTTCTTCCTGCTCCTACCGTGGTCTGAATTGGATGCAAGTTACTCAATCAATCAAGGTTTATTTGTATACCACCATACAACATCACAATCATGCACATATATAACTTCCCTTACTCTTCTAGAAACTTCAATAAATGTTCTTGGTTGCTGCTTAGTACCCTTTTGAGAGTAACCTCCGTGTCTCCTAACCTCTCTTAGTTTCCCCCTTTCTCTACTGTATTTCTGACAATAAATGGTTGCTTGTTCCATTGACTCCACCTCAATGAAGTTGTCACATAATCCTGTTGGATGTTTGTTTATAAAGTGCAATGTCTTATTCAGTCTGATGTGTCCTAATCTAATGCGTGGTATGATTCTCTCCACTTTTGTGCTCCCCCTTACAGTTCTTCCCGCTCTTACCGTGGGTTTTATTGCATGTAAGTAACTCAATCAATCAAAGTTTATTCATATAGCACCTTACAACATCACAATTGTGCACACATATACCTTTCCGTACTCCTCTAGAAACTTCAATAAAATGTCCTGGTTGCTGCTTAGTACCTTTTTGAGAGTAACCTTTATGTCTTCTAACTTCATCTTTTAGTTTTCCCCTTTCTCTACTGACAGTGAATGGTTGCTTGTTCCATTAATTTCTTCGCAATGCAGCTTTTACATATTCCCGTTGGGTGTTTGTTTATAAGGTGCAATGTCTTATTCAGTCTGATGTGTCCTAATCTAATGCGTGGTATGATTCCCTCCACTTTTGTGCTCCACCTTACAGTTCTTCCCGCTCCTACCGTGGTCTGCATTGCATGTGAGACACTCAATCAATCAAGGTATATTTATATAGCACCTTAAAACATCACAATTGTGCACACATATTCCTTCCCTTACTCTGCTAGAAAATTCAATAAAATGTCCAGGTTGCTGCTTAGTACCCTTTTGAGAGTAATCTCTGTGTCTTCTATCTTCTTGTCTTAGTTTCCCCCTTTCTCTACTGTATTTCTGACAATAAATGGTTGCTTGTTCCATTGACTCCACCTCAATGCAGCTGTCACATATTCCTGTTGGGTGTTCGTTTATAAGGGGCAATGTCTTATTCGGTCTGATGTGTCCTAATCCAATGCGTGATAGGATTCATTCCTCGTTTGTGCTCCCCCTTACAGTTCTTCCCGCTCCTACCGTGGTCTGAATTGCATGCAAGTCACTCAATCAATCAAGGTTTATTTGTATACCACCATAGAACATCACAATCATGCACATATATAACTTCCCTTACCCTTCTAGAAACTTCAATAAATTGTCCTGATTGCTACTCAGTACCCTTTTGAGAGTAACCTCCGTGTCTCCTAACTTCTCTTAGTTTTCCCCTTTGTCTACTGTATTTCTGACAATAAATGGTTGCTTGTTCCATTGAGTCCACCTCAATGCAGCTGTCACATAATCCTGTTGGGTGTTTGTTTATAAAGTGCAATGTTTTATTCAGTCTGATGTGTCCTAATCTAGTGTGTGGTATGATTCCCTCCACTATTGTGCTCCCCCTTAAAGTTCTTCCCGCTCGTACCTCTCTGAGCTGTCACCTTATCGTGGTAGAGGAGTTTGCGTGTCCCAATGATCTTAGGAGCTATGTTGTCCGGGGGCTTCTATGCCCCCTGGTAAGGTCTCCCAAGACAAACTGGTCTTAGTTGAGGGATCAGACAAAGAGCAGCTTGAAGACCTCTACGAAGAACATAAAGGAGGGACCCAGATTTCCCTCGCCCGGACGCCGGCCACCAGGGCCCCGCTCTGGAGCCAGGCCCGGAGGTGTCCAGGTTGCTGCTTAGTACCCTTTTAACTTCTTGTCTTAGTTTTTCCGTTTCACTACTGTGTTTCTGACAATGCATGTTCCGCTGAGTCCACCTCAATGCAGCTGTCACACAATCCTGTTGGGTGTTTATGAGTTGCAATGTCTTATTCAGTCTGATGTGTCCTAATCGTTCTCTCCATTACAGTTCTTCCCGCTCCTACCATGGTCTGTATTGCATTTAAGTCAATCAATCAATCAAGGTTTATTTGTATAGTGTTATGGGTCGCACACCTGCTGCTTCTCCTCCTGCTGTGCGCTCTTACGAGCGCACCGCGGGTCGGGCCCTAAGGCGTTCCCACTCCACAGCGGGTATTCCCTCTCTGCTGCGGGCGCACCTGCCCGTGATGAGCGACCAGCCTTCCTAAGCCAGCGCGTCTTGAGATCCGGTGCCAGAACGTAGTTTCTCGTAACTAGTACAGTAAGCCCACACGTCTCTAGCTTACTCGCATGTGCATACAATTTCCCTGTCTTCTGTTCATTGTCTCTCATGTTGTGTCGTCCTCCAGCTTCCTGTTGCCCTTCCTTGTCGTTTAACTGTTTGTATCGTTTTTTTGGACCCCCTATAGATTTCCCCTTGCCTTTCTCGACTTCGATCTCACCCCTGCCTACTGACCACGACGCATCGCTGTTGTCCTTTACTATCCGACTGCCTTCCGACTCTCGTGCCTGCCTTGCCCTTATGGACTTTCGTCTCGATCTCAACACGCACCCTTAACATCCTCTGGCAACCACGCACAGATAATACTCACACATAGTCAGACTGCATTTCTTTGATTTAATCACACACTGTACTCACTTATTGAGCTGGTAATAAACACACTGACAGCTAACAACGTCATCGCCTCTTTGCCGTCTTCTTCTTCCGCAGTCCCGTCAAATATAGCACCTTACAACATCACAATTGTGCACACATATTTCTTCCCTTACTCTTCTAGAAACTTCAGTAAAATGTCCTGGTTGCTGTGTGGTACCCTTTTGAGAGTAGCCTCCATGTCTTCTAACTTCTTCTCTTAGTTTTCCCCTTTCTCTACTAACAATGAATGGTTGCTTGTTCCATTAATTTCTTCGCAATGCAGCTTTTAAATATTCCTGTTGTGTGTTTGTTTATAAGGTGCAATGTCTTATTCAGTCTGGTGTGCTCTATTCTAATGCGTGATAGGATTTCTTCCTCTTTTGTGCTCCCCCTTACAGTTTTTCCCACTCCTACCGCAGTCTGTCCTGCATATAAGTCAATCAATCAATCAAGGTTTATTTGTATAGCACCTTACAACATCAAAATCGGGCACAAAGTGCTTACACGACAAATAAGTTGAAAGAAAGTAAAATCAGGTATATTAAACCAGTTTAAAAACATTCATATCTAAAAACAGTTTGTTAAAAGTAATTTTTACAAAAACAGTGTCTTCCTGTTGTACTCTGGTCCCAGTGTATTTGCCACTCTTTCAAAAGATTTCCTTTCATTTATAATTGTGCCTCTGCCGAACTGAAAGGTACCTCTCTGGGCTGCTATTGCGTTTGTGTCCGTTTTGCCAGCTGATCTGCCAATTCATTGGCCTTTGTGCTTGTGTGAGCTGGAACCCATAGGAACCTTATGCTGGTGCTCACCTTTTCAAGCCTGAACAGTATTTGTTATGTTTCATTAACTTTATTTTGTCTGTTGTTTGATACACTACATTAGTTTTGGATGATACCACACATTTGGGTATCAATTCGATACCAAGTAGTTACAGGATCCTACATTGGTCATATTTAAAGTCCTCATGTGTCCAGGGACATAATTCCTGAGTTTATAAACATAATATAAATATATGTTGGGATGCTACTTGTAAGAAACTTACTTTATTTGTCACCATGGAGACAAGGATTAGTGATTTAGAAGAAGCTAAATCACTGCCGATTGGGGCTGGTCTTTAGCCACTAGCTAGCTAGCCATGTTTTAGAGCACCTCTTTCTGAAGGCGTTTTAGTGTTATAACTTAACTTTTAACTGTAGTTTTTAAGCCAAAATTTGTCCATTCTCTCTTCGCTGTCTACACACCGTGTCTGCTTGTGAGTCCTCCATGATTGTGCGCTGCCAAACATGCTCCTCTGCTTTTAAACCAGAAATTACACGATATGACCGCTTCTAAAAAGTACCAGTCCGCTAGACCCCGCACACATACTTTTTAGAGGCGGTATATTACCGAATATGATTCATTAGTATCGCGGTACTATACTAATATATATATATATATATATATATATATATAAATAAATATATATATATATATATATATATATATATATATATAAATATATGTATACATGTGTGTGTGTGTGTGTGTGTATATATATATATATATATATATATATATATATATATATATATATATATATATATATATATATATTAGGGGTGGGCAAATTAATGCGTTAATTACGAGTTAACTCATCAATCTATTAACGCCGACAATTATTTTATCGCACATTTGCGTATGTTGTTTACATGCTTTTATTTTGTTAACGCTTTTTCTTAGCAAGATGGCGACGCCCGGACGTGCTTTGGCGTCGAGGGGCTCTTGGTAAAGATGGAACATTTGGCAAAAATACCAGACAATTCTGCAAATTTCATGGCTGGCTTACAGCGTGGTCACTCCGGGATCACTTACGACCGCCAGACAATTCTGAATGTGGATAGATCGGGCCGTTTTGGAGTGAATGACGCGTGCTTGCTAGACCGGCTAGCTAGCATGGGAATACTTTGCCGGCTACATCCAGCGGCCTGTGAAGCAGCGGAGTATGTGTGTTGTCTGTCTATTTATGAATAATGCAGACGAGGACTGTTGGCTGAGTTCTTAACGTTTGCTTTCAGAGCGTGCATATCACAACATACAAGATGCCGTCATGGCGACACACAACCTATACCGGACTACCGCGCATGCTCGTCACTCCTGTTGCATGCTGGGTAGGGTAGTCCTTTTTTTCCCTGGCTCATAACATCACAATATAGTATCATGTATATGATGCGTTCAGTTTATCAAAGCACCAAGCAAACAATCTGAAAAATCCCATCATATCAATTCCTAGATATGGTCATGATTGTTTTAAGTGCACTACGCAGAATAAACACAACATTATTAATATTGTTACTACGGATAATTTGATCAAAAATTCCCTAAAACAGCCCACTACATATAATATAGTTTTTTTAAACATAAGATCCCTGATAAAAAAAAATGTTTCTGCTGTTACCTCAGAAATTGCCTGTTCATATGTTATGATTGTGGTTCAGAGGTTTGTATGTAGATTATATTTATTTTCCATAACAAACAGGATAACTTAAATACCCTGGCAGTGGCAATAAGCTTAAATGTTTGTATTTACATTTTTTGAGTTGATTTTCATAAAATATGCTATTTAACTGCTACTGTTTAACAAGGACTGATTTAAATTGTGTTTGCACAACAAATGTTTTGGCGCTTTGGTTCATGTGGGAGAATATTCCAATAAAGGTGCATTACACACTACTTTTGAATTCATTATTGGGCTTTGCGTATACAAGGCAGTTCATCGCGATTAATCTGAGAAATAGTGCGATTAACTTCGATTACAATTTTTAATCGTTGCCCAGCCCTAATATATATATATCTATATATACATACATACACACATATATATACACATATATCTGGTGTATATATATACATATGTATACATGTATATAGATATATATATATCTACACACACATACATACGTATGTATATATATATATAAACACACATATATACGTATGTAAATATGTATATATATGTATACATACTGTATATACGTATATATTATATATATAAATATATGTATATATTATATATATACGTATACATATATATGTATAGATTACGTATGTATAATAATAATAATATAATGGATACATTATTAATTATTATTATTATAATTGGATATTTACAGTATGTGAAATTTCGACCCTGACCTTGTTTACGTCCGACCTCCTTAAAGTTTTGTAATCAATCAGAAATATCAAGCAGCTAAAATTTGCTGAACATAGATACGTGTGGACAGAGTATTTTGTTATTTCCCCATCTTGCACTGTAATGGCTTTAAATTGGTGCAATTTGGAATCATGTGTAGTTTTTGGACATATTTTATAACATCCCTGAGGTTCAGTGAGTAAGTTGTGCTATATGTGACCATGTACGTTGACTTTCTGTGTTGGTCTTTTTGCGCCATGATTGGGAAAGGTTGTACGGAGTAAATTTCAAAGTAAAGTTTGTGTTCGTCGACCAGATTTGCGCACGTTGTCCCCAGGATTGCGGCAGATCTGTCAAACATTTACAAAACCGGCCAGATTCCTCCCTCAACTCGCCATGTCGGGCCCTAGTTTGGGTATCCCGGATCCGTTCACGGAACTCTTTGCAGCGAGCCGGGAAAAAGTGGCACGTCAGCGCTGAGCACACACCCGGTGTCGAAACCTGCGGCCTCTTGGAGCAACACTGCACTCGCCACCAACGCCTTCTCCTGATTGTCGGAACATTTTCCGACTTCTTGCTACCACAAAGCGGAACCGTTTGCCTCCGAGTCGAAACAGTCACGCTCAATTTGCAGAAGGCATCATTTTCGGCGCGGAAACACATCATAAGGAACATGAAACATTTTGCACTCCGCCTCCTCCTCCTCCAGCCCCTCAACTCATCTCCTCCAACGTAGCCTTTGCACAAATAGCACTTCATGCCGTTTCCCTGCGCTCATGCAACGAGCTGGAAGGAGAATATCAATGATGAAATGAGAAAATTATCATACAGGGTGAAGGCCATTTATCTTTGCGAGGGAGAGGGGGGAAAAAAATAAAAAAATAAAATCACCCCGCAGAATTAAATGGTTAAAGAAAAAGGTTGCCAGACATGAAGAGAGGAGCTTGACAATGCAGCAGACACATCTGCAACTAAAAGCCAATTAATTAGCAGGGGCAGCCATGTGTGGCAGCAGCCTGTTGACATGAGTCCAGATCTGTGGCTGCAGCCAATCCACACACACGGACACACAAAAACACACACACACGGACACACAAAAACACACTTTCATGTATTTGTTACCTTCTTGAGACCTCTGAAAAATGCCTACCTCTTTAGGACCACCATTTCTACATATATAAAGATGTGTATTTACAACATTAATAATATATACATACTATGCAAACAGGAAAAAGCTTGTTGTGAAAAATGAGGTGGAATTTCATAAGAAAAACGTGAATTTAATCAACGCTTGTCGGAATTTTACAAGAAAAACTGAACACGTGTGCAATATTATGATGAAAGTTGGAATTTTACTCAATGACAGTCGTAATTTTACAAGAAAAGCAAACATTTTGGGCAATTCTATGAAAAGAGTCGTAATTTTACTCGACAAAAGTCACAATTTTATTAAAAAAACTTACAATTTTGAGCAATATTATAATAATAATCGTAATTTTAACTTGGCAAAATTATGACCAAAGTCATAATTTTATGACCAAAGTCATAATTTTACCAAAAAAAACAAAAAACAATTGCCGATATTGTGATAAGTCAGAATTTTGCATGACAAATGTCACCATTTTATATAAAAAACTAATAATTTTACAAAAAGATCTTACAATATTACAAGTCCGAATTTTACAAGAAAAACTGAACATGTGTGCAATATTATGATAAAAGTTGGAATTTTACTCAATAACAGTTGCAATTTTACAAGAAAAGCTTACATTTTTGGCAATTTTATGAAAAGAGTCGCAATTTTACTCGACAAAAGTCACAATTTTATATAAAAAAAAAAAACTTAAAAATTTGGCCAATATTATAATACTAATAGTAATTTTAACTTGGCAAAATTAAGACCAAAGTCAAAATTTTTACTAAAACAGTTTCACGATTTTTTATAACAACAAAAAAATTGCCAATAATGTGATAAAAGTTGGAGTTTTACATGACAAATGTCACCATTTTACATAAAAAAACGAATGATTTTACAAGAAAATCTCGCAATACTACAGAAAACAGAAAGAATATGAGAAATTGTTCCCAAATTTATAAGAAAAAAGTCGACACATTGTGAGAATAAGACTCTGCTTAGCTATTTTTTTGGTTGGTAATTGGTTTTTAATCTTCTATTACAGTTTGTCTCTATATACATATTAATTTTTTTATTTTAATTGATTTTGGCCAAAGGGGGCGCACTTCCAATTTTTACACACACACTTGTTATTTCATATCTTGACCAGAGGGGCAGCACCTTTAAAAACGACGCACAGTCAATTTGAAAAATCCCTCCTTTTTAGGACCACCCTCATTTTGATAGATTTCCCCACCAGGGGGTGCAAATGAGACATTCTATATTAAATGCAATGGTTTTCCGTATTGGGACCATGATTTATGTCCTAACTTGTTCACCGGTCCACATATATACAGGTAACAAATACACATTCTTGTATTTGTTACCTTCTTGAGACCTCCGGAAAACGCCTACCTCTTTAGTACCACCATTTCTAGATATATACTGTAAAGATGTGTATTTACAACATTGATAATATATTCATACATACTATGCAAACAAAAAAGTTTTTGTTGAAAAACGAGGTGGAATTTTACAAGAAAAAAAGTCACAGTTTCACCAGAAAAACGTATTTTTACTCAACGGAAGTCAGAATTTTACAAGAAAAACTGAACATTGGTGCAATATATTGATAAAAATTGGAATTTTACTCAATGATAGTCGCAATTTTACAAGAAAAGCTTACATTTTTGGTAATTTTATGAAAAGAGTGGTCATCTTACAAAAGTCACAATTTTATAAGTAAAACTTAAACATTTTGGCAATATTGTAATGACAACAATCAGAATGTTTTACTTGGAAAAATTATGACCAAAGCCATAGTTTTACTAAAAAAGAAAATTGTATTTTACCAGAACAACAAACAATAAAAATGGCAATATTGTGATAAAAGTCGTAATTTTTACATGACGAATGTCACCATTTTGCAATAAAAAGTAATAATTTTACATAAAGTAATAGTTTTACAAAAAAATCTTGCAATGTTACGGAAACAGAAAGAAAATGAGAAATTGTTCCCAATTTTATAAGAAAAAAATTGACACATTGTGAGAAAAAGACTGTGTTTAGCTATATTTTTTGTTAGTAATTGTTTTTTTAATCTTCATTATTTACTTCATGTTATTACAGATTGTCTCTATATACATATGCACTTATTTATTTTAATACATTTTGGTCAAAGGGGGCGCACTTCCAATTTTTACACACACTTATTTCATATGTTGACCAGAAGGGGGAGCACTTTTAAAAACGATGCACAGTCAATTTGAAAAATCCCTCCCTTTTGTGACCACCCACATTTTGATACTTTCACCACCAGGGGTGCAAATGAGACATTCTCTATTAGATGCAATGGTTTTCCGTATTGGGACCATGATTTATGTCATAATTTGTTCACCGGTCCTCATATGGAAGGTACTTTTCCTTGTTGATGTCTCAAGAAGGGTAGAAATACAAGAACACACACGCACACACACACACGGGGGGGGGGTGTCCTTAGAGGAGGTATAAACACGCCCACACATTTAGACACCGTGACGGTGCAGACAATGTCAAAACACACACTTGTTTACTTTCAACACCTACATGCGCCAGACGGATTTGTGGCCTGGTGGTAAATTGTTGACGAAGAGCGCGTCCCCCCCCCCTGTCCTTGAGCGCGTATCTGCTTGACACGCGTCTGGCTATCCCCCGTCGGTCACAACAACGCTCAACCTGCAAGCGGCGGCGGCGTTGGCGAAGGCTGTTTATTGATTTGTGTGGTTCTTGTCCACAATCAGTGCAATTAAATTGAGCGGAATATCAACACATGACAATGCAAACATGGCAGAACTTTTTAAAATATTTTCTTAACCATGTCTACAGCTGAGAAAGTGACACAGAAAGTTTGACTCCTAACTTCAGAAACTTTTTCTGTTGTCTGATAACATACTGCATTGACTCACATTTTAAGACTATGTGCGCCTCACAACCTGGTGCGCCTTATGTACGGATTCATTCTGGTTGTGCTTACCAACCTCAAAGCTTGGTGTAATGATAAGTGTGTTAAATGAAGAATTACAATTTATAAAATGACCCCTTTAATGCGCCTTACAATCTGGTGTGCCTTTTGTAAGAAAATAGACTTGAACAAACTTGTATGATTTTCATATTTACCTATTTTTAGCCATTGCCTAATCCTAGCATGAATACTATATTTTTTCAGACTAAAAAGTGCATTTAAAATTCTTGCATTTTCAAAAAAATAGATTGTGCGCCTCACAACCCAGTGTGCTTCATGTACGGATTATTTCTGGTTGTGCTTACCGACCTAAAAGCGATTACATTTGGTGCATGGTGTAAAGATAAGTGTGTTAAATGTAAAATAAAAAAATCATAATACGACCCCTTTAATGCACCTTATAGTCTGGTGCGCCTTTTGTATGAAAAGAGACCTGAATAGATTTGTATAATTTTCCAATTTACCTACTTTTAGTCATTGCCAAATTGTAGCAGGAATGCCATATTTTTTCGGACTATAAGGAGCATTTAAAAATGTTCCTTATAGAGGGGCGCATACAATAGAGAGTAGAACCGGCAGAAAATAGACACAATAAACAAAAAAAGGTAGCTAACATAGAAGCGGTCGGACAAATAAAAAAAGTTTGGGGACCCCTGATTTAAAAGGTATGCAATTTCAAGCAGTACATATATTTTTTCTGTCAAAAAAAAAACAAAAAAACATTACATTTGGTGAGAAATGATAAGTACTTTATTGACACATATCTATTATGCAGGCTTTAGAGCAGGGGTCACCAACCTTTTTGATACCAAGAGCTACTTCTTGGGTACTGATTAATGCGAAGGGCTACCAGTTTGATACACACTTACATAAATTGCCAAAAATAGCCAATTTGCTCAATTTACTTTTAATAAATAAATCTATATATATATTAAAAAAAGGGTATTTCTGTCTGTCATTCTGTTGTACATTTTTTTCTTTTACGGAAGGTTTTTTGTAGAGAATAAATTATGAAAAAAACACCTAATTTAAAGGTTTAAAAGAGGAGAAAACACGAAAAAAATGAAAATGAAATTTTGAAACATAGTTTATCTTTAATTTCGACTCTTTAAAATTCAAAATTCAACCAAAAAAAAGAAAAGAAAAACTAGCTAATTCAAATCTTTTTGAAAAAAAAAAAAAAATAATAATAATTTATGGAATTTCATTGGTCATTTTTCCTGATTAAGATTAATTTTAGAATTTTGATGACATGTTTTAAATAGGTTAAAATCAGATCTGCACTTTGTTAGAATATATCACAAATTGGACCAAACTATATTTCTAACAAAGAGAAATCATTATTTCTTCTAGATTTTCCGGAGCAAATATTTTAAAAGAAATTCAAAATACTTTAAAATAAGATTTAAATTTGATTCCACAGATTTTCTAGATTTTGCGAGAATATTTTTTTTGAATTTTAATCATAAATTTTAAGAAATATTTCACAAATATTCTTCATCAAAAAAACAGAAGCTAAAATGAAGAATTAAATTAAAATGTATTTATTATTCTTTACAATAAAAAAAAATTTAACATTGATTTAAATGGTCAGGAAAGAAGAAGACGGAATTTAAAAGGTAAAAAGGTATATGTGTTTAAAAATCCTATAATCATTTTTTAGGCTGTATTTTTTCTCTAAAATTGTCTTACTGAAAGTTATAAGAAGCAAAGTAAAAAAATAAATGAATTTATTTAAACAAGTGAAGACCAAGTCTTTAAAATATTTTCTTGGATTTTCAAATTCTATTTGAGTTTTGACTCTCTTAGGAATAAAAATGTCGAGCAAAGCGAGACCAGCTTGCTAGTAAATAAATACAATTTAAAAAATAGAGGCAGCTCACTGGTAAGTGCTACTATTTGAGCTATTTTTAGAACAGGCCAGCAGGCGACATCTGGTCCTTACGGGCTACCTGGTGCCCGTGGGCACCACGTTGGTGACCCCTGATGTAGAGCATTTTCTATTGGCGCTCCAGTATTCTAACATAATATTTTTCAAACTTATCTTGAGCCAAGGAACATTTTTTTGCTTTGAAAAATCCGGAGGCACACTACTAGCATAAAAAATTAAAAAACAAAACTCAGTTGACAGTAAAAAGTCGTCACAATTGTTGGATATGACTTTAAACCATAACCAAGCATGCGTCACTATAGATCTTGTCTCAAAGTAGGTGTCCTGTCACCACCTGTCACATCAAACCCTGACTCATTTGGAGTTGTTTGCTGTTTTCTTGTGTGTAGTGTTTTAATTCTTGTCTTGCGCTGCTTTTTTGGTGGCCTTTTCTCTTTTTTTGGTATTTTTCTGGAGAAGTTTCATATCTTCCTCTGAGCGATATTTCCCACATCTACTTTGTTTTAGCAATCAAGACTATTTCAGATGTTTTTATCCTTCTTTGTAGGGACATTGTTGATTGTCATGTCATGTTCGGATGTCCTTTGTGGACGCCGTCTTTGCTCCACAGTCTTTGCTGTCGTCCAGCATTCTGTTTTTGTTTACTTTGTAGCCAGTTCAGTTTTAGTTTTGTTCTGCGGGGCCATTTCTAAGCTTTAATGCCTTTCCTTAGGGGCACTCACCTTTCGTTTATTTTTGTTTTAAGCATTAGACACCTTTTTACCTGCACAATGCCTCCCGCTGTTTCCAACATCTACAAAGCAATTAGCTACTGGCTGCCACCTCATCATCGGCGGTCACTCAAACGAGTATGACGATCCTCATGGTAGGGGTGTATCCCTTTATGGAGGATGCCTGTGCGTGACTTTATTTTACGTGGGTAGACTGGTGCACAGACAGTCACCACACGATCCTTGACAGGGTCCTTTTCTGCTGCAGCCTTCTTCCGCCATCGCAGCCGTTGTGGTAGTTCCTAAATCTACCGTCTTCGGCCTGATCCGCCGTTGAGGTCTTCATCGTATCCCTGGCTAAGGGCCAGTTAGGTACTGAGCCTTTGCCAAGGGCCACCTGTGGTAACAGTAGTGAAGGGGTTAACCTCCTAGTGCCCCAAGACCCCATAGAGGAGCCTCTACTGCCGGATGCACTTTAACGTCATGCCCAGGACCTAAAGGACATAAGGCTTCCACCTATTGATATGGAAGAGTATTACAAGGTTACTCTGCGGAGCTCTAGACAGCTCCGACACTCAACAACAACACAAGTTGCAAACTATAATTACTGGTTTGCAAAAAATATTTTTTAACCCAATTAAGTGAAACTAGGTAATTTTCCACGGCACAGTGGCAGAGTGGTTGAAAAATACTGTGCCACAGCTCGAGATGCTACCTCTGTAGAAGCATTTAAGTCCCATCTTAAAACTCATTTACATATGCTAGCCTTTAAATAGACCACCCCTCTTAGATCAATTGATCCCCTTTGTTGCGTGGAGAGGTTATCATGTGACCACAGATGAAGCGCTAGCTGTTCAAAGTCGGGACCCAGAGTGGTCCACTCATCTGTGCATCAGTTGGGGACGTCTCTGCGCTGCTGACCTGTCTCCACTCAAGATGATCCCGTTCTGGCCCCACTATGGACAGGATTCTCACACTATTAACTAAATCCACTCAGACAGCCATTGCACCGGTCACCCAGGTGGGGTTCCCCACATCTGCGGTCCCTTCCAAGGTTTCTCCTTATCATCCCATTGGGTTGAGTTTTTTCTTGCCCTGATGTGGTATCTGAACAGAGGATGTCGTTGTGGCTTGTGCAGCCCTTTGAGACACTTGTGGTTAAGGGCTACATAAATACACTCTGATTGATTGACTTTGATTTCCAGGTGTTTGTGGGCCAGATAAAAGGATGTCAAATCTGCCTCCCGGGCCTTGAGTTTGACACCTGTGCTTTATTCCTTCTCCAACATACACTATATTGTCAAAAGTATTTGGCCACCCATTCAAACGATCAGAATCAGGTGTCCTAATCACTTGGCCCGGCCACAGGTGTATAAAATCAAGCACTTAGGCATGGAGACTGTTTCTACAAACATTTGTGAAAAAATGGGCCGCTTTCAGGATGCCACCTCTGCAACAAATCCAGTCGTGATAATTCCCTCACTTTTAAATATTCCAAATTCAACAGTTGGCTTTATTATAAGAACATGGAAGAGTTTGGGAATAACAGCAACTCAGCCACAAAGTGGTATGCCACGTAAACTGACAGAGAGGGGTCAAGCACACAGTGCAAAGAAGTGGCCGACTTTCTGCACAGTCAGTTGCTACGGAGCTCCAAACTTCATGTGACTTTCCAATTAGCCCACGTAAAGCACGCAGAGAGTTTCATGGAATGGGTTTCCATGGCCGAGCGGTTTCATCTAAGCCGTACATCACCAAGTCTAATGCAAAGCGTGGGATGCAGTGGTGTAAAGCACGTCGCCACTGGACTCTCAAGCAGTGGAGACGCCTTCTCTGGAGTGATGAGTCACGCTTTTCCATCTGGCAATCTGATGGACGAGTCTGGGTTTGGAGGTTGCCAGTAGAACGGTACATTTCGGGCTGCATTGTGCCGAGTGTGACATTTGGTGGTGGAGGAACTATGGTGTGGTGTTGTTTTTCAGGAGTTGGGCTTAGCCCTTTAGTTCCAGTGAAAAATATATTGGACAATTCCATGCTCTTTCCTCTTCCAACATGACTGTGCAAAGTCAACTTTCGGCTTTATCATGAGAAAAGCGATGAGTTTTGAAACAACAGCAACTCAGCCACAAAGTGGAGGGAATTATGGTGTACGGTTCTTTTTCTGGAGTTGGGCTTGTCCCCTTAGTTCCAGTGAAAGGAACTTTGAATGCTCCAGAATAACAAAACATTTTGGACGATTCCATGCTCCCAATCTTGTGGGAACAGTTTTGAGCCGGCCCTTTCCTTTTCCAACATGATTTTGCACCACTGCACAAAGCAAGGTCCATAAAGACATGGTGTGGGTGAACTTGACTGGCCTGCACAGAGTCCTGACCTGCGCCCGATAGAACACCTTTGGGATGAATTAGAAAGGAGACTGAGAGCCAGGCCTTCTCGACCAACATCAGCGTGTGACTTCTCCAATGCGCTTTTGGAAGAATGGTGGAAAATTCCTATAAACACACTTTGCAACCTTGTGGACAGCCTTCCCAGATGAGTTTAAGCTGTAATAGCTGCAAAAGGTGGACCGACATCATATTGAACCCTATGGGTTAGGAATGGGATGGCACTTCAAGTTCCTATGTGAGTCAAGGCAGGTAGCCAACTACTTTTGGCAATTTAGTGTATTTAGTAGTCTTATCAAACTTACGAAGCACTCACTCTCCGTTTCACCGACTCTTCCAACTACCGAGCTGCTAAGGCAGCTGCGGTCCCTGGTGGTTCCCGATGGACCCCTGGTATAGATCATTTATATTTCTATCCTAAATGAATTAGCCAGTTTCTCGTGATGGATTGGATGGATTTTACTGTCAGACTAACATAATTAATAAATAATTTCTTTCATCGCTACCATCACACCTGGGGGGAGGGGAATATCTCGATAAATACATAAACACATGAGGCCTTATAATGGCTCCCCTTGTGACTTCCCGGGCTCAAAGGAGCGAGCTTCCGCCCACATGTTTACTGGCTGAGCGCAGGATAAAGCCCACAGTCAGAAGTGGAAGTGACGTTTGGAATAATTATGCATCTAAATGAGCTGTAAGGCTGCAGTATGACTGACCTGAGCGGGCTTAGTCACACACTCTACTTCTTCCCCATCAGTATGTACGTAGATATATACATTATACATGATTAATTCATCCAGTCATACGTGCACCCATGCATCGAGCCATACGTACATGTGTTCATTATTATTCATGTATTCCTGGCCTGCAGCGATGCATCTGTTTAGTGTGTACCCGAGCTCAATTACATTTGCCCAAAAGTCACACTTTCTTTTCGCACACACTGTAAAAGGTTAGTGTTTTGTTTTTGTTTTTTTAATATACCTAAACATAATGTAAATGTGAATGAAATTATAATAATCTAAATATACATGTTATTGTATTAAAGGCCTACTGAAATGAGATTTTCTTATTCAAACGGGGATAGCAGGTCCATTCTATGTGTCATACTTGATCATTTCGCGATATTGCCGTATTTTTGCTGAAAGGATTTAGTAGAGAACATCCACGATAAAGTTTGCAACTTTTGGTCGCTAATAAAAAAGCCTTGCCTGTACCGGAAGTATGTGCGCGTGACATCAAGAGTTGCAGGGCTACACACATATTCACATTGTTTATAATGGGAGCCACCAGCAGTAAGAGCAATTCGGACCGAGAAAGCGACAATTTCCCCATTAATTTTAGCGAGGAGGAAAGATTTGTGAATTAAGATATTGATAGTGAAGGACTACAAAAAAAAAAGAAAAAAAAAGTGACGGCTCAGGGTGGCGGGAGTGTGAGCGTTTCAGATGTAATTAGACACATTTACTAGGATAATTCTGGAAGATCCATTATCTGCTTATTGTTTTAATAGTGTTTTAGTGAGATTGTAAAGACATACCTCGAGGTCGGATGGCTGCGGTGAACACGCAGTGTCTCAGAGAGAAGCCAAGCTCACGGCTGTTTTTTTTGACAGCTGCTGCAGGACGACGAATAATCCAAATATGTCTCCGGTAAGATATATATCACAATTTTCCCATCCAAAAAAAAGCTGGTTGACGTAGATAAAACATGTTCGCTTGACCGCTCTACTTCACAACAAACAAAGAAACACCGGTTGTGTCTCGGTACTAAAGACAGCTGCAATCCACCACTTTCTTTATAGTCTCCATTATTAAATGAACAAATTGAAAAATATTCAGCAACACAGATGTCCAGAATACTGTGTAATTATGCGATTAAAGCAGACGACTTTTAGCCGCGAGTGGTGCAGCGCTAATATTTCCTGACAGTCCGTGACGTCATGCGCACGCGTCATCATTCTGCGACGTTTTCAACAAGAAACGTTGCGGGAAATTTAAAATTGCAATTTAGTAAACTAAACCGGCCGTATTGACATGTGTTGCAATGTTAATATTTCATCATTAATATATAAACTATCAGACTGCGTGGTCGGTAGTAGTGGGTTTCAGTAGGCCTTTAAATGTAATGGTTCCTGGTATGTTTCACCGTGGCATCGTTGGTCTGGAGCCCAGGGTACAGAGACGGCAGGCGAAGTGCAGGTTAAAAACTAGGGTTGCAAATCTTTGGGTACAACATGATTTGATTCGATTCGATTCTAATGATTCATTTCAGAATCGATCCTCCGCTCAAGCCGATTTTCGATTCAAAATAAATATTTTTTTAGAACATCGGGTGCCGGTTTTAGGGAGAACTACATTCCTCCATACAATAGACAAACAGCTGTAATAAATTTGTAAAATACTTAAAAGAAATCTGGTAAAATTCTATACAAACATTTAATAAATTCGAAAATAAATAAGGCACCAAGAAAAGTATCCAACACTTTTCTTTTGTGAAGAAAATCTGCAAATCAGATATCGATTTTTTTTTGTATTTGTTAGGAATTGTTACAAACACGAATAGCGATTAAACCAAATTTAGAGGGTTTTTTTGGACACCCCGGTTAAAAATCCTTCATTAAAGAAAACAAAACAGAAATAGTGCAGCAGGGGAGTGCAAAGGAAGCAAAATAAAGGCTACGCAGCACAGAGAGTACAAAGCAAACAAACAGGCGAGGGAGCCGGTACTTAGACTTTTTCTTCGCACACACTGTAAAAGGTTAGTGTATTTTAAAAAATATATCTAAACATATTGTAAATGAAATTATAGTAATACAAATATACATATTATTGTATTAAATGCAATGGTGTCACCATTAAGATTTGAACCCTGGACCATTTTGTTTAGTGCCCACCGAGTTATTCATACTCTCATTATGCATCTATCAAAGAGCACTTTTCCAACTGTATGGTTCCTGGTATGTTTCAGTGTGGCAACGTTAGTCTGGAACCCAGGGTGCAGAGACGGCAGGCGAAGTGCAGGTTAAAAACTAAGACTGCAAATATTTGGGTACCACATGATTTGATTCGATTCGATTCTTGGAGTTAATAATTCATTTCAGAATTGATTCTCGACTCAAGCCGATTCTCGATTCAAAATTAATATTTTAATTAATATTGTAGGAGTAACTACAATCCTCCATAAAATAGACAAACAGCTGTGATACCTTTGTATATTACTTAAAAGAAAATTGGTAAAATTCTATACAAACATTTAATAAATTCAAATATAAAAAAATAAGGCACCAAGAAAAGTATACAACACTTTTCTTTTTTAAAGTAAATCTGTAAATCAGATATGGGCATCTACATCAACAATATGATATTACTACAAACATAAATAAATAAATAAATACATAATAGTAATTAATATTAGTTTAAAAATACATTTTTGCTTTCTTTTTATATTGATTGGGAATTGTTACAAAGACAAATAGCAATTTAACCAAGTTTTGACTGCTTGTTTTGAAAAAATCCTTTATTAAAGAAAAATTATAAATAGTGCAGCAAGGGAGTGCACAGGAAGCAAAATAAAGGCTATGCAGCACAGAAAGTACAAAGCAATCGAACCTGTGAGGGAGCCGGTGCTCAGACAAGAGGTGGGAGCAAACAGGAAGTGGAAAATAAAAATAGGAAGTAACACGGAAAGTAATCATGAAGTCCAACATGTCATGTGAGTAGCGGCCAGTTCCAGTGTTTGACTCATTTTCTGACGGGCTTTTTGATTGATTGATTGATACTTTTATTAGTAGATTGCACAGTACAGTACATATTCCGTACAATTGACCACTAAATGGTAACACCCGAATAAGTTTTTCAACTTGTTTAAGTCGGGGTCCACGTTAATCAATTCATGGTACAAATATAATCAATTCATGGGCCAAATGAAAGGCTTTGGGGGTCTGGCCTATTGGGGTACCCAGCTTTACGGTTTTAAAGGAGTGTTTCCAGCTAAGATTTGAAATTGGAGTTTTAATCTACAGTTAGGGTTGGCTATCAATGTATTTTAGGTTTGTATTTAACTTATGTAGTATCTATATATGAATACTGTATGAATATGGTTATAATAAGACGAATATCAAAAATCTTTTCTCTGACAGTTATTATTAGTTTCTTCTATTTTGTTTTATTTCCTGTCCAAAGTGTGTATTTTGGTTTCCATTTCCTGAATGCCACCACTTCTTCAGACTGAGCGTTGATTGACAATCAGGATGTTTCCAAGGCCGGCCCTGGGCGAGGATGGATCTTTTCTGTGCACATCGTGAATCACGTGACGGCTCACAAAATGGCTCGGGAATCTCCGAGAGATTTATATGATTTTGATCATATCTATTTACTCGCAAGCGCTGTAAGTCATTTGGTGTCATAAATCAGCGGTATGTAGTAATCGCCTCAATACAGAGTCGACATGTTTCTCCATCAAACTGGTACTTTCATGGTAAACTATAGGGAGAAGCGAGAAGGGTTTGCGGCCAATAATGGGGAACCTGACAGAGCCTTTTGATTGTCACAGCGGTGGTGACTGGCGCCGTAAAAGATCAGGTGAATAAAGCGGTGCCCTGCGTGAAAGAGCTCCTGTGTGTCGCTGAATGTGTGCGTTGTTGACTGAAAGACGTCTTCTAACTCCATTTGTTCACTGCAGTGTGTTGGATCAATGTTAAAGTGTATTATTTAAAAACATTTTCGGAAAAATTGTGGATTTATATATATATACAAACCCCGTGTCCATATAAGTTGGGAAATTGTGTTGGATGTAAATATAAACGGAATACAATGATTTGCAAATCCTTTTCAACCCATATTCAGTTCAATGCACTACACAGACAAGATATTTGATGTTCAAACTCATTAACTTTATTTTATTTTTTTAAATAAAAAACAACTTAGAATTTTATGGCTGCAACATGTGCCAAAGTAGTTGGGAAAGGGCATGTTCACCACTGTGTTACATCACCTTTTCTTTCAATAACACTCAATAAACGTTTGGAAACTGAGGAAACTAATTGTTGAAGTTTTGAAAGTAGGTATTACAGATGCGCGGATAGGCAATTATATCATCCGCAACCGCATCACTAAAGTCGTCGAACCAACCTTTCATCAAAGCCACACCCACCCATCACCCCCCCCGTTGTTATATATCTAATATAGACGCTGCAAGGCATTAGTGAGGTTAGAAAGTGTAACTCCCTCCAAATAGCATGGACACAATGGCTTTCTTGAACTGATTTATTTGAAGGCTACCTTTCCCTTCAAATTCACCGTGAAAACTGTAATAAATAAAGCAGGTTACAAACGTAAAAATAATAACATGCACAGCATGTGGATCAAACTTTTTACCAAGTAAAATACCATCAAATGACAAATACCTCGTTGGCCATACTCGGAAGTAGCTTCCTTTCATCCGTCGACAGACCGAACGAGACACTTCAAAATAAAAGTATGCCCACATACTGTTTCAAAGAGTGCTGCTCGTTTTTTGTATGTGGGTAACAACATTGAACTATTTATAAATGGTTGATTTCTATAGGCTAGTAAGGTAAAGTGTTGTACCTGACAAGTTTGGGCTACCTTGCTTCTGCAGCCTTCATCAGAGGTGTCACGTGATGTTAGCGTGACGTTGTCTGTGACATGATATATGGATTGTACCATCAAGAGTTTTCAGGTACAACACTTTACCTACTAGCCTGTATAAATCAACCATTTATGAATACACGTCAGTAGGCTAAAGGAACCTCTTCAACATAATATTTAACTATGTATAATGTAGCGGCTGGCTACGAGTTGTTAGCCAATGACTTTGGCTGGGGGGCGGGACTTCTGGGAGAGATAGGGAAGTGACGTTATCGACAGGAAGTGAGAGTTCGAGTTGTCCCGGGAAAAGCGTTAGAGACATGAGAGCTGTTGTGTGGTTGTATTACATCTTGTGCAATAAAGACAAGACAAACGAAGAAGTTTTATGAGCCTACATTCCTGGGATTATTACAATATATATTTCCGAATTGGTTCAACCGCCACCCGCCCGAATCTATTTAAAATCTATTTTTTCGTCATGTCACCCGCCCGACCCGCGGTTTAACCGCGGACTCCGCGGTTGTGACCGCAAACCGCGCATCTCTACTACGTATGGTGTTCTTGGGATGCAACTCAGTATTCTTCCTCTTCCAAACACGACGAGTTGACTTTGTACCAAAATAGATACATGGATGATACAGTAGAGGATTGGGAGAATGTCATGTGGTCAGATGAAACCAAAATAGAAATAAGGTGTATTTTGCTATTCCTCGTCCTGCAGCGATGAAACTGGTAAGAAACTCACTTTAATCGTCGCCATGGAGACTAGGATTAGTGATTTTGAAGTAGTTCCAGCAACTTAAATAGACTTGATTAATGGGTGCCCTGTCAAACAAAGTAAAAGGTGTCACGACGAAAAGTAACAGGAGTTGAAAAGTACAAAATAGAAGCGCTGGACAGGAACAGTCGTGGACGGGCGTGACATCATTGTCACGTCAAAAACAGGAAATCAAACATATAATTAAGACTTGTGCGCAGTAATGTACGGTTCATCCATCCATTCATCCAACCATCCCGAAGGACACACTCCACATACACTGTATTGCCAAAAGTTTTTGGCCACCTGCCTTTACTCACATATGACCTTGAAGTGCCATTCCATTCCTAACCCATAGGGTTCAATAGGATGTGGGTCCACCTTTTGCAGCTATTACAGCTTCGAATCTTCTGGGAAGGCTGTCCACAAGGTTGCAGAGTGTGTTTGTCGGAATTTTCCACCATTCTTCCAAAAGCGCATTGGTGAGGTCGAACACTGACGTTGAAGGCCTGGCTCTCAGTCTCCGTTCTAATTCATCCAAAAGGTATTCTAACAGTTTCAGGTCAGGACTCTGTGCAGGCCAGTCAAGTTCATCCACACCAGACTCTGTCATCCATGTCTTTATTTGGTGAGGTCACTGTGATGATCTGTCACTTCATTTCTGTTCGTTTCTGTGTTTTTATAGTTACCTCCCGTCAGTGCTCTTATTTTGTAAAATGGTAAATGGGTTGTACTTGTATAGCGCTTTTCTGCCTTCAAGGTACTCAAAGCGCTTTGACACTACTTCCACATTCACCCATTCAAACACACATTCACACACTAATGGAGGGAGCTGCCATGCATGTCTCCGTTCTAATTTATTTCAAAGGTATTCTATCGGGTTCAGGTCAGGACTATGTGCAGGCCAAACAAGTTCATCCACACCAGACTCTGTCATCCATGTCTTTATTTGGTGAGGGCACTGTGACGATCTGTCACTTTTTTTCTGTTTGTTTCTGTGTTTTTGTAGTTACTTCCCGTCAGTGCTCTTATTTTGTTAAATGGTAAATGGGTTGTACTTGTATTGCGCTTTTCTGCCTTCAAAGTACTCAAAGCGCTTTGACACTACTTCCACATTCACCCATTCAAACACACATTCACGCACTGATGGAGTGAGCTGCCATGCATGTCTCCGTTTTAATTTATCTCAAAGGTATTCTATCGGGTTCAGGTCAGGACTCTGTGCAGGCCAGTCAAGTTCATCCACACCAGACTCTGACATCCATGTCTTTATTTGGTGAGGTCACTGTGACGATCTGTCACTTCATTTCTGTTTGTTTCTGTGTTTTTGTAGTTACTTCCCGTCAGTGCTCTCATTTTGTTCCAATTCCTGTTTGTTCCGCGGAGCGCTGTTTTTTTCCTCACCTGTTATTGATTGGCAGCCGGTCCACACCGGCTGCCAATCCACACACACGCATCCTATTGATGCTTTGTCTCGGGCACTCCTCAGTGCTCGAAGATCCTTTCATGTTGGAACTGTTTCAAGCAAGACTGCTTTCTCCTCTGTTGATGACTATTAAAATAATCTTACTTGCTCATCGTCCCCCTGGTTCTTGCATCTTGGGGTCATAAAAACGGCAGCCATGCGAGTTCCTAACAGTCACACACTGATGCTGGTCGAGAAGGCCTGGCTCTTAGTCTCCGTTCTAATTCCTCCCTATGGTGTTCTATCAGGTTCATGTCAGGACTCTGTGCAGGCCAGTCAAGTTCATCTCCACTATGTCTTTATGGACCTTGCTTTGTGCACTGGTGCAAAATCATGTTGGAAAAGGAAAGGGCCTGCTCAAAACTGTTCCCACAAGATTGGGAGCATGGAATCGTCCAAAATGTTTTGGTATCCTGGAGCATTCAAAGTTCCTTTCACTGGAACTAAGGGGACAAGCCCAACTCCAGAAAAACAACCGTACACCATAATTCCCTCCACTTTGTGGCTGAGTTGTTGTTGTTTCCAAACTCATCCCTTTTCTCATGATAAAGCCGACAGTTGACTTTGGAATATTTTAAGAAATTTCACGACTGGATTTGTTGCACAGGTGGCATCCTATGACTGTTCCACGCTGGAAATCACTGAGAGCGGCCCATTCTTTCACAAGTATTTGTAGAAACAGTCTCCATGCCTCAGTGCTTGATTTTAAAGTGATTAGGACACCTGATTCTCATCATTTGGATGGGTTGCCAAATACTTTTGCAATGTGGCGTGTGTGCATACCCGGACATTCATCCGTCCATCAACAGGAGTCAAGACGACGTCCTCCCAATTTATCTGTCATGGAAGTTTGACACGATTTAATTGCCAGGCACGGAACGCAGGGCTGCCCGAAATGTCCCCGAAGCTCGCTCGCTAATTATAGACTTCCCGCTTGAGTAGGCGCACGCCTTATTGTTTCCTAATTACCATTTTTACAATAAATTAAATGCCGTGTTGCTGGTAGACAGGCACAGATTGGTGCATCAATGCCGTCATGGAGGCTACGCAGTGAACCGCAGGTAAAGCGACAAACACACACACACACAAACACACACGCGCATTCACTCATTAGTGTGCGAAGGCGAGTACAATACGGGATGACTGTGGTGTGTTCAATGACAATGTAAAAGGAGGCCTGCATGCAAAATGATGTTCATAAACAATAACATTACACTCCCTCGCCCAGTTCTAACTTAGAGGAGTTACCCAGGATGCGATGAAGTATTTCCGCGTTGTAGTGGCTGGGTGACAGCCATAACAGCAATGACGCTTGGAGGATCCTCCGGGCGACAGGTGAGTGCAGTCATCTACAGTGGAAAACGCTCAAGGCTACTATACGATGTGGAATGAGTTTAAAGGTGACTATATGGGTGTTATTTCATGTTTGGAGGGCTCTAAATATGTTAAAAAATACACACTTAAAAAATTCGTTTAACAGGGTTTTCATCCACTAGCTTTGAATATATATGATTTATTATATTAATCCTACTTTGTAGAAAAATGTGTTTACCACAGGTAGGCCTGGAATCAATTAGCCACAATACAACTATATATATATATATATATATATATATATATATATATATATATATATATATATATATATATATATATATATCTATTCAATATACAATATATGTGTAAATATGTATACATATATACTGTATATACACGCTACAAAGAAACATTTATGTTGCTTTTATATATATATATATATATATATATACATACATACATATATATAAAAGCAACATAAATGTTTATATATATATATGTTTATATATATATATATATATATATATATATATATATATATATATATATAAGCAACATAAATGTTTCTTTGTAGCATGCGTAACATTAGAATATTATTATGTGATTAATAGTATGCAATTAGTTTTTTTGGGATATTTTGAATATGATTTTTAAAACAATGAAGTAATTGTTAAATAATTAATTATTAATTATTAACTAATTATGTAATAAAACATAACATGCCCAAAAGGCAGCAAGTGGATCTTGAAGAACCCAGATAGCAAGCCCATTTAAAAGTTATTTGGGAAATTTCAAGTAATATTTATCGGCAGAATAATTGGATATGAGTTATCACACAACTTATTCGCTTGCAGTTCAGGTGGCCCTGGTTACTATTCACTTGTGCTCACAAAGCTGTCCTTGTTTTATCATTCAAAGGCGGACAGCTTGTAAATCTCCACTGTGTATCTGGAATTTGCCTCGCCGTAGAAGTGTCTGTTTTTCAGATCTGGACAGCCACGGGAGGGGCCTTGTCAGGAGCCGAAGTCTCCAAGAAGATAAGGCGGACGAACAGAGAAGGGGCAAACCTGACACCGCTCCAAGCACATTTTGTTTTAACCGTTTATGAAGCAGTGCTAGGCTGCTGCATAATGTGACCCCTCCCCTTAGAAGCAGCTTCCGCTATGCAATCAGGGAATGCCCAAATAAATAGTGAATGCGCTGGAACTTTTTCCTCATAGCGTCGGGTGACACTGTACGAGGGTGCAGTTCCACACACTCTCCTCATGAGCTGAATTAAATCCTGTCTCTTTTTGACTCCTTGCTGCTTGTCCTGTTTGATAGTTCGGTGTTTGAACCTCACATTTATTATTGTATTTATTGAACACACACACATCTATATGTGTATATACATATAAATAAGTATATATATTTTATATCTTACAAAAGAGTTTAAAACTTAGCATTTTGTTGCAATTTATTTGGCAACACATAAACCCCAAAAACATGTTTTCTGTTCAGAAAGGCAAGTAAATAATTCTAATTTGTAGTTTAACTCGATAACTGATTATATATTTTGGCTTTTTTTGTTGAAAAATCATGGTTAAAAACATGTTGACTGTTACAGAAACATAATCAATGCTTTAGTGATTGCACTACAACGTTGTCCACAAAGTTTGTCCTACCACATGTTCACTGTCTAACGTCATCAGGTTTTTAATCACGTTGCACTCGTTTATTTCCGCTATTCTGTTGACAAAACACATTCAGTTGCGAAAAAAGGACGACTTGAGTGTGAGCCTCAAAAAAACGACATCACATCAACACTTTTAGCTCTGCTGGTTTAAATTTAGCCCCGATATTTTGAAGTGATTCTCCTGCAAAAAGGTGGGGAAACATCATCAGTCTTAAACCAGATCCTGCACAGGAGGAAAAAAAAAGAAAAATGTCGCCTCGCCGAAAGCACAGCATGAAATATCTCATCCCGCGACAAGAGAGACGGAGGGGGGAGTTTTTGGCAGCATCCTTCCGTCATCCCTGTCACACTTTATTTCAACGCTTCCATTCTATTAAAAACAAACGTTTCCGCACCAGACGCTGAACCCGGCTCCGGTCGACTTGGCTGCGGCGTTTCCGAGGAGACAACGTTATCCAGCAGAGGAGGAGGCCCTGGGCCAGTATTTTAGAACCTCTAATCCAGATTAAAACCCACACCTCCCCTTTTTTTCCCTCCGTGATTCCATTCTGTGCGGGAGACGCACATTATTTCAACAAATGTCATCATCTCGGGGTGTAGCGCGAAGCGTCTTATCGGCAAACGTCGGATCTGATGTGCCAATTGCTTTAAGAAGCGTAAAGATTCAAATTTGATGTGAATTTGGACGGCGTGGCGTGCGAGGCTTTGTGATTTTCCCGCCGCCGCGCAAAATCCTCCTTTCACTAGGGACGAGTTGAGGGGTGATTCTGTGGTTCCTCAAGTAATAGGCCTATTATGAGAAATGTATGCAAAGAATGTATCCGTGGATGTGCGGGGAAGGAGGGACCTTTATTTCACCCGGGCGTGACGAGATAAACGCCTTGCGGCTCGTGCCTACTCGGGTTGTACGGTATACCAATGTTAGTATAATACCGCGATACTATTGAATCATGTTCGGTACTACACCACCTCTAAAAAAGTTCTGATGAGCATGTTAGGGTACCGGTACCAAAAGTATTTTGGTCCTTTTCTAAATAAAGGGGACCACAAAAAATCTCACTTTTACCTTTAACTTAACAAAAAAAAAAACCTTAGGGTATATTAAACATATGTTTCTTATTGCAATTGTGTCCTTAAATAAAATAATGAACATACAAGACAACTTGTCTTTTAGTAGTAAGTAAACTAACAAAGTGTCCTAATTAGTCTGCTGACATATGCAGTAACATATAATGTCATTTATCATTCTACTATTTTGTCAACATTGTAAAGGACAAACTGTAACTGGGAGGCCATGGGGAAGACCCAGGACACGTTGGGAAGACTATCTCTTCCGGCTGGCCTGGGAACACCTCGGGATCCCCCGGGAAGAGCTGGACTAAGTGGCTGGGGAGAGGGAAGTCTGGGCTTCCCTGCTTAGGCTGCTGCCCCCGTGACCTGACCTCGGATAAGCGGAAGAAGATGGATGGATGGATTTAAAAAAATAGTATTAATCATCTACTTGTTCATTTACCGATAATATTTGCTTATTTTCTGTTTTGACATGTTTTATCTATCCAAGTAGTTACAGGATAAGACATTTGGTCATATTCAAAGTCCTCAAGTGTATTTCCAGAGTTTATAAACATAATATAAATATTGATGAAATTAAGTTAAAGTGCCACTGATTGTCACACACACAGTCGGTGCGGTGAAATTATCCTCTCCATTTGACCCATCATATAGGTTGATTGGCAACACTAAATGGTCCCTAGTGTGTGAATGTGAGTGTGAATGTTGTCTGTCTATCTGTGTTGGCCCTGCGATGAGGTGGCAACTTGTCCAGGGTGTACCCCGCCTTCTGCCCGATTGTAGCTGAGATAGGCACCAGTGCCCCCCGCGACCCCAAAGGGAATAAGCGGTACAAAAAGGATGGATTTGACTCATCACCCAAGGGGAGCAGTGAGCAGCAGCGGTGGCCACGCCCGGGAATCATTTGGTGATTCAACCCCCAATTCCAACCCTTGATGCTGAGTGCCAAGCAGGGAGGTAATGGATCCTATTTTTATAGTCTTTGGTATGAACTCACAACCTACCGATCTCAGGGCGGACACTCTAACCACAAAGCCACTGAGCAGATCATAGTAGTATCGACTACATACGCTATTTAGTGGTATCATTACAGTGGATGTTAGGTGTTGATCCACCAATGGTGTTGGTTTATATTATAGCGTCCTGGAAGAGTTGGTGCTGCAGGGAATTCTGGTGCAAATATTCTCCCAAAATGTGTTTGTTATTGTTGTTTAGTGTTGTTTCACTATTTGGCACATGTTTATGACAGTGTTGGCATTGTTCATACTGCCACCCTTTGTGTGACATGTACGGCTGTTGAGTAAGTATTGGTGCAAATATTCTCCCAAAATGTGTTTGCCATTATTGTTTAATGTGGTTAACTATTTGGCACATGTTTATGACACTGTTGGCATTGTTCATACTGCCACCCTTAGTGTGACATGTATGGCTGTTGAGTAAGTATGCTTTTCATACTCTCTAGTGCAGTGTGTTCAAAGTCACGATGATTGTGTCATTATTTCCTTATCGGGCATGATTAAATTTTGGTTAGGCTTTGTTAATTATAGACTATATGATTTGTGAGTTTTTTATTATGTAAAACGGATCAAACTTGCCACAAAATGAACAACAAGCTTGATTTTTCTAAAATTATTATAAAGATTGGACGTTGCCATTACAAGAGATAGCTATACATGCTTCCTTACGCGCCGCAACCATACTTG
Organism: Nerophis ophidion; assembly: GCF_033978795.1. Taxonomy (NCBI): domain Eukaryota; kingdom Metazoa; phylum Chordata; class Actinopteri; order Syngnathiformes; family Syngnathidae; genus Nerophis; species Nerophis ophidion. The sequence goes on from NC_084611.1 coordinate 18,056,557, forward strand.
CCAACCCTCCCGGATTTTCCGGGAGACTCCAGAAATTCAGCGCCTCTCCCGAAAACCTCCCGGGACAAATTTTCTCCCGAAAATCTCCCGAAATTCAAGCGGATCTGGAGGCCACGCCCCCTCCAGCTCCATGCAGACAGACCTGACTCAATGTTGTGACCCTCTTAAACAGGACAATACTGCCATCTACTGTACATAGAATAGAATGTAAATATATTCTACATTTGAGTGCAGTCAAGGAACATGCATTAGAGAGTCTGTTCTGAAGCCCACAGTAAAGAGACGTAACTTCATCACGTCGCCTGGTTATTGACTCCAACCCAATATATTACACCGTCGACGAGCAAAATGAAGAAATACGCTTGCAAGTTCCAGAACGATTGGAAACAAGAATTTCAGTTCATCCAGGAGAGTTTGAAGGGGAAGGGGAATGTTGCCTGTAAATTTTGTAGAACGGACTTCTCCATTGAACAAGGCGGCCGAACGGATATTCAGCCATGAACGGTCAGCGAAGCACAAAGCGTCCGCAGCTCAGCATCGTTCACAACCCAGTATTATGGCACACCTCGCAAAATGGAGACCCGATGGTGTATCTTATGCTGGGACAAAGATGGCTATGCTGATAGCTGGAAGCAACATCCCGTTCTCATTTGCGGATGTCTGCAACAAATCCGTGACAGATGTTCAGAACATCTGTGTTTTTATTACTGTGTATTTGATAGGTGCAGGTGAAAGTCAAGTATTTCATATGTATATATGTATATATATATATATATATATATATATATATATATATATATATATATATATATATATATATATATATATATATATAAGAAATACTTGAGTTGGTGAATTATTCGCCACCCCTCTTAACCACGCCCCCCGCCCCAACCCCATCTCCGACCATGCCCCCCCGCCCCTCACCTCCCGAAATTGGAGGTCTCAAGGTTGGCAAGTATGCCCGCAACACACCGGAGTCATGAACACGGTTATGTTAAAAGTGGTCTATAGTTGATAACGTCAAGACAAGATTTCATTATGTCCGATCATTAACCAATAAGATGATCATCTTTACTTTGATCACACTAAACACAAGTGAATGAGGGTAATAGTTAGTCAACAGCCATACATGTCACACTGAGGGTGGCCGTATGAAAAACGCCAACACTGTCATAGATATGTGCCATACTGTGAAAGCACACTAAACTACAATGACAAACACATTTTGCACTGCAACACAACATAAACACGACAGAAAAAATTCCCAGAATTCCCTGCAGCACCAACTCTTCCGGGGCGCTACAATATAAACAAACACCATTGGTGGATCGACACCTAACAGCCACTGTAATGATACCAAGTACAAGAGTGTATGTAGTCAATACTACTATGATTAAATCAATATTTTTAGCATCACAAAACCTTCTTTATTTTTTATTTTATTTTTTTATTTATATTATGTTTATACACTCAGGAAATATGAGGACTTTTTTTTAATATTACCAATTTCTGATCCTGTAACTACTTGGTATCGGATTGATACCCAAATTAGTGGTATCATCCAAAACTAATGTAAAGTATCAAACAACAGAGGAATAAGTGATTATTACATTTGAACAGAAGTGTAGAGAGAACATGATGAAACAGAAAGTAAGCAATATTACCAGTAAATGAACAAGTAGATTAATACTATTTTCTTTTTACAGTTTTTCCTTAATAATGTTGACAAAATAATAGAATGATAAACGACACAATGTCAGGCTTCCCTCTGACAGTTTGACTATGTTTTATTTTTTTCCTCTGTGTGTGTAGTGTTTCCTGTCAGCGCTCTTATTTTGTTGGGTTCCTGTCTTTCTCCCTGAGTGCTGTGTTCCCCCTCAGCTGTGGCTGATTGGCACCTGGCCAAACCTGGTGTCAATCAGTCCACTCCTATTTAGACCTGTCTTCCCATCCGGTCCCGGTTGGATTATTGATTTGTCGGTGTCACTTCTTGTCGCTCTTGTGATGTGTTGTCGTACCTTGTTGTGTCTTTGCAGCGTAGCGGTAAGCTATATTCGGTTAATATTTGTAGCTTACTGTTTTTTGTTCCCTGCTTCCAGTTTTTTGTTACATTTTACAAGTACGACTTCTGTTTTCAGCTAGATATCTGTTAGCTTCCACGCTAGGCCTTTTGTTATCCGCCCACGTGCGCACTTTTTGTTTGAACCCTTTGTTTGTTTTTGTCTTAGTGTTGAATTAAATCATGTTTTCCAGCAAAATGCCTGACTCCATCTCTGCATCTTAGGGTTCGTCAACAACAAACTTTGACACAATATGTTACTGCATACGTCAGCAGCTAAATTAGAAGACTTTGTTTATTTACTTACTACTAAACAACTAGTTGTCTTGTATGTTCACTATTTTAAGGACAAACTTGCAATAAAAAACGTTTTGTTTTTGTTTTGTTAAAATAAAGCCAATAATTACATTTTTTGTGGACTCCTTTATTTAGAAAACTACCAAAAAATACCGAAACACATTTTGGTACCAGTACCAAAATGTACCAAAGGATGACCAAAAATGTTTTTGTTTTTTTTCCCAAGATGGCGCTGCTGTAGTGCCTGCTGTTGGCAGGAGCTGTGTGCTCTTGTGTCATCCTTTTGTGTTTCCCTCTTGTTTTCATGTGTTGTTATATTTTTTTGCCTTTTGGGACTGTGTGACAAGGGGTGGCACTTTCGTGACCTCTGTGGTGCTTTTTTTGTGGACTTGTGGATCTGCCTCCAGGGAGCTGTTTGGCCATGGAGACCAGCTGCTGGGTGTCTGCCACACCGGAGTCGGTTTGGAGGGACTAGAGGAGATGCGGATGAGGGGACAGGGCTGCGGAGCTAGCACTGAGCGCTGGGACAGAGAGGCTTTGCGGTGTCTTGGCTGTGTGAGCAGGTGTCGGACACCTCAGTCACCTTGGACGTATCCTCGCTCAACCATGCGGACTGGACACTGGCCGAGAGTGGAGTCGGCTGTGTTGGTTGCTTTGTTGGGTCTGCTCCTGTCTCTGGCCATGCTCCTTCCACCCCAGCGGACGATGGCGTGGAACACCGCAGAGGCCACCACAGTGGATATGTTTCTTTTACTTTTTATTCATAGCTGTATGTAGAAGTGTCTGGTTGTATCTGCTGCTTTAATGTCTTTAATGTCCTCTGTGTTCTTTGATGTTTCCCTCTGACACACAAGTAAGAGGGATGTGTACGATGGCTATGAGTTGTTGTTTTTTCCCTTGGCCTCAGTCTGCACCCCCTCTCCAGGGCCCAGGCTAAGGCCGATTTTTATTTTATTTTATTTTAATCTTCTATTTTTTTCTCCCATCCTCCCCCCTTGTTTACCTGTATCTCTCATCTTTTTTGTAAGGGGCGCTGGAAGCCGGCAGACCCATCAGGGATCCTGTTCTGTCTCCCTGTAATGATTATCTGATCTTGAATGGGATTGTGCTGAAAATTTTAATTTTCCTGAAGGAACTCTCCTGACGGAATAAATAAAGTACTATCTAATCTAAAATATTGGTATTGGGTCAACACCAGTTCCTACACAGCGATACAGGGAAGTGTGGTACCTTCACGATGGTCACAAACGGGGGCTCCGTGGTATATGCCGATCTGTCCGACCCCGTCTTCATCGTGGCCGAGGGGTCGAAAACGGATGCGTTCTTGATGGTCATGTAGTCCAGACCATAACCAAAGGCCTGAATGGCATTTCCTGTAAGGGGACAAAGAAGAAGGGTTTGAAGGTCAGTCAACGTTTGGATTTCGGTTTGGTTTCCAGTTTCCAACGACTCTCAATTCCGATTCTTCTAACCCGGGGGTCAGCAACCCACTGCTCTAGCTTTAAGCGCCACCCAAATGGCTACTTGGACCTCTTTCAGGGATGTGTGAACATTGAACATGTATATACAGTATATATATATAAAATATGTTTTTTTTAAAATATATTTTCTGTTGGAAAATAAACATGACACAAACCTTCCTAATTGTTAGAAATCCCAATGTTTATGTTCTACATGCTTCACTGATGAGAGTATTTGGCAAGCACCGTTTTGTCCTACTAATTTCAGCGATCCTTGAACTCATCCTAGTTTGTTTACATGTACAACTTTCTTCGATGCTGCCACGGAAAGACGTGTTTTATGCCACTCCTTCTTTGTCTCATTTTGTCCAACGGACGTTTTATGCTGTGCGTGAATGCCCAAAGGTGAGCTTTGTTGATTTTATTAACTTATTGAGGTTCTTATTAGGCATATTTGGTCAATCCATGCAAGTTAATCGATGCTAACATGCTATTTAGGCACACTGTATGTACATACTTCATCATTATGCCTTGTTTGTAGGTATATTTGAGCTCATTTAATTTCCTTTACTTATGTCCTCTGTGTATTTAATTTATATTTGCATGTATCATGACACATTATCTGTATGTAATATAGGCTGCATTTTTGATAGTTGTGTGCCATGTTGTTCCAGACCACAGCAAATATAACCCAACTTGCAAAGCTTGTAATAAATTCATTAGAAGAAGACATCCTTTGGGAATTCTAAGCCAGTCATTTCCAGAAATGTTCTCATCCTGTGAGAAGTCTCCATTTTACTAGTGATTTCCAATGTTGCAAAAATGTGGAGAATATTTTTTTAGTAGGCTAATATAGCTAATATAGACACTTAAATCATGTGTCGCCTTCATTATAACACTTATATAAGGCTTTTAAGTACTGCATAAGTACTGAAATCTTTTGTTTATTTGTATACAGTCATGCCATTGTGCTGTTTTGTTTGGAGTTTAGTATAGATTATTATCCGCCAGTGAGCGAGCCCTTTGTTTTGGCTTTTTGTATTTAGTTTTTAAATAAATTAATCATGTACTCACATTCACGCCTGGTTCGTTCCAAATATTATTTGCGTCAAGGAAGCAAAACAAATCCAAATCAAAGTCCTGACACATGTATTGGCGTAAGTGAGAAAGAGCGAGCGGGTGATGTTGACATGACAACGTTGGTTTTGGTCTGGTTTGTACGGCAGAAAATGACCAGTTTTGCGAGATATAAATGCTTTACCAATGTTTTTGGTGATGTTTTTATGGCCGAAAACGAAGAGTTTAGCTCAATAAAGTGATCGATGGAATCCAATGCCCTCATTAAAGCGTCTCGACAGACGCTACAATGACTCACGAAAACTGTTTTTATATTGAAAATTGTTATGCGTTCATCTTTTTATTCGATTTTGTGAACGGCCTAGATTTGCCGTGCGCAGAGGAGGCGTGAGCAGTGTGCAATTGCACAGGCGCGTACCTTAGAGGGAACGTTGGCGGCCACTATAAATGATCTAGCGGGCTAGATCTGGCCCCTGGGGCTTGAGTTGGACACCGGAATAAAAAGTTTAAGTTGGACACCTAAAAATAAGAAATCTTTCAAAGAGATCTTTGAAGGAACCCTTCTCAAGAGTTATAAGTTCCAGCTCTAGCAGACAAAGCACCAAAAATTGGAACTGACGTTTACAAACTTGGACGGTTGAATCGGAATGCAAGACCCGGTTCTCCTCGATGCTTATGGTTTGTGACTGGTGTAGGGTTGTATTGGTATAAAAAAGTACTAAAAAGTACCGGTCCCCCACCACCCGCCGTCGTCACATCATGACATGGCTGGTATGCAAGCAGGGGAGCATGTTCGGCAGCGCACAATTACAGAGTACTTACAAGAAGACAGTGTACAGAGAAAAGAGAGAACAGACACATTTTGGCTGAATAAATAAAGATAAAGGTGAAGTTAATAACACTGAAACTCCTTCAGGGAGAGGTGCTTTATGACATGGTAAAGTCCAGTGTTTTAGCTACTTCTAAATCACTAATCTTCGCCTCCATGGCGACAAATAAAGTACGTTTCTTACAAGTATCATCCCTGCGGGACGAGGAATAGCTAAACATGCCTCACTACACGCCGTCACAATGTAAACAAACACCATTGGTAGATCTACACCCAACATCCATTGTAATGATACCAAGTACAGGAGCGTATCTAGTCGATACTATGATTATATCGATTTTTTTTTTTTGGCATCACAACTTTTTTTTTTTTTTACTTTATTTTATATCGATAAACTTAGGAAATACGTCCCTGTGTAGTGAGTCTTATTCTGCGTTGTTTAGTTTTTTAAGTAGGAGACACTCCACCATTCCGTCGTTTCATCATTTATTGGACACCTATTTGGAAACATGAAACACATACACAGGTCTCTACTTTTCTGGCGGAGTGATACCTCATCATCAAAAGTTCGATAGAAGAGGAAATAAACAACATTCATTCATACAAAAATAATGATTTAAATTACATTAACAAAAACGTTTTATCACAAAAAAAATAATAATGATACACAAATTCACATAGCTGTTTTGGAAACATGAAACACATACACAGGTCTCTACTTTTCTGGCGGAGTGATACCTGCGTAAATACCATGTGTAATTATCACCAAAGATTTCAAACATTCGACGCTCTAATCCTTACTTAACAAAATTGTGCATAAAAAAATACTTAAAACAACACATCGCTTATATCTACAACATTAATGTTTTAACTTTTAAACTACTATGAAAGTTTAGAAATAATATTTACACAAGAAACACAGAGCAATGAAAAACGATTACCTCATCATCAAAAGTCCCATAGAAAAGGAAGTAATAATCCGAAAAAAAACGCAGAGTCACTTCCTGCACCGGACATCCGGTTCTTCAAAATAAAACCAATACTTCAAAATAAAACATAACACCCTGTCTCGTTCATAATATAGCGCAACAACATCACACTATTACACTTGGACACATGAGGACTTTGAATGTGACTAATGTATGATCCTGTAACTACTTGGTATCGGATTGATACCCAAATTTGTGGTATCATCCAAAACTAATGTAAAGTATCAAACAAGAGAAGAATTAGCGATTATTACATTTTAGCAGAAGTGTAGATAGAACATGTTTTAAAAGAGAAAATAAGCAGATATTAACTGTAAATGAACAAGTAGATAATATATTTTTTTTACAGTTTGTCCATAATGTTGACAAAACAATACAATATGTCAGCAGACTAATTAGGAGCCATTGTTTGTTTACTTACTACTAAAAGACAAATTGTCTCGTATGTTCACTTTTTTATTTAAGGACACAATTGCAAAAACATATATCTGTTTAATGTACCCTAACATTTTTTTTGTTAAAATAAATCCAATAACAATTTTTTTATGGTCCCCTTTTTTTTTTTTAGAAAAGTACAGAAAAATATCTAAAATACATTTTGGTATCGGGACAACACTAGACTGGTGTCCCAGCAAGAAGCCAGCTATGACAACTTCCATAAGGCGTGCGACTGGGGAGGAATTCAAACAACAAAAACATTTGGATTGGTTTGAGCGCAGTACGCCAAACTAATCAAAAGCAATCCGAGATTTGTGTTTGAAATCAGTCACCAGGGAGTCCTGTCGGGGGTTTCAGCAGAACACCAGCATTGTATCCTTTATGTAAGCATTCTGTTTAACTTCCTGCAAGAAGATCCCCACAGGGTTCCACGGATAGGCTATAATGCCAAAAGTATTTGGCCGCCCATCCAAATGATGAGAATCAGGTGTCCTAATCACTTGGGCCAGCCACAGGTGAATAAAATCCAGCACTTAGGCAAGGACACTGTTTCTACAAACATTAGTAAAAGCATGGGTCACTTTCAGTGATTTCCAGCTTGGAACTGTCATAGGATGCCACCTGTGCAACAAATCCAGTCTTGAAATTTCCTCGTTCCTAAATATTCCAAAGTCAATTGTCGGCTTTATTATGAGGAAATTGAAAAGTTTGGGAACAACAGCAACTCAGGGAGGCCATGTAAACTGAGAGAGAGGGGTCAGCGGATGCTGAAGCGCATAGTGCAAAGACTTTCTGCACAGCCAGTTGCTGCAGAGCTCCAAACTTCATGTGACCTTCCAATTAGCCCACGTACAGTACGCAGAGAGCTTCATGGAATGGGTTTCCATGGCCGGGCAGCTGCATCTAAGTCATACATCACCAACTCCAATGCAAAGCGTGGGATGCAGTTGTGTAAAGTACGTCCCCACTGGACTCTAGAGCAGTAGAGAAGCCTTCTCTGAACTGAGGAATCATGCTTTTTCCATCTGGTAATCTGATGGACGGGTCTGGGTTTGGAGGTTGCCAGGAGAACAGTACATTTCGGACTGCATTGTGCCGAGTGTGAAATTTGGTGGAGGAGGAATTATGGTGTGGGGTTGTCTTTCAGGAGTTGGGCTTGGCCCCTTAGTTTCAGTGAAAGGAATTTTGAAGACTCCAGTATACCATAACATTTTGGACAATTCCATGCTCCCAACCTTGTGGAAACAGTTTGGAGCGGGCCCTTTCCTCTTCCAACATGACTGTGCACCAGTGAACAAAGCAAGTTCCATAAAGAGCCTGGTGTGGATGAACCTGACTGGCCTGCACAGAGTCCTGACCTGAACCTGATAGAACACCTTTGTAATGAATTAGAACGGAGACTGAGAGCCAGAGTGTATGACCTCACCAATGCGCTTTTGGAAGAATGGTGGAAAATTCCTATAAACACACTCCACAACCTTGTGGACAGCCTTCGCAGAAGAGTTCAAGCTGTAATAGCTGCAAAAGGTGGACCCGCATCATAATGAATCCTATGGGTCAGGAATGGGATGGCACTTCAAGTTCATATGTGAGTCAAAGCAGGTGGCAATGTAGTGAATGTTCATCAAAAGGCTGGGTTTGTGTCCCCCGCTTGGTCTGAGGAATCTTTTCACGACGACTTAATCCAGGGCCGGCGCCCACACTTTGAGATGACCCACCTCAATTTTCCTTTGCAATCAACACCCAGCAAGAAATGAAATCTTGTAAAAAACAAAAATACAAACAAAAAAATTGGCTGTGTGCACGCTCTTGCGTCTCCATGTGCTAAACCCTCCTGTTTTTAGTAGCAGCGGAGTACCTTTTCGCCGCTCGTTTCTTTTTGCTCAGGGAGGCAAAGCGTGTAATTGCTTGGCAACCGCCTCCATTGTAAGGTAGGCGTGCAGCGACGACTCCGAATAGATTCGTAGCTATGATCAAATCCAAAAGCTCAAAAGATGTTTTGCCACACGTGTGCAGTATTACTGGCCGCCTACGCGGTAATGTGTAAAAACTACACACCCGACATGTGTACGTTCACCTCAACATCAGGGCTGCTGGCTCCGGCTAATGAGATCCAATACAAATATTTTGCTTTTGTACAAACCCTGTTTCCATATGAGTTGGGATATTGTGTTAGATGTAAATATAAACGGAATACAATGATTTGCAAATCCTTTTCAACCCATATTCAATTGAACCCACTACAAAGACAAGATATTTGATGTTCAAACTCATAAAATTTAATTTTTTTTGCAAATAATAATTAACTTAAAATGTCATGGCTGCAACACGTGCCAAAGTAGTTGGGAAAGAGCATGTTCACCACTGTGTTACATCGCCTTTTCTTTTAACAACACTCAATGAACGTTTGGGAACTGAGGAAACTAATTGTTGAAGCTTTGAAAGTGGAATTCTTTCCCATTCTTGTTTTATGTAGAGCCTCAGTCGTTCAACAGTCCGGGGTCTCTGCTGTCGTATTTTACACTTTATAATGCGCCACACATTTTCGATGGGATATAGGTATGGACTGCAGGCGGGCCAGGAAAGTACCTGCACTCTTTTTTTAACGAAGCCATGCTGTTGTAACACGTGCTGAATGTGGCTTGGCATTGTCTTGCTGAAATAAGTAGGGGCGTCCATTAAAAAGACGGCGCTTGGATGGCAGCATATGCTGTTCCAAAACCTATATGTACCTTTCAGCATTAATGGTGCCTTCACAGATGTGTAAGTTACCCATGCCTTTGGCATTAATGCACCCCCATACCATCACAGATGCTGGCTTTTGAACTTTGCGTCGATAACAGTCTGGATGGTTCGCTTCCCTTTTGGTCTGGATGACACGATGTCGAATATTTCGAAAAGCAATTTGAAATGTTGACTCGTTAGATCACAGAACACTTTTCCACTTTGCATCAGTCCATCTTAGATGATCTCCGAACCAGAGAAGACGGCGGCGTTTCTGGATGTTGTTGATAAATGGCTTTCACTTTGCATGGTAGAGCTTTAACTTGCTCTTACAGATGTACCGACAAACTGTATTGAGTGACAGTGGTTTTCTGAAGTGTTCCTTAGACCATGTGGTGTTATCCTTTAGAGATAGATGTCGGTTTTTGGTACAGGGATCGAAGGTCACGGTCATTCAATGTTAATTTCCGGCCATGCCGCTTACGTGGAGTGATTTCTCCAGATTGTCTGAACCTTTTAATGATATTATGGAGCGTAGATGTTGAAATCCCTAAATTTCTTGCAATTGCACTTTGAGAAACGTTGTTCTCAAACTGTTTGACTATTTGCTCACGCAGTTGTGGACAAAAGGGTGTATTTCGCCCCATCCTTTCTTGTGAAAGACTGAGCATTTTTTGGGCAACTGTTTTTATACCTAATAATGGCACCCACCTGTTCCCAATTAGCCTGCACACCTGTGGGATGTTCCAAATAAGTGTTTGATGAGCATTCCTCAACTTTATTAGTATTTATTGTCACCTTTCCCAACTTCTTTGTCACCTGTTGCTGGCATCAAGTTCTAAAGTTAATGATTATTTGCACAAAAAAAAATGTTTATCAGTTTGAACATCAAATATGTTGTCTTTGTAGCATATTCAACTGAAAATGGGTTGAAAATGATTTGCAAATCATTGTTTTCTGTTTATATTTACATCTAACACAATTTCCCAACTCATATGGAACCGGGATTTGTAATTTATATTAGTATGTCTTGTGACACATCATCTGTATTTAGTATTGGCTGAATTTTTGATAGTTGCTTGTGTGTCGTGTTGTTCCAGACCACAGCAAACGGTACCGGGACTGTGACGCAACAGTTTGTTTAGATGTGAAATCTTCCACGCCTTCCTTGTCTCATTTTGTCCACCAAATGTTTTATACTGTGCGTGTTGGAGTGCTAATCAGGCTATTTAGACTCGGTGGATGTACGTATTGCATCATTAGGCCTCATTTGTAGGTATATTTGAGCGCATTTAATTTCCTTTACTTTTATTCTCTTTGTATATAATATATATTTGCATGTCTCATGACACATTATCTGTATGTAATATCGGCTGCATTTCAGATAGTTTCAGATAGTGTGGCATGTTGTACCAGACAGCATCTATACCTTTGACACACATATATACAGTATATATACATATATATATATATATATATATATATATATATATATATGTGTGTGTGTGTGTGTGTGTATAAATGTAAATACAAACGGAATACAATGATTTGCAAATCATTTTCAACTCATATTCAGTTGAATATGCTACAAAGACAACATATTTGATGTTCAAACTGATAACCAATTTTTTTTCCCCCCAAATAATCATTACCTTTAGAAATTGATGTCAGCAACACGTGAAAAAGAAGTTGGGAAAGGTGGCAATACATACTGATAAAGTTGAGGAATGCTCATTAAACACTTATTTGGAACATCCCACAGGTGTGCAGGCTAATTGGGAACAGGTGGGTGCCATGATTGGGTATAAAAGCAGCTTCCGTGAAATGCTCAGTCCTTCACAAACAAGGACGGGGCGAAGGTCACCACTTTGTGAACAAATGCGTGACCAAATAGTCAAACAGTTTAAAAACAACATTTCTCAACGGTCTATTGCAAGGAGTTTAGGAATTTCACCATCTACGGTCCATAATACCATCAAAAGGTTCAGAGAATCTGGAGAAATCACTGAACATAAGCAATGATATAACGGACTTTCGTTCCCTCAGGCGGTACTGCATCAAAAAGCGACTTCAGTGTGTAAAGGATATCATCACATGGGCTCAGGAACACTTCAGAAAACCACTGTCAGTAACTGCAGTTTGTGGCTACACCTGTAAATGCAAGTTAAAGCTCTACTATGCAAAGCCAAAGCCATTTATCAATGACACCCAGAAATGCCGCAGGCTTCTCTGGGCCCGAGCTCAGCACAGATGGACTGCTGCAAAGTGGAAAAGTGTTCTATGGTCTGACAAGTACACATTTCAAATTATTTTTTGGAAACGATGAGCATCGTGTCCTACGGACCAAAGAGGAAAATAATCATCAGGACTGTTCTAGGTGCAAAGTTGAAAAGCCAGCATCTGTGATGGTATGGGGGTGTACTAATGCCCAAGACATGGGTAACTTACACATCTGTGAAGGCCCCGTTAATGCACAAAGGTACATACAGGTTTTGTAGCAACATATGTTGTCATCCAAGCAATGTTATCATGGACGCCCCTGCTTATTTCAGCAAGACAATGCCAAGCCACGTGTTACAACAGCGTGGCTTCGTAGTAAAAGAATGCGGGTAATTTCCTGGCCCATCTGCAGTCCAGACCTGTCTCCCATCGAAAATGTGTGGCGCATTATGAAGCATAAAATACCACAGCGGAGACCCTGGACTGTTAAACGACTGAAGCTCCACATAAAACAAGAATGGGAAAGAATTCCACTTTCAAAGCTTCAACAATTAATTTCCACAGTTCCCAAACGTTTATTGAGTGTTGTTAAAAGAAAAAGTGAAGTAACACAGTGGTGAACATGCCCTTTCCCAACTACTTTATTATCGTGTTGCAGCCATGAAATTCAAAGTTAATTAATATTTGCAAAAAAAAACAAAGTTTATGAGTTTGCACTTCAAATATGTTGTCTTTGTAGTGCATTCAACTGAATATGGGTTGAAAAGGATTTGCAAATCATTGTATTCCGTTTCTTTTTACATCTAACACAATTTCCCAACTCATATGGAAACGGGGTTTGTACGTATATATATTTACGTATATATATATACATATATATATATATATATATATATATATACATGTATATACATATATATTAGGGGTGGGCAAATTAATGCGTTAATTATGAGTTAACTCATCAATCTATTAACGCCGACAATTATTTTATCGCACATTTGCGTATGTTGTTTACATTCTTTTATTTTGTTAACGCCTTTTCTTAACAAGATGGCGTCGCCCGGTGTCGAGGGGCTCTTGGTAAAGATGCAACATTTGGCAAAAATACCGGACAATTCTGCAAATTTCATGGCTGGCTTACAGCGTGGTCACTCCGGGATCACTTACGACCGCCAGACAATTCTGGATGTGGATAGATCGGGCCGTTTTGGAGTGAATGACGCGTGCTTGCTAGACCGGCTAGCTAGCATGGGAATACTTTGCCGGCTACATCCAGCGGCCTGTGAAGCAGCGGAGTATATGTGTTGTCTGTCTATTTATGAATAATGCAGACGAGGAGTGTTGGCTGAGTTCTTAACGTTTGCTTTCAGAGCGTGCATATCACAACATACAAGATGCCGTCATGGCGACACACATACTCGTCACTCCTGTTGCATGCTGGGTAGGTTAGTTCTTTTATTCCCTGGCTCATAACATCAAACAATCGGAAAATTCCCATCATATCAATTCCTAGATATGGTCATAATTATTTTAAGTGCACTACGCAGAATAAACACAACATTATTAATATTGCTACTACGGATAATTTGATCAACAATTCCCTAAAACAGCCCACTACCTATAATATAGGTTTTTTAAACATAAGATCCCCGATAAAAAAAATGTTTCTGCTGTTACCTCAGAAATTGCCTGTTTAGATGTTATGATTGTGGCTCAGAGATTTGTATGTAGATTATATTTATTTTCCATAACAAACAGGATACCTTAAATACCCTGGCAGTGGTAGTAATAAGCTTAAATGTTTGTATTTACATTTTTTGAGTTGAGTTTCATAAAATATGCTATTTAACTGCTACTTTTTAACAAGGACTGATTTAAATTGTCTTTGCACAACAAATGTTTTGGCACTTTTGTTCATGTGGGGGAATATTCCAATAAAGGTGCACTACACACTACTTTTGAATTCATTATCGGGCTTTGCGTATACAATGCAGTTAATCGCGATTAATCAGAGAAATAGTGCGATTAACTTTGATTAAAATTTTCAATTGTTGCCCAGCCCTAATATATATACATGTATATATATACATACATATATACATATATATATATATATATATATATATATATATATATATATATATATATATATATACATATACATATATATATATATATATACATATATATATATATATATATATATATATATATATATATATATATATATATATATATATGTAGCCGAGCTAAATTTTATTTTATTTTATTTTAAATTTTTGGTAATTTATTCACATCATTTTCTGTTGTGAACTTCCCCAAAAGTGTCTGTCATTGTAAATAGGTTCCGCTCTATTGTTTTCTATTACATACCTTTTTGTTTCCCGGGGGGCTGATTTGGCGTTGCACCTGTGTGACCAGCTTCAGTTAGCACTGACTCCTGCAGCTGGTAAGTCATCTTTATGTCTCTCTCACTTTATTTTTTTATAAACTTTTTGCTTGTCACTTTTAAAGTATTTTTAAAGTGAACACTGTTTTGTTGCATGCTGTTAAGCATGCGGGTTGAATTCCCGAATTTTCATTTTATTAAAGTGTTGTAAAAAACGGACTTATTTGCTAAATGATGTGTGGATTAGTTTAATGCTAGCAGCAGTTGCTGCGGGGTTTCCTGGCCTCGTGAGTTTGTGCACGGGTCGAGGGTACTCTGCTGCGTTTGTGTGGACATCTTGTGTGCCGCTGTGCCATTAATGTCCGTGTTTTTTTCCTTTTTCTTTATTCTGCAGTGGAGAGAGATACTGTGGACTGTATGTGATGCCCTTTTCTTTTTTGTCCCTTTGAAAAAGGGATGTCTTTTAATAAGTTTGGCATTGTTTATTGTAGTAAAAAAAATATAAAATGAGTTGATGTGAGTGGGGGAAAAAAAGGTGATTTGCTACACATAATAAGGACCGTTTTTTTCCCTAATGTATATTTTTGCTGTCTGCTGATTTATATACTTTAAATACTGTTTTTTATTTCAATTAATTTGTTTTTGGACTATTTTGTGCTTTGTTTGCCTTTTTATTATTTTCATTATTATTATTGTTGTTGTTTCCATATGTAAGCATAAGTTGAGTTTGAGTTTCAGTGAGCACTGACTCCTGCAGCTGTGGAGAGAGATACTGTGGACTGTATGTGACGCCCTTTTCTTTTTGTCCCTATGAAAAAGCTGGTGAATAAATCCTCCTCAACTCGAATCCTGTGTGTTCATCACAAAAAAAAGACAACGCAGAATAGTGACTGTTACATATATATGTATATATATATATATATATATATATATATATATATACATATATATAAAATCCGAGCACGATGATGTCACGTTATCGATGGGAAAATGCATTTTTAGACAATACAATTTGCCTGAGTGCCAGGAGACACAGAGAGTACCAAGCGGTAGAATATGGATTAGAAAGGAAAGATTTTAAGAAATTATTATTATTTTTTTAAATTAAATTAAAATATATATATATATTAACTTGGGACTTCCCGCGGGGCGGAATTTGGACGCTGGCGGGCCGGATCTGGCCCGCGGGCCATATATATATATATATATATATATATATATATATATATATATATCCATCCGTTTTCTACCGCTTATTCCCTTTGGGGTCGCTGGTGCCTATCTCAGCTAATATATATATATATATATATATATATATATATATATATATATATATATATATATATATATAGGCCCTGCGATGAGGTGGCGATTTGTCCAGGGTGTACCCCGCCTTCCGCCCGATTGTAGCTGAGATAGGCGCCAGCGCCCCCTGCGACCCCGAAAGGGAATAAGCGGTAGAAAATGGATGGATGGATGGATATTTTTTTTTTTTTTGCATTTTCCCGATTCAAAATTAACTGGCCATTTTTCAAACTTCCACAATTCCCACATTCTTCAACCCATTCAAACAATTCCACCTACAACACATTCCACCATTCTGGAAATTCAAACTACCCATATTTTCTACTATTCCTGATTTTCCAGAATTTCCCTAATACCATTTACCATTCAGCCTATTAGGGAATCGCAGGCTTTACCTTGTCAAATTCCAAAAATTCCCAGAATTCCGGGTTTTCCGGGACATTTTCCCCATTCAAAATGAATTGGCAATTTTTCAAACTTCCACCACTTCCGCATTTTTTCAACCTATTCAAACCATTCAACCTTCAACACATCTTGTTCATTCAAAATACTATTTTTCCAAAATCCCAAAAATTCCAGGATTTTCCAGAATTCATATTTTTTTTCTTCTTCTGGCGACCACTCCATCGGCATTTTTCAACCCGCTTCAACAGTTCCAGCGTCAAAACATTCTTCTTAATTAGTATAAAAACAAAGTTATTTTTTGAGCTAGAAAAATTACCGGTTTTCCCGAAATTCCAGGAATCCCGAAATATCCTTTCTCAATTCAACATGTTACTACTTCAACATTTCTCGACCGATTGGAAAAATTACAACACCAACCATTTCAACTCATTCTGACCATTCAGGGTTTTTACTATTTTCGTAAAAACGTCCACTTTTCAACTCATTTATACATACAGCAACATACAATATAAATGTTGGTGACGTAGAAAAGTTACGATCAAATCAAATTAGCTTTATGGCATGGCCTCTTAACTTTGATGTGAGTGATTATGATTGACCACACCTGTTGACTTCTCCGAGACCATTTAAATAGGGCTCTGGTGATGCAGTCGTTAGACTCGGTTACAAATGCGACAATGGGAAAGTCAAAATTCAGTTACCAATGGTTATCGTTTTTGTTTATTTATACAAATCCAGCCGTTCCACCGGCAAAACATTCCTCTTAATCTGGAAAAAATTCCGATTTCCTAGAAATTCCAGGAATTCCGTAATACTATTTCTCAATTCAACATGTTTCTACTTCAACATTTATCGTGTTGTGATCCGGTTCCCGGATCACATCTCTAGTTTATGTTTGTATCCTTTTTTGTGTTTTGATCATTTCGGGACTCTGTTGATCCCATTGGTTGAGCACTTCCTAGTTTATATTCATCACCATGGCGACTTCATTTGTTCCACCTGCACTGGCGCCTGGCGCACACCTGTCTTTGATTACTGTTTTGTATTCAAGACCGCCTGCTACCTCAGTTCTTTCTGGACATTTTGTTTGTTTCTTGCAACAGTTGCGTGTAATATTCTTTACTTTTGTATGTACTTTGCTAAGTCTTAGCTTAGCTTCCGCGCGCTCGGCACGTGCTTCTATGGACTTTGAACTCGACTCTTGCTAACTGTTAGCATTTCGCTTTCTGTGCATTGGCACAACTTTGTTTTACCCTTTGTACAAGTGATCTTTTGTTATATTGTTATATTAAAACAAGCTTCTACCTTCAATCCTGCTGCTCCTCGTCCTGTAGCATCCGGAGGTGACTACTCGCGCCTTCAAAATGCGTCACGCATGCAACATATCGACCGATTTGAAAAATTCCCACACCAACCATTTCAAATAATTTAAACCATTCGAGTTTTTTTTTTTTTAACCATTTTCATCAAAACTCCCGTATTTTCCAGAAATTCACAGATTTTTTAGGAAATTACCATCAATGGGACATTCTTCAAAGTTTCACAACTCCCACATTTTTCATCTGATTCAAACCGTTCTAACTTCAAAATATTCAGCCTGTTCAAAATTGTGTGCTCTACTTCAACAATTCTAAAAAAAAAAAATCCTGGATTTCAGTTCAACTTCAGCATTGGAGCATTCACACGCAGGTCTGTTAGGAATTGCCACACCTAGTTATTGATAATATTCCTCTCTGAGTGAATGTCATGTATCAATCAATCAATCAATCAATGTTTATTTATATAGAAATCATAAATGTCTCAAAGGGCTACACAAGCCACAATGACATCCGCGGTACAGAGCCCACATAAGGGCAAGGAAAAACTCAGCCCCAGTGGGACGTTGATGTGAATGACTATGAGAAACCTTGTAGAAGACCGCATATATGCGAAAATAATTTTTTTTATGTTATTCTAAAACAATATATCAGTGTTTAACAACTTACTAATTATATTAATTATTGCATTTGTTAAATACAAACAGAAACAGTTTCTAACTTCTCATTAAATTGCTCAATAGATTTTTCCCCAGACACAATAAACCCCCAAAACACACATTTTTCTATTCAGAAAGGCCAGTAAATAACTATAATTGTAATTTGAACTCAATAACTAATTATGTGCTTGACTACTTTTTCAGCCTTTTTTTTTGTTGTTGTTGAAAAATCACAAATGACAATTCAAGTTATTTTATTTTAGCGTTAAAAATATAATAGACAATATGAAGCCCCTCCGCATTCTGACCATTACAGATATGTAATCCATGGTTTTAGTAATTGCACTAGCAGGGTGTCCACAAAGCCTCGTTAAAATGAAAAAAAAAACAAAACAAAACAAAAGTAGTGGATGTGTCATACTTACTTTTATGGAACCACGTTTTTAATCAAATTGCACTTGTTTATATCCAGTATTATGGTGATTAAATTTTGATGAATGTTTTGTAATAATTGAAAATAAGGCAAAATATGTTTTTTTTGTGTGCAAAACAATAACATTATCAGGACTTAAAATAGCAAAAGCAGGGAATTAACCTCGTATGACTGCCTTACAAGACATCTACTTAATATTGGAAAATAAACATAGCAGCTGAGATAGGCTGCAGCACCCCCCACGACCCAAAAAGGGACAAGTGGTAGAAAATGGATGGAAGATACAATTAAGAAACAATTGATACAATAATAAAATAAATCATGAGTTAAAAGGAGCAGAAATATGCAAAAAGTTAAGGTACCTTTCCCCCTTAAGCAGACACATGAGCTTTTCGACTCTTTAAAGCCCAACAAAAAGTAAACAAAAACATCAGTTTACTCAAAGTCATCTTTTCAAAATTATGATTTTTATATTTCTACTCTCAATGTTGTTCCATAAACTAACAATGTTTCAAATCGTAATTATTCTAATTAGATTATAATAAATTTTTCTCTTTACGAGTCTGTTTTAAATGTTTGGTGGAATTTGTTTATGTGCTTAACACGTAATATTCTGCTACTTTTTTCCTACGCATTGAACCCTGCGGCTTATAAAAATGGTACGACTAATTTAAGGATGTTTCTTTGCTGACGGTCATAATGCAAAAAGTAGAAAGAAAAAAAAAATGCAAATACATTGAAAAGGTCTGTTATTGTTTGTGCTTGGGCGCCATCTTTTGGACGACTCGGGAGAAGTGCTGCATTGCCTTTCTGTTTAGACTGATCTTTCAACCGGAAGTAGAAGTGCCGTTGGTCTACTAGCCCTCAATAGCGTTTTTACTTGTATGGATTCTTCATTAGTCTCACTCAGCAATATTTGTAAGTTTCACAATATTACTAAAACAATTTTTATTTACTAAACCTTCACATGTGCAATCTCTGTAGGAGTTTTGTCATGCATATTTATACAGGCTATCGTAATGTAATAAAACTGGCGTCGTTAGCAATAGCTAATATGCTAACACGTTTAACGAGTGTCTGTGTTAGTATTGTTAATGTCAGGCTTGCCTCTGACAGTTTGACTATGTTTTAGTTTTTTCCTCTGCATTTGTCTTTGTTTCCTCTGTGTGTGTAGTGTTTCCTGTCTTTCTCCCTGAGTGCTGTGTTCCCCCTCAGCTGCGGCTGATTGCCACCTGGCCACACCTGGTGTCAATCAGTCCGCTCCTATTTAGACCTGTCTTCCCATCAAGTGACACCTGGATTATTGTATCGCATGTCGCTTCTGTATTGTCGCTCCTGACGTGTCGTTGCAGCGTAGCGGTAAGCTATATTTGGTCGCCTTGTGTAGCTTACTGTTTTTTGTTCCCTGCTTCCAGTTTTTGTTTGTTCATAGCCTAGTTTGTTATCCGCCCACGTGCGTGCTTTTTGTTTGTACCCTTTGTTTGGTTTTGTACTAGTATTTTATATTAAAATCACGTTTCCTTATTCAATGCCTGCCTCCGTCTCTGCATCTTGGGGTTCGTCACCAACTAACTGACAGTTAACATACAACGGCATTCTTTTTTGCATTGTTTCAGTTTCACAAATTCACCAAAACGTCAAAGTGAAGTTACTGAGTCTGTTTAGCTGATTGGCTAACTAGCTTACGCAGCTAGTGGGTCCATGACGATGACTTCTGTTTTGTTTGATCATCCATTTTACTGCCCTGTTACAGACAGTTTTTGGAAACAATTAAGCATATCGAGCTTAACAATGTATATAGCTGCAGCTTGTAAATGGAGTATATTTTTTTCTTCAAAAATGTTGTGGGTGCGGCATATAAACCGGTGCGCTCTATAATCTGGAAACTACTGTATTTAGAATATTGTTATTGTGTGAATGCTCTAAAGGATTCACACATATGGCTTTCTACACCAAAATTAATCTATTTAGTCAACCTATTATTATTATTATTATTATTCTCCAGATTTTGACGTGCTTTACTTACCACCTTTTTCACCCGTTCCAACTTCAAACTAATCAGCCTATTCAGGAATCGCAGGTTTTCCCTTGACAAATTCCAAAAATTCCTAGATTTCCCAGAATTATGGGTTTTCCGGGACATTTTTCCCATTTAAAATGAATTGGCCATTTTTCAAACTTCCACCATTCCCACATTTTTCGACCTACTTAAATCATTTTACCTTCAACACATTCCACCATTCTGGAAATTCAAAACTTCCCCTTTTCTAAGTTTATTTTTGAACTGGAAAAATTCTAGGTTTTTCTGAAATTCCAGGAATTCCGTGATAGCATTTCTCAATTAAACATGTTACTACTTTAACATTTCTCGACCGATTTGAAAAATTTCGACACCAACCATTTTAACTGATTCAGACCATTGAAGTTTTTTTTTGTTGTACCATTTTCAAGAAAATTCCCGCTTTTCCTGAAATTCAAATTGAAATTAATGGAACATTCTTCAAAGTTCTTGATTCAAACTGTTCCAACTCTTAAATATTCACCCTGTTCGGGAATGGTTTGCTCTCTTACAACAATCATAGAAAAAAATGCCTAGATTTACCATAATTTTTATTTTTATTTTTTTTGGATTTTCCCGATTCAAATTTAATTGGCCATTTTTCAAACTTCCACAATTCCTACATTCTTCAACCCATTCAAACAATTCTACATTAAGCACATTCCACCATTCTTCAAACTACCCTTTTTCCATGTTAAAATTTTTTCCGGATTTTCCAGAAATTCCCTAATATCATTTACTACTTCAACATTTCTTGCCCGATTTAAACAATTCTAACACCAACTAATTCAGCTCATTCAGGACATTCGTGCTTCTAATCATTTTCCAAAAATCCTGCTTTTCACAAAAGCCTCAAAATTCCAGGAAGTTCCCATTAAAATGAACGAGACATTTTTACAAGTTTCAAAATTCCCACTTTTTTCAACCTATTCGCACCATTCCAGCATCAACACATTCCACTCATCCTGGACATACCAACTAACATGTTTCCCAAGTTCCAAACCAAATTTGGGTTTTCCTGGAAATTCAAACTCTTCAACATTCAAACCATTTCAGCGTTAAAACGATTTCAACATTTAAACCATTTCTACATTCACCTAACATTCCTTTAGCATTTCAGTTCAGCGTCAGCTTTTCAACATTCAACCGATTTCAACATTCAAACTATTCTTACAAATCCGTATTTATTCAGCCACCCATTGTGCAAGTTCTCCCACTTAAAATGATAACAGAGGTCTGTAATTTTCATCATAGGTACACTTCAACTGTGGGAGACAGAATTTGAAAAAAAATCCAGGAATTCACATTGTAGGAATTTTAAAGAATTTATTTGTAAATTATGGTGGAAAATAAATATTTGGTCAACCATTCAAAGCTCTCACTGATGGCCCCATCCATTCTTTCCTTAACATGGATCAATCGTCCTGTCCCTTTAGCAGAAAAACAGCTCCAAAGCATGATGTTTCCAACTCCATGCTTCACAGTAGGTTTGGTGTTCTTGGGATGCGACTCAGTATTCTTCTTCCTCCAATATGACGAGTTGAGTTTATACCAAAAAGTTCTATTTTGGTTTCATCTGACCACATGACATTATTCCATGTGCTCTCTGGCAAACTTCAGACAGGCCTGGACATGCACTGGCTCAAGCAGAGGGACACGTCTGGCACTGCAAGATTTGATTCCCTGTCGGCGTAGTGTGTTACTGACGGTAACCTTTGTTACTTTGGTCCCATCTCTCTGCAGGTCATTCACCCCGTGTGGTTCTGGGATTTTTGCTCACCGTTTTCATGATCCTTTTGACCCCACGTGATGAGATCTTGCGTGGAGCCCCAGATCGAGGGAGATAATCAGTGGTTTTGTATGTCTTCCATTTCCCGATAATTGCTCCCACAGTTGATTTTTTCACACAAAGCTGCTTGCCTATTGTGGATTCACTCTTCCCAGTCTGGTGCAGGTCTACAATTCTTTGCCTGGTGACCTTCGACAGCTCGTTGGTCTTGGCCATAGTGGAGTTTTGAGTCTGACTGTTTGAGGCTGTGGACAGGTGTCGTTTATACAGATAACGAGTTCAAACAGGTTCAATTAATACAGGTAACGAGTGGAGGACAGAAGAGCTTCTTAAAGAAGAAGTTACAGGTCTGTGAGAGCCAGAGATATTCCTTGTTTGAAGTGAGCAAATACTTATTTTCCACCATAATTTACAAATAAATTATTTAAAATTCCTACAATGTGAATTCCTGGATTTTTTTCTTATTCTGTCTCTCACAGTTGAAGTGTACCTATGATGAAAATTACACCTCTGCCATCATTTTAAGTGGGAGATCTTGCACAATCGGTGGCTGACTAAATACTTTTTTGCCCCACTGTATGTATATTATTTCAATAGTTTTTCTTTTTTTAAATATCGGGTTTGCCATTGTATTATTGTCCGTGAAGGAGCAGGAAGGGGCTAGGCACACCTCTGCAAAGAATGATTGATATGAAGTGCCCTGGTATTTAATAATTAACATTTTACATGTGCCTTTTCATGCAAAACTGGGCCCTAGAGATGCGCGGGTAGGCAATTATATCATCCGCAACCGCATCACCAAAGTCGTCATCCACCCGCCGTCCACCCGAACCAACATTTTATCAGAACTGCAACCGCCCGCCACCCGCCCGTTGAAATACATCAGAGGTCGGCCACCTTTACCACTCAAAGAGCTATTCAAACCCGTGTCACAAAGCGAAGAAGACAATAGGAGACGCCAACATTCTCTAAAATGACTGCCGGCAGTCACCCAGTCAATAAGTATCAGGACGTGCTACGAAGCCATTGGCTTTGTCGCCTTTTAAAGCATGTACGTGCTAATTGTCAGTTCAGCAACATGTTGTGTGTGGATTCCGCGGTCACACGCACACGACTGCAAGGCATACTGGCTGACACAGAGTACACTAATGGTTGTGATATAAACAATTTTCAACACTTGGTAACACAACATAGACGCAACACAACAAATACCCAGAATCCTTTGCATCCGTGACATTTCCTGAATATATTTTACATCCCGTGCTCCCAACCCCGCCCACCTTACCAACGCACGGGGGAACGGGGGGTGGCGGGGTTTGCTGCTAGTGGGGTGTATAAAATAGTCAGGAAGTGTCATGGATGCAAAGGGTTCTGGGTATTTGTTGTGTTGCGTTTATGTTGTGTTACTGTGAGGATGTTCTGCCGAAATGTGTTTGTCATTCTTGTTTGGTGTGGCTTCACAGCGTGGCACATATTACTATTGTGGGGCGGTATAGCTCGGTTGGTAGAGTGGCCGTGCCAGCAACTTGAGGGTTGCAGGTTCGATTCCCGCTCCTGCCATCCTAGTCACTGCCGTTGTGTCCTTGGGCAAGACACTTTACCCACGTGCTCTCAGTGCCACCCACACTGGTTTAAATGTAATTTAGATATTGGGTTTCACTATGTAAAGCGCTTTGAGTCACTAGAGAAAAGCGCTATATAAATACAGTTCACCTACTAAGTGTTAAAATTGTTTATATCACAACCATTAGTGTACTCTGTGTCACCCAGTATGCCTTGCAGTCGTGTGCGTGTGTCCGCTGAAGCCACACACAACATGTTACTGGACTGACAATCTGCTCGGAAATGCTGTAGGAGGCGACAAAGCCAACAGCCTCATAGCACGCCCTGATACTTATTAACTTGGTGACTGCCGGCAGTCGTTCTATAGAATGTTAGCGTCTCCTATTATCTTCTTCGCTTTGTGACACGCGTCCTAAATGGCTCTTTGAAAGGTAAAGGATACCGATCCCTGAACCGTGTATATCAAATATTTCCGAATGGTTCAACCGCCACCCGCCCGAATCTAATTAAAATCAATTTTTTCATCATGTCACCCGCCCGACCCGCGGAGTCCGCGGATGAGACCGCAAACCGCGCATCTCTACTGGGCCCTAAAGATTTCCGCATACAGGTGCTGGTCATATTATTAGAATATCATGAAAAAGTTGATTTATTTCATTAATTCCATTTAGAAAGTCAAACTTGTAGAATGTATACATTCATTCCAAACAGACTGATACATTTCAAGTGTTTTTTGCCAAAAAGGAGATGATTATAGCTGACAACCAATGAAAACCCTAAATTCAACATCTCAGAAAATTAGAATATGGTGAAAAGGTCAGATATTGAAGACACCTGGTGCCACACTCTAATTAGCTAACTAACTCAAAACACCTGGAAAAGCCTTTAAATGGTCTCTCGTTTTGATTCTGTATGACACACAATCATGGGGAAGACTGCTGACTTGACAACTGTCCAAAAGATGACCATTGATACTTTAAAGAATGAGGGCAAGACACAAAAGGTCATTGCCAAAGAGGTTGGATGTTCCCAGAACTCGGTGTCCAAACACATTAATAGAGAGGCGAAGGGAAGACAAAGATGTGGTAGAAAAAAGTGTACAAGCAAGAGGGATGACCGCGCCCTGGAGAGGATTGTCAAACGAAACCGATTCAAAAATGTGGGGGACATCCACAAAGAGTGGACTGCAGCTGGAGTCAGTGCTTCAAGAACCACCACGCACCGACGTATGCAAGATATGGGGTTCAGCTGTCGCATTCCTTGTGTAAAGCCACTCTTGAATAAGAGACAACATCAAAAGCGTCTCGCCTGGGCTCAAGACAAAAAGGACTGGACTGCTGCTGAGTGGTCCAAAGTTAAGTTTTCAGATGAAAGTAAATTTTGTATCTCCTTTGGAAATCAAGCTCCCAGAGTCTGGAGGAAGACAGGGGAGGCACATAATCCACGTTGCCTGAAGTCCAGTGTCAAATTTCCACAATCGGTAATGGTCTGGGGTGCCATGTCATCTGCTGGTGTTGGTCCACTGTGGTTCCTGAGGTCTAGGGTCAATGCAGCAGTCTACCAGGAAGTTTTAGAACACTTTATGCTGCCTGCCGCGGACCAATTTTATGGAGGTAAAGATTTCATTTTCCAACATGACTTGGCACCTGCACACAGTGCCAAGTCTACCAGTACCTGGTTTAAGGACCATGGTATCCCTGTTCTTGATTGGCCTGCAAACTCACCTGACCTTAACCCCATAGAAAAGCTATGGGGTATTGTGAAGCAGAAGATGCGAGATGCCAGACCCAACAATGCTGAAGAGCTGAAGGCCACTATTAAAGCAACCTGGGCTCCCGTATTGCTGCAGCAATTCAGGAAAAGGAGCTGCAACTAAGTATTGATGGCCATACATGCTGAAACTTTCCATGTTCATACTTTTCAGTTGGCCCACATTTCTAAAAAATATTTTTTGGTACTAGTCGTAATTAATATTCAAATTTTCTGAGATACTGAATTTGGGATTTTCAGTAATTGTCAGTACTAATCATCAAAATTTAAAGAAATAAACATTTCAAATATATCACTATGTGTGTAATGAATTGATATAATATGTAAGTTTCACATTCTGAATATAATTACTGAAATAAATCAACTTTTTCATGATATTCTAATAATATGAACAGCACCTGTATAATAATGTTGCGGCCAATGGACGTACATGCTCGTTTTTAGTGTTCGCCTTGCAACAAACTTCTCGACAAGCCCGTGTTTGTCAGCCGCAGCTCGCCGTCTCTCCCCAAAGACACAACTGGGAACGTGACGTGAAGTCAAAAATCAAAGCGGCTGCCTGCAGATGGCTTGCGCCACAAACTTTTCTCCTGCACTGTGACTGCCTGAACTCCCTGCCAGTAATGGTATTACATTGTGATTTGTGGTCCTTCAACCTCTGCTCTGAGCCCCCGCGGGTCTACCTGCAGGGATGGATGCATGAAGAGTGTAAACATATTACATTGATACGCTGTGCGCTATTCATACAGCGAGGCGCAGCATTGTGCAGCCTTTCCTCCCCGGTGTGCCCAAGTCTATCGGCAGTTCCCCTCGACTGCAGAGGAAGGGGGCGGGGGGGATGTTGGGGTGGGAAATGTTGCATTTCGGAGTTACTTTCCAAGACGCCTCCTCAGCTCCCAACCTCATCCCTCATGCTGCACACTCAGCTAAAAAAAGGGAACCCCTGCAATCTATTGAAATGGTATGAAAGCATTTATCCACACGGTGGAACATGTTAAAGGGAGCAGGATTTTTCCGCTTCAGACCGCGGGAGACACTAGGATGTGCGAGCAGACTACTTAGTCGAGCCGCGGCCTTGCGTGAGATGTACGGTAGATACATATTTCTTCATTTGTGCCAGGTCTGGTATTTTTTTTTCCTGACAGTTTTCTCCTGGAAGCGATAAAATGGGAGATTAGGGGTGTAAACGACGTGCAAATGGTTTCTTTAGTGTCAGGGTGTAAGCCGGTGGGTACCCAAAACCCGTTCCGTGGGCCAGATCGGCACCACAAGTAGAATTTTGGTGACCGAGCGGCCATTTTTTTTATTATTGTACAATCAATTGTTATTTTAACAATGTAAAATGTAATGGATAACTTTCATTGAAATCATAAGTCAGAGAAAGAAAGTTTGATCATACAAACCTTGTTTCCATATGAGTTGGGAAATTGTCCATCCATCCATTTTCTACCGCTTATTCCCTTTAGGGGTCCCGGGGGGCGCTGGTGCCTATCTCAGCTAAGATCGGGCGGGAAGGCGGCGTACACCCTGGACAAGTCGCTATCTCACCGCAGGGCCAACACAGATAGACAGACAACATTCACACTCACATTCACACACTAGGGCCAATTTAGTGTTGCCAATCAACCTATCCCCAGGTGCATGTCTTTGGAAGTGGGAGGAAGCCGGAGTACCTGGAGGGAACCCACGCATTCACGGGGAAGACATGCAAACTCCACACAGAAAGATCCCGAGCTTGGGATTGAACCCAGGACTGCAGGACCTTCGTATTGTGAGGCAGACGCACTAACCCCTCTCCCACCGTGAAGCCCGTTGGGAAATTGTGTTAGATGCAAATATAAACAGAATACAATGATTTGCAAATCCTTTGCACTTTGCATCAGTCCATCTTAGGTGAGCTCGGGCCCAGCGAAGCGGGCGGCGTTTCAGGATATTGTTGATAAATGGATTTGGCCTTGCAAAGTAGAGTTTTAACTTGCGCTTACAGATGTAGCGACCGACTGTATTTACTGACAGTGGTTTTGTGAAGTGTTCCTGAGCCCATGTGGTGATATCCTTTACACACTGATGTCGGTTGGCACACTGATCCTTGAGGGATCCAAAGTCCGTAATCTCATTGCTTATGTTCAGTGATTTCTCCAGATTCTCTGAATTTTTTGATGATTTTACGGACCGTAGATGGCAAAATCCCTAAATTCCTTGCAATAGCTCGTTGAGAAATGTTGTTCTAAAACTGTTCGACAATTTGCATACAAAGTGGTGACCCTCGCCCCATCCTTGTTTGTGAATTACTTAACATTTCATGGAAGCTGCTTTTATACCCAATCATGGCACCCACCTGTTCCCAATTAGCCTGCACACCTGTGGGATGTTCCATATAAGTGTTTGATAAGCACTCCTCAACTTTATCAGTATTTATTGCCACCATTCTCAACTTCTTTAATTAATGATTATTTGCAAAAAAAAAAAAGGTTTATCAGCTTGAACATCAAATATGTTGTCTTTGTAGCATATTCAACTGAATATGGGTTGAAAATGATTTGCAAATCATTGTATTCCGTTTATATTTACATCTAACACAATTTCCCAACTCATATGGAAACGGGGTTTGTGTTACGCCTGTACTGGCTCACCTGCACTGGCTTCCTGTGCACTCAAGATGTGATTTTAAGTTTTTACTACTTACGTATAAAATACTACACTGTCTAGCTCCAGTCTATCTTGCCTACTGTATTGTACCATATGTCCCGGCAAGAAATCTGCGTTCAGAGGACTCCGGCTTATTAGTGATTCCCAGAGCCCAAAAAAAGTCTGCGGGCTGTAGAGCGTTTTCCATTCTGTCTCCAGTACTCTGGAATGCCCTCCCCCGGTAACAGTTGGAGATGCTACCTCAGTAGAAACATTTAAGTCTCATCTTAAAACTCATTTGTATACTCTAGCCTTTAAATAGACCCTCTTTTTAGACCAGTTGATCTGCCGTTTCTTTTTTTTTCTCCTCTGTCCCCCCCTCCCTTGTGGAAGGGAGGGAACACAGGTCCGGTGGCCATGGATGAAGTACTTACTGGCTGTCTAGAGTCGGGACCCAGGATGGACCGCTCGCCTGTATATCGGTTGGGGACATCTCTGCGCTGCTGATCCGCTTCAGCTTGGGATGGTTTCCTGCTGGCTAAACTATGGACGGGACTCTCGCTACTATATTGGATTCACTTTGGACTGGATATCTAAATAAATAAATATATATATATATATATATATATATATATATATATATATCCATCCATCCATCCATCCATTTTCTTCCGCTTATCCGAGGTCGGGTCACGGGGGCAGCAGCCTAAGCAGGGAAGCCCAGACTTCCCTGTCCCCAGCCACTTCGTCTAGCTCTACTCGGGGGATCCCGAGGCGTTCCAAGGCCAGACGGGAGACATAGTCTTCCCATCGTGTCCTGGGTCTTCCCCGTGGCCTCCTACCGGTTGGACATGCCCTAAACACCTCCTTCGGGTGGCATCCTGACCAGATGCCCGAACCACCTCATCTGGCTCCTCTCGATGTGGAGGAGCAGCGGCTTTACTTTGAGTTCCTCCCGGATGGCAGAGCTCCTCACCCTATCTCTAAGGGAGAGCCCCGCCACACGGCGGAGGAAACTTATTTTGGCCCCTTGTACCCGTGATCTTGTCCTTTCGGTCATGACCCAAAGCTCATGACCATAGGTGAGGATGGGAACGTAGATCAACCGGTAAATTGAGAGCTTTGCCTTCCGGCTCAGCTCCTTCTTCACCACAACGAATCGGTACAACATCCACATTACTGAAGACCGCATTACTGAATGTATATATATATATATATATATATATATATATATATATATATATATATATATATATATATATGTATATATGTGTATATATATGTATATATGTGTATATATATGTATATATGTGTATATATATGTATATATGTGTATATATATGTATATATGTATATATGTGTATATATATGTATATATGTGTATATATGTATATATATATATATATATATATATATATATATATATATACTCGTTTGGGGACCCCTTGTGTAAGCAGGTGTTGCCACAGGAAAACAACACCACTGAATGAGAAGTACGCTTTTGGCATCTTTTTCCAAAATAGTCTGTTCTCATCACAATTAAAAACCATGGTAAGAACCAGGTTTCCTCAATTTCTTTAGTGCAAACAAGCAATTGTACACAGAGGCGGCCATCTCGAAGTTCGGAAACCGAAAAGTTCACAAACAGAGGGACTTTCTATATCGAGGTTGCGCAATACCTTGTCCTTAACAAGTGCCCGATACTCTCTGTAGTTGAGTAAACAAACCTCCACGAGCACCGAATGTGGGAATACTGCACGGTTAAGCCAATCACTTTTGTGCAGGCCAGTAAAACGAATCAACGAACGTTCCGACACTCACTCAGGCAGGTGTTGTCGGAGAAGCTCCTCAGGAAGTCGGTGCACTCTTCCTCTTGGTTTCCGCTGCCTTTGCAAGTGCACCACGGCGAGATGGTCCACTGGCTGAAGTTGCTGTCCACATAGTTGGGCGTCATCTCCGTCCCTGTGAGGACATGGCACAAACACAAGCGCACACGTTAAAGGCCTACTAAAATGAGATTTTCTTATTTAAACGGGGATAGCAGGTCCATTCTATGTGTCATGCTTGATCATTTCGCGATATTGACATATTTTTGCTGAAAGGATTTAGTAAAGAACATCCACGATAAAGTGCGCAACTTTTGGTCGCTAATAAAAAAGCCTTTGCCTGTACCGGAAGTAGCGGACAATGTGCGCGTGACGTCACGGGTTGTGGAGCTCCTTACGTCCTCACATTGTTTACAATCATGGCCACCAGCAGCGAGAGCGATTCGGACCGAGAAAGCGACGATTTCCCCATTAATTTGAGCAAGGATGACAGATTTGTGGATGAGGAAAGTTAGAGTGAAGGACTAGAAAGTTAAAAAAATATATATATATAAAAAAAGACGTCATTGGGAGCGATTCAGATGTTATTAGACACATTTACTAGGATAATTATGGAAAATCTCTTATCTGCTTATTGTGTTACTAGTGTTATAGTGAGATTATATAGTACCTGAAAGTCAGAGGGGTGTGGCCAAGGGTGTGGTGACCGCCAGTGTCTCTGAGGGAAGCCACGTTGCTCGAAAAAGGGAGGTTTTTTGGGTTGGTGTACAAATTGTAAGTGTATTTTGTGTTTTTATGTTGATCCAACAAAAAAAAAACCCAACAATAATTACAATTTTTTTTTTAAATTATGAAAAAAATATTCTGCGGCCCGGTACCAATCGAGCTGCGGCCTGGTACGGGGACCACTGTTCTATCGGGTTCAGGTCAGGACTCTGTGCAGGCCAGTCAAGTTCATCCACACTAGACTTTGTCATTAATGTCTTTATGGACCTTGCTTTGTGCACTGGTTCACAGTCATGTTGGAAGAGGAAGGGGCCCGCTCCAAACTGTTCCCACATGGTTGGGAGCATGGAATTGTCCAAAATGTTTTGGTATCCTGGAGCATTCAAAGTTCCTTTCACTGGAACTAAGAAGCCAAGCCCAACTCCTGAAAAACAACCCCACACCATAATTCCTCCTCCACCATATTTCACATTCGGCACAATGCAGTCCAAAAATGTACCGTTCTCCTGGAAACCTCCAAACCAAGACTCATCCATCAGATTGCCAGATGTAAAAACGTGATTCATCACTCCAGAGAACGCGTCTCCAATGCTCTAGAGTCCAGTGGTGACGTACTTTACACCACTGCATCCGACCCTTTGCATTGGACTTGGTGTTTTATGGCTTGGATTCAGCTGCTCAGCCATGGAAACCCATTCCATGAATATCTCTGCGTACTGTTCGTGGGCTAATTGGAAGGCCACATGAAGTTTGGAGCTCTGGAGCAACTGACTGTGCAGAAAGTCTCCTCTTGTCAGTTTACATGGCCCACCACTCGGTGACTGAGTTGCTGTTGTTCTAAACTCTTCCATTTTCTTATAATAAAGCCGAAAGTTGACTTTGGAATATTTAGCAGTGAGGAAATTTCACGACTGGATTTGTTGCACGGGTGGCATCCTATGATAGTTCCACACTGGAAATCACCGAGCTCCTGAGAGCGGCCCATTCTTTTGCAAATGTTTGTAGAAACAGTCTCCATGCCTAAGTGCTTGATTTTATACACCTGTGGCCAGGTGCCTAGGACAACTGATTCTCATCATTTGGATGGGCGGCCAAATACTTTTGGCAATATAGTGTACTTTCACAGTCAGTCAACGTGGACAAGGTCTCACAAAGGCCAGAATGTGCTTTAAAGTTAAAGTACCAATTATTGTGACACACACACACTAGGTGAGGGGAGCAGTGAGCAGCAGCGGTGGCCACGCCCGGGAATCATTTTTGGTAAATTAACCCCCAATTCCAACCCTTGATGCTGAGTGCCAAGCAGGGAGGTAACGGGTCCCATTTTTTGTAGTCTTTGGTATGACTCGGTCGGGGTTTGAACACACAACCTACTGATCTCAGAGCGGACATTCTAACCACAAGGCCGATTATTTATAAAGCACATTTAAAATTTACCACCAGGGACGGTAGAGTGGCCGTGCCAGCAACTTGAGGGTTCCAGGTTCGATCCCCGCTTCCGTCGTCCTAGTCACTGCCGTTGTGTCCTTGGGCAAGACACTTTACCCACCTGCTCCCAGTGCCACCCACACTGGTTTAAATGTAACTTAGATATTGGGTTTCACTATGTAAAGCGCTTTGAGTCACTAGAGAAAAGCGCTATATAAACATAATTAATTTCACTTATTCTGGTGTAATTTATTAAGAATCTTAATGTATTAATATTAAACATGAAATATCCATCCATCCATCCATTTCTACCACTTATTCCCTTTCGGGGTCGCGGGGGGCGCTGGCGCCTATCTCAGCTACAATCGGGCGGAAGGCAGGGTACACCCTGGACAAGTCGCCACCTCATCGCAGGGCCAACACAGATAGACAGACAACATTCACACTCACATTCACACACTAGGGCCAATTTAGTGTTGCCAATCAACCTATCCCCAACCTGGGGATAGGTTGATTGGCAACACTAAACATGAAATAATGATATTATATTAAATAAATAGTAATAAAAACATCTATTTTAAAAACAGAAAGTTACAGGAATACACATGATCCTATATGCTTACATCTCATTGTGCAACATGTGAATGTTTTAATGGTAACTAAATGTGATCTCTGAAAAGGTACGAATTATTTCCAAAGCAGGACCTCCACCCAGACAAACAATACTAGTAGACAGCTCATTAAAAATAATATATTCTTGTTATTGTCATTGTAAGTGGACCAAAACAACTTAGATATTGGGTTTCACTATGTAAAAGCGCTTTGCGTCACTAGATAAAAGCGCTATATAAATATTCACTTCACTTCACAGGGGTAGCCAAAGTGCTGTACAATAGGCAGGTTAAAATATAACACAAGAAAAATGAGCAAACACAACACAAACAGAGCACGATAAAATAAATAAATAAATAAATAAAAATCCCGTTTCCATATGAGTTGGGAAATTGTGTTAGATGTAAACATAAACAGAATACAACGATTTGCAAATCCTTTTCAACCCATATTCAATTGAATGCACTACAAAGACAAGATATTTGATGTTCAAACTCATAAACTTTTTTTTTTTTTTTTTGCACATTATAATTAACTTAGAATTTCATGGCTGCAACACGTGCCAAAGTAGTTGGGAAAGGGCATGTTCACCACTGTGTTACATCACCTTTTCTTCTAACAACACTCAATAAACGTTTGGGAACTGAGAAAACTAATTGTTGAAGCTTTTAAAGTAGAATTCTTTCCCATTTTTGTTTTATGGAGAGCTTCAGTCGTTAGACAGTCCGGGGTCTCCGCTGTCGTATTTTACGCTTAATAATGCACCACACATTTTCGATGGGAGACAGGTCTGGACTGCAGGCGGGCCAGGAAAGTACCCGCACTCTTTTTTTATGAAGCCACGCTGTTTTAACACGTGCTGAATGCGGCTTGGCATTGTCTTGCTGAAATAAGTAGGGGCGTCCATGAAAAAGACGGCACTTAGGTGGCGGCATATGTTGTTCCAAAACCTATATGTACCTTTCAGCATTAATGGTGCCTTCACAGATGTGTAATATACCCATGCCTTGGGCACTAATGCACCCCCATACCATCACAGATGCTGGCTTTTGAACTTTGCGTCGATAACAGTCTGGATGGTTCGCTTCCCCTTTGGTCCGGATGACACAATGTCAAATATTTCCCCCAAAAATTTGAAATGTGGACTCATCAGACCACAGAACACTTTTCCACTTTGCATTACTCCATCTTAGATGATCTCGGGCCCAGCCAAGCCGTTTCTGGATGTTGTTGATAAATGGCTTTCGCTTTGCATAGTAGAGCTTTAACTTGCACTTACAGATGTAGCGTCAAAATGTATTTAGTGACAGTTGTTTTCTGAAGTGTTCCTAAGCCCATGTGGTGATATCCTTTAGAGATTGATGTCGGTTTTTGATACAGTGCCGTCTGATGGATCGTAGTTTCACGGTCATTCAATGATTGTTTCCGGTCATGTTGCTTACGTGGAGTGATTTCTCCAGATTCTCTGAACCTTTTGATGATATTGTGGAGCATAGATGTTGAAATCCCTTAAATTTCTTGCAATTGCACTTTGAGAAACATTGTTCTTAAACTGTTTGACTATTTGCTCACGCAGTTGTGGACAAAGGGGTGTACCTCGCCCCTTCCTTTCTTGTGAAAGACTGAGCATTTTTTGGAAAGCTGTTTTTACACCCAATCATGGCACCCACCTGTTCCCAATTAGCCTGCACACCTGTGGGATTTTCCAAATAAGTCTTTGACGAGCATTCCTCAACTTTATCAGTATTTATTGTCACCTTTCCCAACTTCTTTGTCACGTGTTGCTGGCATCAAATTCTAAAGTTAATGATTATTTGCAACAAGAAAAAAAATGTTTTATCTGTTATGTGTTGGCCCTGTGATGAGGTGGCGACTTGTCCAGGGTGTACCCGCCTTCCGCCCGATTGTAGCTGAGATAGGCGCCAGCACCCCCCGCGACCCCAAAAGGCAATAAGCGGTAGAAAATGGATGGATGGATGTTGTCTTTGTAGCATATTGAACTGAATATGAATTGAAAACGATTCGCAAATCATTGTATTCCGTTTATATTTACATCCAACACAATTTCCAAACTCATATGGAAACAGGGTTTGTAAATAAATAAATAAAACATAGAAACAGCTTCACATTATGGGATGCCATAGCAGGATGAAGATCACAGACTGAAGACCATGGAATAAAATATATGTGATGGCATGCATTACATGTTCTTTTTTCGGGTCGAAAGAGAAAGGAGGAATACATTCAGTAAGACAATATAAAATACTTTATGGATGCATATTATTTCCAGGCATATAACATAATGAGATGGGCCACCTCTGGCCCCCGGGCCTTGAGTTTGACATCCCTGCATTAGAACAAACATCTATGGGTCACTAATGGACAATAATGGACGACATTTATTGCGAATAGTTCACAGAAAACATAAAGGCCGGAATGGAATTGGTCTGTTTTAGTTTTATGGGTCGGGAAAGCTTGGCGTAATACTTCATTTCGGATGTAAAGAGGCCATTATGTTTATGAATATTTTTTATTTTTTTTTGGGTAAAAGCAGGTGCTTTGGGAAGCGTGTGCGCGTGTGCTATCTGACTCTAGCAGCTCCGCAGCAAAACACTTCACTTTTGAAAGGTCTGCCAGCTGGAGTCAGCCGTGTCATCCACTCGGCGCGAGCGGCACGACTTATTATCTCCACACTGCGCACAATTTGTGGACCCGTGCAGGAGAATTCCAATTTAGCGCCGTGTGTAATCTCGGACAAAAAAAAAAAAAAAAAAAGAAAACCCGCCAAGGCGCCGTGGTGGAAGTACACGGGCGCCGCCTTGTCGGGGGCCCGCGAGTTTAATGCGAGCAAACAGATGGTCATCACGTCTTTTAATTAAGTAAACACGCTCTCTGTGTCTTCCTAATTGCTTTGACTAGCAACTTGAAGGCCGGGGCGCTTGGGGGCGGGGGTGGGGGTTTTGGGGGGGGGGGGGCGTAGCTGACACTCTCTCTCTGCAGGCTGGCAACGTTAACGCGGCAATAACGCGATGACCACGCCTTCTTTTAACGGAGCAACTGCAGATGGCATGGGATGTCATCACATTGATGACATCATATAAATCATGGGTGTCAAACTCTGGCCCGCGGACCAAATTTGGCCCGCCGTGTAATTTCATCTGGCCCTTGAGGCAATATCAAATTAACATTAGAGCTGGCCCGCCGCTGTAACACCACATTCACCGCTAATACTCATACTCGTCAACCCTCCCAATTTTCCCGGGAGACTCCCGAAGTTCAGTGACCCTCCCGAATTTCTCCCGATTTCCACCCGGACAATAATATTGGGGGCGGGCCGCAAAAGCACTGCTTTTGGCGTTCTCTACATGTCGCCACGCCAAGGTGATCAAAAAGGTCAACCAAAGAACGAGATTCCTCTACAGAATCTCCTCTCTGGTCAACAAAAGCACCTTGAGGATTCTAGCGGGAACTCTCATTCAACCCTTCTTCGATTACGCTTGCACCTCCTGGTACCCCAGCACCTCCAAAACCCTCAAATCTAGACTCCAAACATCCCAGAATAAGCTAATCCGGTTACTTTTAGACCTCCACCCCAGATCACACCTCAATCCAACCCACTTCTCCAAAGTGGGCTGGCTCAGGGTGGAGGACAGAGTAAAACAACTTGCACTGAGCCTAGTCTATAAAATCCGCTACACCTCCTTGATACCGAAGTACATGTCAAATTACTTCCTTAACGTAAATGACCGCCATAACCACAACACCAGGGGGAGCTCCACAAACCACGTTAAACCCAGATTTCGATCTAACAAAGGTCTTAGCTCATTCTCTTTCTATGCCACATCAATGTGGAATGCACTCCCAACAGGTATAAAAGTAAGTGCATCTCTATGTTCCTTCAAAACCGCTCTAAAACAACACCTCCAGGCAACTTCAACACTTTACTAATACCCTCCTCCATTCACATCCCATCTCCTCGGATTATAAACAACTCAAATGTACTTCTAATGTATATACTTGTTCTTATGCTATCTGAACTCACTATGTTCTCTGCTGGCTGCACATATCCTACTAAATAAGACCTACACTGTTTCAATGTCCACATTTCTCTGTTGATGCAATTGTTGATGACTGAAGTACTGATATCAACCAAAGCTCCTCATCCCAACCCCCGGATTGTAAATAATGTAAATAATTCAATGTATATACTATGATGATTAACTTGTGTGATGACTGTATTATGTTGATAGTATATATTTGTACCATGAATTGATTAACGTTGACCCCGACTTAAACAAGTTGAGAAACTTATTCGGGTGTTACCATTTAGTGGTCAATTGTACGGAATATGTACTGTACTGTGCAATCTACTAATAAAAGTATCAATCAATCAATCAAAGTCCGCTTTTCTTCCATAAAAACAGCGTGCCAGCCCACTCACATAATATATGCGGCTCATACACACACACAAGTCTATGCAAGGCATACTTGGTCAACAGCCATACAGGTCACACTGAGGGTGGCCGTATAAACAAGGTTAACACTGTTACAAATGTGCGCCACAGTGTGAACCCACACCAAACAAGAATGACAAACACATTTCGGGAGAACGTCCGCACCGTAACACAATATAAATACAACCGGACAAATACCGAGAAGCCCTTGCATCACTAACTCTTCCTGGACGCTACAATATACACCCCCGCTAACACTAAACCCCGCCCCAACTCAAACCCGCCGCCAAAAAAAGGCATTAAATTTGTGTTTTTATTTAATTTGATATGCCATTGATATTTTTTAATTATTATTATTTGAAACTGGATCTTGTATGTCACTATAAAGTTATATAAGCCTTCCTTGGTCAATATTCAATGCAAAACTTGTTTGGGTCCCTGTTAAAGGGTTAATTTGTTCAACCTCGGCCCCGCGGCTTTGTTCAATTTTAAATTTTGGCCTGATCTGTATTTGAGTTTGACACCACTGATATAAATGGTAAATGGGGTATACTTGTATAGCGCTTTTCTACCTTTTTAAGGAACTCAAAGCGCTTTGACACTATTTCTACATTCACCCATTCACACACACATTCACACACTGAGGGCGGCAGCTGCCATGCAAGGCGCTAACCAGGACCCATCAGGAGCAAGGGTCAAGTGTCTTGCTCAAGGACACAACGGACGTGACAAAGATGGTAGAAGGTGGGGGATTGAACCAGGAACCCTAAGGTCGCTGGCACAGCCACTCTCCCAACTGCGCCACGCCGTATATATTATATATATATAGATGTATATATATATTTATCAAATATTAAAACTGAATCAGTCGTCTAACTCTTGGTTTTAATCGTATGCAATCTAACCTACTTAGTTTACAACCTTGTTGAATGATATAACCATGTGTTAATCGCAAAGATTAGTCTTTATTTAACAAATAAACCTTAGGTCAGGCTTATTAGAAAAATAAATACTCATCAAATATACCGCATAAAAAAGGGACTCAAATAATTGCCCAAAAAGTACAATTACGTTGTGCTAAAATAAATAAACTAAATTTATAAAAATAAAAATACAGCTTCACCACTTTAGTCATAATTTTTGTGCTTAAGAAACCAAACTTTTTCTGAGTTTTAATATTGTCATTACGTCCACAAGTGGTAGAAAAATGTATTATAACTAAGAACCGCTGAGGCCCATACGGATTACAGCTGAGAAACAGATATATTTTTTATATTTCTATACAAGAAACACTATTATAAAGGATCTTTGACCAATTTTTGCAGTAGGTCCTAAAAACAGCACCAAAAAAGTAGTGTCTATAAAATCTTTGACAACTGTCAAAGGCGAGTTGTATTGTATAGTTGCCCAAAAAAATGCTCTTTGAAAACTGACAATGTTACAGTACACTTTGCAGGAAGAGTAGTGTCTTGTAAGGTGACATAAACCACAGGCGACTTTTCGGCCGGGGGCGCCGCTACAGTACTAGTCAAGTGACTAGCGTACTAATACATTTGT
Source organism: Nerophis ophidion (assembly GCF_033978795.1). Classification (NCBI taxonomy): domain Eukaryota; kingdom Metazoa; phylum Chordata; class Actinopteri; order Syngnathiformes; family Syngnathidae; genus Nerophis; species Nerophis ophidion. The sequence continues at coordinate 18,095,572 of NC_084611.1, forward strand.
TAAACTAAAAGTGACTACAGTACTAGTCAAGTGACGAGAGTACTAATACAAACCCTGTTTCAATATGAGTTGGGAAATTGTGTTAGATGGAAATCTAAACGGAATACAATGATTTGCAAATCCTTTTCAACCCATATTCAGTTGAATGCTCTACAAAGACAAGATATTTGATGTTCAAACTCATAAACTTAAAATTTTTTTTGTTGCAAATAGTACAGTAATTAACTTAGAATTTCATGGCTGCAACACGTGCCAAAGTAGTTGGGAAAGGGCATGTTCACCACTGTGTTACATCACTTTTTCTTTTAACAACACTCAATAAACGTTTGGGAACTGAGAAAACTAATTGTTGAAGCTTTGAAAGTGGAATTCTTTCCCATTCTTGTTTTATGTAGAGCTTCAGTCGTTCAACAGGCCGGGGTCTCCGCTGTCGTATTTTACGCTTCATAATGCGCCACACATTTTCGATGGGAGACAGGTCTGGACTGCAGGCGGGCCAGGAAAGTACCCGCACTCTTTTACTACAAAGCCACTTTGTTGTAACACGTGGCTTGGCATTGTCTTGCTGAAATAAACAGGGGTGTCCATGATAACGTTGCTTGGATGACAACATATGTTGCTCCAAAACCTGGACCTTTCAGCATTAATGGTGCCTTCAGAGATGTGTAAGTTACCCATGCCTTGGGCACTAATGCACCCCCATACCATCACAAATGTTGGCTTTTGAACTTTGCGTCGATAACAGTCTGGAAGGTTTGCTTCCCCTTTGGTCCGGATGACACAATGTCGAATATTTCCAAAAACAATTTGAAATGTGGACTTCTCAGACAACAGAACAGTTTTGCCACTTCGCATCAGTCTATCTTAGAGGATTTCGGACTCAGAGAAGCCGGCGGCGTTTCTGGATGTTGTTGATAAATGGCTTTCGCTTTGCATAGTAGAGCTTTAACTTGCCCTTACGGATGTAGCGACAAACTGTATTTAGTGACAGTGGTTTTCTGAAGTGTTCCTGAGCCCATGTGGTGATATCCTTTAGAGATTGATGTCGGTTTTTGATACAGAGCCGTCTGAGGGATGGAAGGTCACGGTCATTCAATGTTGGTTTCCGACCATGCCGCTTACGTGGAGTGATTTCCCTAGATTCTCTGAACCTTTTGATGATATTATAGACAGTAGATGTTGACAGTAGATGTTACAATTGTTAAATTAATGGTTACTACATTACTAGTCAAGTGACAAGATTACTAATACATTTGTTAAACTAAAAGTGACTACAGTACTAGTAAAGAGACAAGAGTACTAATACATTTGTTAAACGAAAGGTTACTACAGTGATAATAAAGTGACTACAGTACCAATATATTTGTTAAAGTCAAAGTTACTACAGTACTAGTAAAGTGACACCAGAGTACTAGACAAGTGACTAGAGTACTAATACTTTTGCTAAACTAAAAGTGACTACAGTACTAGTAAAGTGAAGGGAGTACTAATACAATTGTTAACTAAAAGTGACTACAGTACTAGTAAAGTGACGAGAGAACCAATAGATGTGTTAATCTAAAAGTTACTACAGTACTAGTAAAGTGACTAGAAAACTAATACATTTGTTAAAGTAAAAGTGACTACAGTACTAGTAAAGTGACTACAGTACTAGTAAAGTGACTACAGTGCTAGTCATGTGACTAGAGTACTAATACATTTGTTAAACTAAAAGTGACTACAGTACTAGTAAAGTGACGAGAGTACTAATATATTTGTTAAACTAACGGTTACTACAGTACTAGTCAAGTGACAAGAGTACTAATACATTTGTTAAAGTAAAAGTGACTACAGTACTAGTAAAGTTACTACAGTACCTTTAAAGCGACTAGAATACTAATACATGTGTTAAAGTAAAAGTGACTACAGTACACCAGTGTACTAGTCAAGGGACAAAAGTTCTTATGCATTTTTTAAAGTAAACAAGACTAAAGTACCAGTCTACTTACTACAGTAATAGTTAAATAGGTTACTAATACATTTTGTTGAAGTAAAAGTGACTAGAGTAAAACCTCATTTGCCATAGCACACATAAACATGTTACATATAATCACAACACTTTGCAACAGAGGGGGGCCGGGGTTGCTATAAAGCGCTAGCTACTCAGCCGTCCATCACCCCATCAAGCAGTGGTGAATGCGTGGGGTGAGGGTGGGGAGTGTGTTTGTGTATATGCCCATTGTCTTTGGGTGTAGTGGTGTAGTGTCCATAGGCCCGGTGTCGTCGAGGAGGGAGGGAGGTCAAAAGCGTCCATTTTTGAGGAGTACTTCTGGGATGCTTACTGAACAGCCTGCTCTTGTTGTTGCTTCAAGTCCATTCGAAGGAGTCTACTCGTAAATTAGGATGTTTGTTTTTCCACGAGCAGACATTAGAATGGCCTGTCTGTTCTATTCGTATATTCATGTTGGCTCATCGTCTTACAAATTATACGATGCCCAGCCCAATCGGCAGGTACCCCACGATCACGGTTCCAAATCGGTAGATGTCTTCCATGTCCTCGATGGAAAGGACTAAGAGGCACATGATTCTCCATTTGTCCCAGGAATCTCTTACGTACCCCGCAGCAATGGTTCCGTCAGGGCAGCCAGGCACACCAGAACCTCTTTACATCGTCGAAAAGATTTTGTCAATTGAGTCGAGAGTCCAGCTAATCAATTCCATGTCTGATGTTTAGATTTGGAGGACCAGCAAGTAGCAAAGAAATTGTCTAGTTATGTTATTAAAAACATGAAAATTACCCGTCTGAGGTAGACTTATTAATGATTAAAAATATTTCTATTAACATTTTAGTCAACTATGAACAAACTGCAATTAATCATGATTAAATATTTTAATCATTTAATAATCCTAATATTAATACAAATATTAATTATATTAGAATGATTAAATGCCCTGTGATGAGGTGGCGACTTGTCCAGGGTGTATGCCGCCTTACGCACGAATGCAGCTGAGATAAGCTCCCCCGCGACCGCAATAGGGACAAGCGGTAGAAATGGATGGATGGATGGGTAATATGATGCACCTGGGGATAGGTTGATTGGCAACACTAAATTGGCCCTAGTGTGTGAATGTGAGTGTGAATATTGTCTGTCTGTGTTGGCCCTGCGATGAGGTGGCGACTTGTCCAGGGTGTACCCCGCCTTCCGCCCGATTGTAGCTGAGGTAGGCGCCAGCGCCCCCCGCGATCCCAAAAAAGGTAATAAGCGGTAGAAAATGAATGGATGGAACTATTTTATACATGTATGAAATAATTATTGAATATTTATTAGTAAGACTTATAATTCTAATATAATATTATAAAATGAAACATAATACATATGAAAAAAGTTAAAGAAAAAACACACGATACACACACATTTCCTTCGGAGAGTGGACTTCCTCCAACTGCTTCTTCCGTCAAACACACCATCAGCAGCTTTTACATATTCGCAGAGATAATTGTCCACTTTTTATACATCTTAACATCCTTAGCTGGCGTTATCGGCTCGGTGCAGACCAGCTGTGTTTTTGTTTTTTAATTATTTCCTTCCTTAATTCAATGAATATCATCGGTTTCTTCTCAGCACTGTCCCACACGCCCTCCTTCTCCATTCCAAATGTACGAGAAACAAAGTCGTGTTGATCTCTCGCCATAAGCTAATGCTAGAAAAACTGGACACAAGGTGTTTTGGTCAAATCTTCCGGGCTTCACTGTGGCAAATTTCAATATTTTCATCGTTTGACAGCCCCAAAGCGAAGTAGACGACTGCACCACTGCTTTTCATCTCCTGTAATCTCAAGCTGGTGTTGACATTTGTGAAAAAAATGATGTGATCCCCCAGCAGGTCGCTTCTTCTTCTCTCTCCTTCTCTCTTTCTCTCTCTATCTCTCTTGCACAAACACACCCTCCCTCCATTACAGTTTTACCCGCAGCCCCGGCGTGATACTGACCGATGAGTCTTGTGTAGGAGGCCAAGCAGGCTTGGTGATTGTCTTGGTTGGGACAGGTGCTCACCGTGGGTGGGATGCTGCGGCAGTTCGCCATGAAATCAGCCAGCCTGGACCTTTGCAACGAAAACACAAAGCACAGGGAGACCGGAGTCAGAATTAAAAAAATAAATAAATAAATAAAATATATATATATATACATATTTTAAAAGGACAAAAAAATGTTCGCACCGTGTCTGATACTGGAGGTTCGATTCTCCCATGAAGCCATTTAACAAACACGGTGCTTAAAAACGGTCCGTAAATCAAAATCTATGCAACATTTTGATGAAAAAAAACAAACCCAATTACATGTTATGTAGACCACTTGGAAGTGTTTTAATTTAAATGTAAAACAAATATAACAATTTGAATCAACATTTAAAACAATTCGTTGTGGTTCTGCGGGGTGTTTTCACATTAAATTGAAATAGCCAGGGATCTGATAAGTAGCAATTTGTCACCATATTGTGGAGAATGTGAGAAACTCAGGTCAGCGACCATAATGTGTGCTTTCTAGACATTACAAGCATAGCATTCACTTTTATGACCCAATCCAAACAACCTTCTCTAGTCATGGTGCAGGGAAAAAAACAACTATTCGACCAGCACAAACAGTCAACACACATAACACAACCTGCGCACTGAATTTTGTGGATATGGAAAAAAAAAAAGTCCCATTCATAAAATATTCTAAATTAGTTTCTGACTGGGCTTCCAATCCGAAGTAGAAGTCCCGTTCTGTCTTCTATCCGTCAATAGCGTTCTACTTGAAAGGACTCTTCCTTCATCACTCCAAGCAAGGTTTGTAAGTTTTACACTATAATTAAAACACTTCTTTCTAACTAAACCGTCCCAAGTGTGACGTCTGCAGCAGTGTTTTCATGCATATTCATACGTATTATCGTAATGTAATCAATTTAGCTTCATTAGCATTTGCTAATATATGTCTAAGAGTGTCTCTGTTGGTATTATTAACTTTACGACGGCATGGAGTTATTGAGTTTGTTTAGCTGATTGGAGAGCTAGCTCCTGCAGCTAGTGGGTCCATGATGATGACTTCTGTTTTGTTTGACCACCGTTTTACTGCCTTGTTACAGACAACCTTTGGAAACAAGGTATGCAAATAAACATTTCAAAATATTTACGTGTATTACTAATTTCACAACGTATAAATCTGCGACAGGACGGCGTGGCGCAGTGGAAGAGTGGCCGTGCGCAACCCGAGGGTCCCTGGTTCAATCCCCACCTAGTACCAATCTCGTCACGTCCGTTGTGTCCTGAGCAAGAAACTTCACCCTTGCTCCTGATGGGTGCTGGTTAGCGCCTTGCATGGCAGCTCCCTCCATAAGTGTGTGAATGTGTGTGTGAATGGGTAAATGTGGAAGTAGTGTCAAAGCGCTTTGAGTACCTTGAAGGTAGAAAAGCGCTATACAAGTACAACCCATTTATCATTTATAGTCCGGTGCGGCTAATACATGAAAAATATATTTTTTCTTCTTACATTTAGTGGGTGTGGCTTATATGACGGTGCGCTCTACAGTCCGGAAAATACGGTACTACGATAAGACACAGACATCGATAAAGTCGTCACTGCAAACTCGATTGTGTTTTTGAGATTGATTGACTTAATATTTTTGTTTATCATTACAGTTTTTTTTTTTTCCTTTTGTGATGGATTATCTTAGAAACGCTGAAAAACACTTTCAAGCCGAAATATCCATCGGAACCACTTCCACGAGGTGAGAACAGTTTGAACTCCATGTGCACGTATCCACGGCAACAGCGACCGGAAGCGACGTCATGCGCAATCCAATCCAGCAATTGTGACACGGCCGTGCTACAATCTTGGCACCCACAATATTTTCCGAGAAAAAAATACCAACGATTTACTTTTTAAGTAGTGTTGTAACGATACCAACATTTTCGTACCACTATCGGCACTAAAATTATTTCGATACTTTTCGGTACTTTTCTAAATAAAGAGTACCACAAAAAAATTAATCATTGGCTTTATTTTAACCAACAAATCTTAGGGTACATTAAATATATGTTTCTTATTGCGAGTTTGTCCTTAAATAAAATAGTGAACGTACTAGACAACTTGTCTTTTAGTAGTAAGTAAACAAACAAAGACCCCTAATTAGTCTGCTGACATATGCAGTAACATATTGTGTCATTCTATTATTTTCTCAACATTATTAAGGACAAATGGTAGAAAATGAATTATTAATCTACTTGTTCATTTACTGTTAATATCTGCTTACTTTCTCTTTTAACATGTTCCAGCTACACTTCTGTTAAAGAGTAATAATGACTTATTCTTCTCTTGTTTGATACTTTACATCAGTTTTGGACGATACCACAAATTTAGGTATCAATCCGATACCAAGTAGTTACAGGATCATACATTGGTCATGACTTTATAAACATAACATGATTCTTTTAAAGAAAGGAAAAAGATTTTGTGACGATAAAAAATATAATAGTATCGACGAGACACGCTCCTGTGCTTGGTATCATTAGAGTGGATGATAGGTGTAGATCCACCAATGGCGTTTGTTTACATTTTGACGCCGGTGAGCTACGGTGTGTAGTGAAACATGTTTAACTATTCCTCGTCCTGCAGGGATGATACTTGTAAGAAACTTACTTTATTTGTCGCCATGGAGGCGAGGATTAGTGATTTAGAAGTAGCTAAAACACTGCGGATGGACGTTAGCCGCTAGCTAGCTAGACATATCTTTAAAGGCCTACTGAAACCCACTACTACCGACCACGCAGTCTGATAGTTTATATATCAATGATGAAATATTAACATTGCAAAACATGCCAATACGGCCTTTTTAGTTTACTAAATTGCAATTTTAAATTTCCCGCGAAGTTTCCTGTTGAAAACGGCGCGGTATGATAACGCGTGCGTTTGACGTCACCGGTTGTAGCGGACATTTTTTTCCAGCCCGATCCAAGCTATAAGTAGTCTGCTTTAATCGCATAATTACACAGTATTCTGGACATCTGTGTTGCTGAATCTTTTGCAATTTGTTCAATTAATAATGGAGAAGTCAAAGTAGAAAGGTGGAGGTGGTATGCTTCAGAAGTGGTATAGTACTGAAAATTATTAATTAGTATGGCGGTACTACAAACCCTGTTCACATAAGAGTTGGGAAATTGTGTTAGATGTAAATATAAACGGAATACAATGATTTGCAAATCATTTTCAACCCATATTCAGTTGAATGCGCTACAAAGACAAGATATTTGATGTTCAAACTCATAAACTTAATTATTTTTTTGCAATAATAATTAACTTAGAATTTCATGGCTGCAACACATGCCAATGTAGTTGGGAAAGGGCATGTTCATCACTGTGATACATCACCTTTTCTTTTAACAACACTCAATAAACGTTTGGGAACTGAGGAAACTAATTGTTGAAGCTTTGAAGGTGAAATTCTTTCCCATTCTTGTTTTATGTAGAGCTTCAGTCGTTCAACAATCCGGGGTCTCCGCTGTCATATTTTACGTTTCATAATGCGCCACACATTTTCGATGGGAGACAGGTCTGTACTGCAGGCGGGCCAAGACAGTACTTGCACTCTTTTACTACAAAGCCACTTTGTTGTAACACATGGCTTGGCATTGTCTTGCTGAAATAAACAGGGGCGTCCATGATAACGTTGCTTGGATGACAACATATGTTGCTCCAAAACCTCTATGGAGCTTTCAGCATTAATGGTGCCTTCACAGATGTGTAAGTTACCCATGCCATGGGCATTAGTACACCCCCATACCATCACAGATGCTGGCTTTTTAACTTTGCACCTAGAACAGTCCTGATGGTTCTTTTCCTCTTTGGTCCGGAGGACACGCCGTTCATCGTTTGCAAAAAACAATTTGAAATGTGGACTCGTCAGACCACAGGACACTTTTCCACTTTGCAGCAGTCCATCTTAGCTGAGCTCAGGCCCAGAGAAGCCTGCGGCGTTTCTGCGTGTCGTTGATAAATGGCTTTGGCTTTGCATAGTAGGGCTTTAACTTGCACTTACAGGTGTAGCCACAAACTGTAGTTACTGACAGTGGTTTTCTGAAGTGTTCCTGAGCCCATGTGGTGATATCCTTTACACACGGATGTCGCTTTTTGATGCAGTACCGCCTGAGGGAACGAAAGTATCATCGCTTACGTTCAGTGATTTCTCCAGACTCTCTGAACCTTTTGATGGTATTACGGACCGTAGATGGTGAAATACCTAAATTCTTTGCAATAGACCGTTGAAAAATGTCGTTCTTAAACTGTTTGACTATTTGCTCACGCATTTGTTCACAAAGTGGGGACCTTCGCCCCGTCTTTTGTTTGTGAATGACTGAGCATTTTTTGGGAAGCTGCATTCAAACCCAATCATGGCACCCACCTGTTCCCAATTAGCCTGCACACCTGTGGGATGTTCCAAATAAGCGTTTGATGAGCATTCCTCAACTTTATCAGTATTTATTGCCACCTTTCCCAACTTCTTTGTCACGTGTTGCTGGCATCAAATTCTAAAGTTAATGATTATTTGGAAAAAATAAAGTTTATGAGTGTTGTTAAAAGAAAAGGTGATGTAACACAGTGGTGAACATGCCCTTTCCCAACTACATTGGCATGTGTTGCAGCCATGAAATTCTAAGTTAATTATTATTGCCAAAAAAAATTAAGTTTATGAGTTTGAACATCAAATATCTTGTCTTTGTAGCATATTCAACTGAATATGGGTTGAAAATTATTCCCAAATCATTGTATTCCGTTTATATTTACATCTAACACAATTTCCCAACTCATATGGAAACGGGGTTTGTATACCGTACAACCTATTTTCAAGCAACAGTTTTTTTTTTCAGCCTTTTTTTAACACCCCCGCTGCCACAAATGGTGGGAAACAGAATACTAGTTCTCCAACATTGCAGGCGGGGGGTAAAAGGGGGACATTCCCATATTTTTGGCAGCACATGTGACGTTGGCCGCGTGCCCTCATTGGCCGGCACCGCATGAGGAAGCCACATATGGACCACATCTGGTTGCTTGGACGCCAGGTGGACGGAATAACAACCACATCTCCCTCCTGACTCCTTTTTTTTTTTTTTTTTTTTTTTTTTTTTTACACTTTGCTATCTTGACAACATGCACAACAAAGCCGGTAATTAACGAACGCAGGATGAGCGTGGCTTTTGACCCACTCTTCCAGCATCATCCCCTCACATCTCGGCGCCTTCCCGAATTCTCTCCGGGCGTCAAACCTTGGGTACTGATAAAAGTGGGGTGTGTTTTTTGTTGTTGTTGTTGTTGTTGTTTTTGTTTTGTCTTGGTGTGTGCATGCGATAAGAGCTTTAAGTCTGCCGAGGGCCCCAGGGCGGCATTGCTAATCCACTTAAGTCAGTTTATTGGGAGGAGCATGTGCAAAGTTAGTCTAACTGCTGCATGAACATCAATCCAGCGCACTTCTCCCTCCTGTCCCTCCATCTTTTCACCCATTCACCGCCGTTTGGGCTGACCGCATTGAGCCCGCTGGCGGATTTAAAGTTTTTGATTAAAAACAATATATTTGTAGCGGCTACCAATTGGATAATTAGTGAATTGTGTGAATTATATTTATATAGCGCTTTTCTCAAGTGACTCAAAGCGCTTTACAAAGTGACACCCAATATCTAAGTTACATTTAAACCAGTGTGGGTGGCACTGGGAGGAGGTGGGTAAAAGTGTCTTGCCCAAGGACACAACGGCAGTAACTAGGATGGCACAAGCGGGAATCGAACTTACAACTCTCAAGTTGCTGGCACGGCCACTCTACCAACCGAGCTATGCCGCCCCACAATTACTATACCTTAAGTCATAATTATGAGATAAAAAGTCAAAATTATCACATAAGAAGTAAAAAAAAAACATGAGGGAAAATGTAAAAATTATTAGATAAACTCATATTTATGAGATAAAAAAAGTTAAAGTTGGAAAAAAAAAGATTAAAAAAAGTGATCATTATAAGATAAAATGTCATAATTACGAAAGGAACAACGTCATTATTATTATTAAATAAAAAGTCACAATTATTCAATAAAAAGTCATAATTATTATAGTTGTTCTCATAATTACGACTGTAGCTCATATTTTTGACTTTCTTGTCTCATAAGTATTTCAAAACTATTATAATTTTTGTCTCATAATTATGACGTCTGTCTGATAATTTAGGTTTTATATTATGACATTTATCTCACAATTTAGATTTGATATCATAATTATGATGTTTTTCTGATAATTTAGATTTTATATCATAAGTATGACGTTTATCTCATAAACTGGATTATATATCATAATTATTGTTACGTTCGGGACGCATCGTGATGCGCGTGTGTTGTCACCTCAAGATGCTACAGGACTGGAGCAGGCAGGATTGAAGGTAGCAGCTTGTTTAATATAAAGAATAACAATATAACACTTGTACAAAGGCAAAGAAAAGGTGTGCCAACGCACGGAAAGCTAAATGCTAATGTTAGCAAGAGTCGAGTTCACAAAGTCCCCAGAAGCGCGTGCCGGGCGCGCGGAAGCTAAGCTAAGACTTAGCAAAGTAAATACAAAAGTCAAGAGTATCAAACGCAACTGTTGCATTGAGCAAACAAAACGTCCAGAAAGAACTATGGTGGCAGGCGGTCTTAAATCCAAAACAATAATCACAAACAGGTGTGCATTTGGAGCCAGTGCAGGTGAAACAAATGACGTAGCCGTGGTGATGAATATAAACTAGCAAGTGCTCAAAAGAAGGGATCGGCAGAGTCCAGAAATGATCAAAACACAAAAAAGGATATAAACTAGAGATGTGATCCGGGAACCAGATCAAAACAATTAAGACGTTTATTTCATTTTTTAGATTTTATATCATAGGTATGACATTCATAACATAAATTTTGATTTTATATAATAATTATGACGTTTATCTGATAATTTAGATTTTTTTATAATAATTATTACATTTATTTCATAAATTAGATTTTATATCATAGGTATGACATTTATATCACAATTTAGATTTTATATCATAATTATGACGTTTATCTCATAAATCAGATTTTATATCATAATTATGACGTTTATGTCATAATTTAGATTTTATATCATAACTATAATGTTATCTCATAAATTAGATTTTATATCATAATGACGTTTATCTGATAATTTAGATTTGATAACATGATGTTTATCTGATAATTTTGATTTTATATCATAATTATGACGTTTATCTGATAATTTAGATTTTTTATAATAATTATGTTATCTCACAAATTTGATTTTATATCATAATTATGACGGTTCTCTCATAATTTACATTTTAAATCATAATTATGACGTTTATCTGATAATTTAGATGTTTTTTAATAATTATGACAATGTCATAATTTAGATTTTATATCATAAGTATGACGTTTCTCTCATAATTTAGATTTTATATCATAATTATGACGTTTATCAGATAATTGAGATATTATGTCATAATTATGACGTTTATCTGATCATTTAGATTTTTTATAATAATTATATATCATAAATATGATGTTTATCTCATAAATTAGATTTGATATCAAAATGATGACGTTAATCTGGTCATTTAGATTTTATATAATAAGTATGACGTTTATCTGATAATTTAGATTTCATACCATAATTATGACATTTATCTGATAATATAGATTTTTTTTAATAATAATTATGATGTTTATGTCATAATTTAGATTTTATATCATAAGTATGACGTTTATCTCATAAATTAGATTTATATCATAATTATGACGTTTTTCTCATAAAGTAGATTTTATATCATAGGTATGACATTTATCTGATAAATTAGATTTTATATCATAAATATGACGTTTATCTGATAATTTAGATTTTATATCATAGGTATGACATTTATATAATAATTTTGATTTTATATCATAATTATGACGTTTATCTGATGATTTAGATTTTTTATAATAATTATGACGTTTGTCATAATTTATATTATACATCATAATTATGACGTTTGCCTCATAATTTAGATTTTATATCATAATTATGACTTTATCTTGTAATTTATATTTTATATCATAAGTATGACGTTTATCTCATAAATTAGATTTCATATCATAATTACGACGTTTATCTCATAATTTAGATTTTATATCATAAATATGACGTTTATCTGATCATTTAGATATTTTTTATAATGATTATGACGTTTATGTGATAATTTAGATTTTATATCCATCATAAGTATGACGTCTATCTCATAAATTAGATTTTATATCATAATTATGACTTTATCTCGTAATTTATATTTTATATCATAATTATGATGTGTATCTCATAATTTAGATTTTATATCATAAGTATGACGTTTATCTCATAAATTTGATTTTATATCATAATTACGACGTGTATATGATAATTTTGATTTTATATCATAATTATGACGTTTATCTGATCATTTAGATTTTTTATAATGATTATGAGGTTTATGTGATGATTTAGATTTTATATCCATCATAAGTATGACGTTTATCTCATAAATTAGATTTTATATCATAATTATGACGTTTATCTGATAATTTAAATTTTAGATCATAGTTATGACGTTTATCTGATCATTTAGATTTTTTATAATAATTATGACATTTATGTCATAATTTAGATGTTATATCATATATATGACGTTTTATCTCATAATTATAACTTACATTGAGAATTTGTTTCCCTCTTTGTTTATGCAAAGGACCTTGCTTCGCAACTTCCGCTTTCTTTCTTTCTTTCCCGGGCGCGGCCACAGCTGCTGCCCACTGCTCCCCTCAACTCCCAGGGGGTGAACAAGGGGATGGGTCAAATGCAAAGGACAAATTTAACCACGCCTAGTGTGTGTGTGACAATCATTGGTAATTTAAATTTAACTTCCAACGAAAAAAAAAAAAATAAAATAAATAAATTATATACATATATATATATATATATATAGACATATAGATATCGAACATTTTATCGAACGCATTTTTTAGTGATATCCGTTACGTGTCTATGGCGATATATAATGATATATTTTTATTGCCCAACTCCAATTCTGATCCACATCTTATCTTATAATGTCTACCTGTGATTGGTATAGAAGCTAGTTTCGTTGCAAAAAAAATAAAAAATAAAAATACCCCAATGGTAAGTCATAATTATAAAATAAAGTGTAATAGGAAGTGTCATGACGGACAGGGGGATCCGAAGCTTGCTACGAAGTTTGTTCTACCGGGATGCAAACATACTTTTTCCAAACAAGGGTAGGAGGTAGGAGCATATTTATTAATCTAACAACAAATCTTGGCAGGGCAAAAGGTGAACAAACATAAACTACAGTGTGGAACAAACACTAGACTGTGGCATGAAACAAACAGCATAAACTATAGCTTGGAACAAACCCAAAACTGTGGCATGAAATAAACATGATTTACGTGGAAATGGCTTGAATTGACCAACATGAACTTTGGGATCGCATGAAAACAAGCAATGTCGCCAGGCCGACTACCTGGCAAAAACAGGCTTAAATAATAGACTCATAAGTAGAGCAAGTGCGTGTCCGAACACCAGCAGCCGGTGACACTAATGAGTGGCCATGGTAACGAAACAAGGGAGAGTAAACAAGAACTAAAAGAGTCCAAAACTAACAAAAAATAACAAAAACATAATCCAGACCACAGGGCATGACAGGAAGTCGAAATGATAAATCAATAATATGAGATAAAAAATTTAATTAACTGGACAAGAAGTCATTATTCGGATATAAAAATTCAAAGTGATGAGATAAGAAGTCATAATTAGGAGGTTGAAAAGTCAAAATTATAAGATAAAAAGTAAAAATTATTACATAAAAAGTCAAAATAGTGGGGAAAAAGTTACAATTATTAGATAGAGTCATAATTATGAGATAAAAGTGTAAATTATTAGACCAAAAAAATCGTAAAATATGAGATAAAAAGTAAACATTATAAGAAAAAAGTCATAATTATTATAGTTTTTCTCATAATTATGATTTTGTATCTCATAATTTCGACTTTCTTATCTCATAACTATGACATAATTATTAAAATGTTTGTCTCAAAATTATGACGTTTTATCTCATAATTTGTATTTTATATCATAATTATGATGTTTTATCTCATATTTTTGATTTTATATCATAATTATGACGTTTTATCTTATAATTTTGATTTTATATCATAATTATATGATATAAAACCGGCATAGCTCGGTTGGTAGAGTGGCCGTGCCAGCAACTTGAGGGTTGCAGGTTCGATCCCCGCTTCCGCCATCCTAGTCACTGCCGTTGTGTCCTTGGGCAAGACACTTTACCCACCTGCTCCCAGTGCCACCCACACTGGTTTAAATGTAAAAATTAGATATTGGGTTTCACTATGTAAAGCGCTTTGAGCCACTAGAGAAAAAGCGCTATATAAATATAATTCACTTCAATTCACTTCACAATTATGACGTTTTATCTCATAATCATATCTTACCATGGAGATGTTTTTCACCCTTTGTTTATGCAAAAACCATTGCTGCGCAACTTCCGCTTTCTTCCGACAAAATACAAATAAAAACATTTAAAAAATTACATTTTATCGGACGCATTTTCTAATGATATGGATTACGTGTCTATGGCGATATATGTTGATATCCTTTGAACTCCCAGCCCTGATCCAATTGACAATGCAGTAGTAAACAATACTTTATCATAACATGGTCACTGCTGCCTAGTTTCTCTTGTTATATTCTTTTTTTTACTGTTATATTTCTATTCTCATGTTGCTTTTTCTTTTTATTGTTATTTTAATATTTTTCTATTTTTTTTTTTTCATTTATACCCCCATTATTTTACTTTTTAAATTACATCTCAATTCTGTACACTGCTGCTGGAATTTAACTCTCCTGAAGGAATCAATAAAGATCTATCCATCTATCTATCTATCTATCTATCTATCTATCTATCTATCTATCTATCTGAAAGCCAAACATAAATGCTTTCATCCCATTTTAGGAGCCTGCATCTGAAGTATACAAAGCAATGAGACGCTAATTAGTAAAAAAAACAAAACATTTTGTTGTTACATGACTTGTTTTAATTAAAGGGCAAAAAAAGAACAAGCCTAAAGCGAACGCCTCAACGGTTAAGTAATGATGCCAGTTTATGATGATTTTGTGGCCATATTTAGCAAGGCGTGTCACCTGTTATTTCAGTGAGTGAAGAAGCAGGGCACAATATTTCATACTTTTTGAAGTGAAATGCATTTGCCCCCAGCTCTAAATGAAGTTCATGTAAAAGCTAAAGTGGTATTCAACATTCCAAGAGCCTCAAGTTGCAACAGTCGGTCAACGATCCACACGTCTCAAAAGTCACATGGTGCCATTGTTCCATTTGCTTATTCCTTGCTCCATCCTTTCTTGTGAAAGACTGAGCAGTTTTTGGGAAGCTGTTTTTATACCCAATCACAGCACCCACCTGTTCCCAATTAGCCTGGTCGTGGGACTGTGGACCAGCTCTATACTCTCGGCAGGGTTCTTGAGGGTGCATGGGAGTTTGCCCAACCAGTCTACATGTGCTTTGTGGACTTGGAGAAGGCATTCGACCGTGTCCCTCGGGAAGTCCTGTGGGGAGTGCTCAGAGAGTATGGGGTATCGGACTGTCTTATTGTGGCGGTCCACTCCCTATAAGATCGGTGTCAGAGCTTGGTCGAACACGTTTCCAGTGAGGGTTGGACTCCGCCAAGGCTGTCCTTTGTCACCGATTCTGTTCATAACTTTTATGGACAGAATTTCTAGGCGCAGTCAAGGCATTGAGTGGATCTGGTTTGGTGGCCGCGGGATTAGGTCTCTGCTTTTTGCAGATGATGTGGTCCTGATGGCTTCATCTGGCCGGGATCTTCAGCTCTCACTGGATCGGTTTGCAGCCGAGTGTGAAGCGACCGGAATGAGAATCAGCACCTCCAAGTCCGAGTCCATTGTTCTCGCCCGGAAAAGGGTGGAATGCCATCTCCGGGTTGGGGAGGAGACCCTGCCCCAAGTGGAGGAGTTCAAGTACCTGGGAGTCTTGTTCACGAGTGAGGGAAGAGTGGATCGTGAGATCGACAGGCGGATTGATGCGGCGTCTTCAGTAATGCGGACGTTGTACCGATCCGTTGTGGTGAAGAAGGACCTGAGCCGGAAGGCAAAGCTCTCAATTTACCGGTCGATCTATGTTCCCATCCTCACCTATGGTCATGAGCTTTGGGTCATGACCGAAAGGATAAGATCACAGGTACAAGCGGACGAAATTAGTTTCCTCTGCCGTGTGGCGGGGCTCTCCCTTAAAGATAGGGAGGTCTTAAGGGCATGTCCAACCAGTAGGAGGCCACGGGGAAGACCCAGGACACGTTGGGAAGACTATGTCTCCCGGCTGGCCTGGGAAAGCCTCGGGATCCCCCGGGAAGAGCTAGACGAAGTGGCTGGGGAGAGGGAAGTCTGGGCTTCCCTGCTTAGGCTGCTGCCCCCCCCCGCGACCCGACCTCGGATAAGCAGAAGAAGATGGATATATATATATATATATATATATATATATATATATATATATATGTAGCTGAGATAGGCGCCAGCGCCCCCCGCGACCCCGAAAGGGAATAAGCGGTAGAAAATGGATGGATGGATATATATATATATATATATATATATATATATATATCCATCCATCCATAGGGAATAAGCGGTAGAAAATGGATGGATGGATCCATCCATTTTCTACCGCTTATTCCCTTTTGGGGTCACGGGGGGCGCTGGCGCCTATCTCAGCTACAATCGGGCGGAAGGCGGGGTGCACCCTGGACAAGTCGCCATCTCATTGGGATATATATATATATATATACATATATATATATATATATATATATATATATATAAATATACATATATATAAATATGAGACGCACTGCTCTACTGTAAGTTCCTTCAAGTGTATTTTCTCCGAAATGACACTGCATTTTCAGAGGACAGAAATACGAATGAATGTTATTTTGGAGTTTTTTAACGAGCACAGCAATCCAAGCTGAACAGTTTATGCTTCACTTGTGGATGCTTTTTTTTTTTTTTTCCTCGCCGCGTGCAGCCAGTGCAGACAAATTGAGGCCCACGTGTGTTGAGGGGCCGATATCCCCTCTGCTGATGTCTTTTATACGGCACTCTGCGACACACACCTCACAAAAGGGTATCGCTATCACGATGATGGTCTTCTTCGGGGACGCTTAATCATCTTAATGCCTCAAAACGGATGTGAAAATAATCACCTCGTGTTCCGACACTGTGTACCCCCTGCAGATATGCTGCCTTTTAACAAATGCGACGAGTTCATTAGCAGAAGGGAATAAAAGAGATGAACAAAGTAAATGATGTGTTTCCGCATCCTGGCCACAATGTGTGATGTATCTATTTATGGGCCTGTACTGTAGTGGGTGGGACTGACACGTGCGTTCACTTAAAGGACAACTGCACTCTTTGTGGAGTTTTGCCTATCATTTACAAACCATATGCAAGATGTGTTCTTCTTTTCTTGTATGCATTGTAACTCGTAAATAAGGGTTAGCCAACAATGCAGCTGGAAGGTTGTGGACATAGACTAGTTAGTCAACTTTGACATGGCGAGAAATACACGAAAAAAACAGTAGTTTACACATGCCTTTTTTTTTTAACCCTTTGGTCCCCAAACTTTTTGAGTCGGGGGGCTCCTTTGGGTAAGAAAAAAAAATTGTATATATATATATATACATATATATATGTATGTGTGGGGAAAAATCACAAGACTACTTCATCTCTACAGAACAGTTTCATGAGGGGTCCCCTCAATCGTCAGGAAATTTTAATGGAAGCATTCACATACAATGGTTTATATAGCACACCGAGTGGGTAGGTACAGGCAGGCGTAGGGTGTGGTGATTGGCTCATGTGTTACCTAGGAGGTGTTTCCGTCTGTGACGGCATGTTGATATGATTTCACTGCGCTTGTTGAGGGATGACAGGTCTGGGCGATATATAATAAACAGTTTCTCTTTTAAGCATAGGTTGCATCTTTTATTACCACTGTTGTAAGGTTGCGCTCTACCACGGTATCGAGCACTATTCTCTGGATAATCCAATTAAGATATATATATATATATATACATATATATATATATATATATATATATATATATATATATATATATATATATATATATATATATATATACCCCTCACGACCCCAAAGGGAATAAGAGGTAGAAAATGGATGGATATATATATATATATATATATATATATATATATATATATATATATATATACACACACACATATATATAGTCAAGGTTTCTGTTGTTAATCGGGGCAGAGCGGAATTTACATTTGGTCAGGAAAAAACACAGAGGCTATATCATCCCTACAAGCCTGTTTTACAGGTTTCCCTATATTTTATAAAATAACCCTTAGATCATGGGTCCCCAAACTTTTTGACTAAGGGACCGTATTGGGTAAAAAAATTTATAAATATATATATATATATATATATATATATATATATATATATATATATATATATATATAGTCAAGGTTGTTGTGTTTTATCAATTATACAGTGCTCAATACCGGGATAGAGCGGTATTGAGCTTATAATAATAATAATAAGAAGAAGAAGAATTATTATTATTATTTATTGTATAAAATCCCCTGACAAGCAGGGAAACCTCCAAAACAGGCTAGTAGGGATGATAACAATTAACAATTTATTTGTGTGATAAAGCTGAAAATAACCAACATTAGTATCTGGTAGAGTATCCTTAGTTTGCAATTACAGAGGTCAAACGTTTCCTATAGTTCTTCACCAGGTTTGCACAGACTGGAGGAGGGATTTTGGCCCACTCCTCCACACAGATCTTCTCTAGATCAGTCAGGCTTCTGGGCTGTCGCTGAGTAACACAGACTTTCAGCTCCCTCCAAAGATTTTCAATTGGATTTAGGTCTGGAGACTGGGTGGGCCACTCTAAAACCTTGATATGATTCTTACATAGCCACTTCGTGGTTTTCCTGGCTGTGTGCTTTGGGTCATTGTCATGTTTGAAGATCCAGCCACGACTTATCTTCAATGATCTGACTGAGGGAAGGAGGTTGTTGGCCAAAACCTCACAATACATGGCTGCAGTCATCCTCTCCTTAATACAGTACAGTCGTCCTGTCCCATGAGCAGAAAACACCCCCAAAGCATGATGCTACCACCCCCATGCTTCACAGTAGGTATGGTGTTCTTGGGATGGTACGCATCATTCTTCTTCCTCCAAACACGCATAGTGGAATTCTGACCAAAAAGAACAATTTTGGTCTCATCTGTCCTCAAAACTTTCTCCCATGATCTGGATCATCCAAATGGATGAGACGGGCCTGAACATGTTCTGGTTTAAGCAGAGGAACCTTCCGTGCCATGCATGATTTCAAAACATGACGTCTAAGTGTATTACCAACAGTGACCATGGAAACAGTGGTCCCAGCTCTGTTCAGGTCATTGACCAAGTCCTGCCGTGTAGTCCTGGGCTGATTCCTCACCTTTCTTAGCATCATTGAGACCCCACCAGGTGATATCTTGCATGGGGCTCCACTCCAATTTAGATTGACCGTTATGTTTAGCTTCTTCCATTTTCTAATGATTGTTCCAACAGTGGACCCTTTTTCACCAAGCTGCTTGCCAATTTCTCCATAGCCCTTTCCATTCTTGTGGAGTCGTACAATTTTTGTCCCTGGTGTCTTTGGACAGTTATTTGCTCTTAGCCATGCTGAATGTTTGGAACTTACTGATTGTATGGGGTGGACAGGTGTCTTTATGCAGCTAACGACTTCACACAGGTGCATCTGATTCAGGATAATACAGTGGAGTGGAGGAGGACTTTTAAAGGCGGACTAACAGGTCTTTGAGGGTCAGAATTCTAGCTGATAGACAGGTGTTCAAATACTTATTTTCAGCTGTATCACACAAATAAATTGTTAAAAAAATCATAGATTGTGATTTCTGGATTTTTCTTTTTAGGTTATCTCTCATACAGTGGACATACACCTACCGTGAAAATTTCAGACCCTCTCCATGATTTCTAAGTGGGAGAACTTGCAAAAGAGCAGGGTGTTAAAATACTTGACTGTATATATGTTGTGTCACACACACACATGCTGTGCTTCCCGCTGCTGCAAGAGCACGCAGAGGCTCCGCTGCAAACTTCAAACAGACCCCCGCACTCATCAAGCGGACCACGCCCACTCTCCGCCGCAGCCGGCGACAGTCTACACCTGACACACCTGACGTTGATGAAGAAGGACAGTATAAAGATGGCCGACGCTGACTCCTTTATGTCGGAACGTAAACTACTCCTCGTAATTTAACTACTCCATCCATCCATCCATTTTCTACCGCTTATTCCCTTTTGGGGTTGCGGGGGGCGCTGGCGCCTTTCTCAGCTACAATCGGGTGGAAGGCGGGGTACACCCTGGACAAGTCGCCACCTCATCGCAGGGCCAACACAGATTGACAGACAACATTCACACTCACATTCACACACTAGAGCCAAATTAGTGTTGCCAATCAACCTATCCCCAGGTGCATGTCTTTGGAAGTGGGAGGAAGTACCCGGAGGGAACCCACGCATTCACGGGGAGAACATGCAAACTCCACACAGAAAGATCCCGAGCCTGGAATTGAACCCAGGACTGCAGGACCTTCGTATTGTGAGGCAGACGCACTAACCCCTCTGCCACTGTGAAACCAATTTAACTACTCCTCCTTTTTAATTTTCCTGAAGGAACTCTCCTGAAGGAATCAATAAAGTACTATCTATCTATCTATCTAAACTGCGTGTCTCTGACTTCCTCCTGATCTTGCTCGTTGCCTATTTCCTTGTGCCCTTGTGTTTTTCCTGATCCATTATTCTCCCGCTCTTCCCACAGTGTCGTGTCACCGCCGCTGCTTCCTTCCTGGCCCCCATTTTGCCTTCCCGGATCCCCGACCTCGTTTTCGGACTTTGGACTAGCTCTCCTGCCTTTGGCCCCTCGCTTGGACTTTGGAATTCCTCTGGCTTGCCCCCTTTCGGATTTGGACCCCATTTCATCCAACACGCACCTCAACAACCCTCACGGTATTTTCATATGATAATTCAACACATAGAGCCATTCATGCAGACACAAATAAGTAAAGAGAAGTGAATTATATTTATATAGCGCTTTTCTCAAGTGACTCAAAGCGCTTTACATAGTGAAACCCAATATCTACGTTACATTTAAACCAGTGTGGGTGGCACTGGGAGCAGGTGGGTAAAGTGTCTTGCCCAAGGACACAACGGCAGTGACTAGAATGGCACAAGCGGGAATCGAACCTGCAACCCTCAAGTTGCTGGCACGGCCGCTCTACCAACCGGGGCGGCATAGCTCGGTTGGTAGAGCGGCCGTGCCAGCAACTTGAGGGGTTGCAGGTTCGATCCCCGCTTCCACCATCCTAGTCACTGCCGTTGTGTCCTTGGGCAGGACACTTTACCCACCTGCTCCCAGTTCCACCCACACCCACACTGGTTTAAATGTAAAAAATAGATATTGGGTTTCACTATGTAAAGCGCTTTGAGTCACTAGAGAAAAAGCGCTATATAAATATAATTCACTTCACTTCACGTAATCATCAAGTTCTAAATAAACCAATTTAACTTGACATCCCACTGCTGTGCCGTGTCCTTCCCCAGTAGAAAACCATAACAATATGTATATATATATGTATATATATATATATTAGATAGATTAGATAGTACTTTATTTATTCCGTCAGGAGAGTTCCTTCAGGAAAATTACAATTTTCAGCACATTCCCATTCAAGATCAGACAAACATTACAGGGAGACAGAACAGGATCGCTGACGGGTCTGCCGGCTTCCAGCGCCCCTTACAAAAAAGATGACATACAGGTAAACAGGGGGGGGAATAGAAGATTAAAATAAAAAAAAAAAAAAAAAAAAAAATATATATATATATATATGCCCTGCGATGAGGGGGCGACTTGTCCAGGGTTTACTCTACCTTCCGCCCGAATGCAGCTGAGATAGGCTCCAGCGACACCAAAAGAGACAAGCGGTAGGAAATAAATGCATGTATGTATTTATGTGTATATATATATATATATATATATATATATATATATATATATATGGCTTTTAGAGAGTGCAGTGCACAACTGCGCATAGAGTTGTGTTGTTCGCGAACGATTCGTTCGAACGAACGAATCTTTTGATTGAACGTACTTAACCGAATCACTTCATGAACTGATTGGTTCCTTTCTCAGTTCAGTTGAGCTCCGCCGCGACCATGCCGGGATGAGTTGAACTGGCGTGAATCACGTGAATCACGTTCGCGAACGTACTGACACAGAGTAGTGACTGTGTCGCGGAGGATGACGTCACATTGAGGATCTCGTTTCGTCACTGTGTGCGTCGTTCATTGGGTGCTGAGGGCTGGTGTCGTTCGCGAACTGACACACACCGAGATCTGCCGCTGGGGAAGCTGTTACTGACTGACTCATGATTCGCCAACCTGCACACAGAACTGCTGCTGCAGAAGTGATTCGGTGAACGAATCTTTTGAACGAATCAATGTAAGGAACTGATTCTAGTGATTCAGTACAGTCAAAAGAAGTGCCGATCCCATCACTAACAGCGCACACAACAGCTGCTAATATACTCCGCCCGTCTTAACCACGCCCCCCTATACCACTCCCGACCATGCCCCCCACCCCTCACCCTCCGAAATTGGAGGTCTCAAGGTTGGCAAGTATGAATTAAGGTATGTAAATAAACATTTACAAAATATGTCTTATAATAACTTATTTTATCTGTAACTTATAGTCCGTATATTAAAAAAAAATATTTTTTTCTCAAATTTAGATGGTGCGGTTTTAGATGTGCTCTATAGTCTGGAAAATACAGTATAATGGTTTTTTTTTTAGCTCTTTAAAGGTGGAATAAAGCAACTCACATGGACTCCCTGGTTAGCTGACTCTTGCTAGCATTTACTTACGAGTTAGAACGTGTTAGAATTGGGTTAGAATTTACCAAAAACCGTCACTGTGGAGTTTTTGAGTCTGTTTAGCTGATTGGAGAGCTAGCTTCCGCAGCTAGTGGGTCAATGATGATGACTTCTGTTTTGTTTGATCAGCCGTTTTACTGCCGTTTTACATACACTGTTTGGAAACAATTAAGGTATGAAAATAAACATTTACAAAATATGTATCATAATAAATTATTTTATCTGCGGCTTGTAGTCCGTATATTAAAAAATATTTTTTTTTCCTCAAATTTAGATGGTGCGGTTTTAGATGTGCTCTATAGTCTGAAAAATACAGTATAATGTTTTTTTTTTTAGCTCTTTAAAGGTGGAATAGAACAACTCGCATGGACTTCCTTGTTAGCTGACTCCTGCTAGCATTTACTTACGAGTTAGAACGTGTTAGAATTGGGTTAGAATTCACCAAACCGTCACTTTGGAGTTTGTGAGTCTGTTTAGCTGATTGGAGAGCTAGCTTCCGCAGCTAGTGGGTCAATGATGATGACTTCTGTTTTGTTTGATCATCCGTTTTACTGCCGTTTTACATACACTGTTTGGAAACAATTAAGGTATGCAAATAAACATTTACAAAATATGTATCATAATAACTTATTTTATCTGCGGCTTGTAGTCCGTATATTAAAAAATATTTTTTCTTCTCAAATTTAGATGGTGTGGTTTATATACCAATTGTAGCTGAGATAGGCACCAGCGCCCCCCGCCCGCGACTCCAAAGGGAATAAGCGGTACAAAATGGATGGATGGGTTTATATACCGGTGTGCTCTATAGTCAGGAAAATACAGTATCATGAAACCCACTACTACCCAACACGCAGTCTGATAGTTTATATATCAAATGATGAAATATTAACATTGCAACACATGACAATACGGCCTTTTTAGTTAACTAAATTACAATTTTAAATTTCCTGTGAGTTTCTTGTTGAAAACGTCGCGGAATGACGACGTGTACGCGTGACGTCACGGACTGTAGAGGACATATTAGCTCAGTACCATGTGCGGCTAAAAGTCATCTCTTTTCATCGCGCAATTACATAGTATTCTGGACATCTGTGTTGCTGAATCTTTTACAATTTGTTCAATTAATAATGGAGAAGTCAAAGTAGAAAGATGGAGGTGGGAAGCTTTAGCCTTTAGCCACACAAACACACGGTGATTCCTTGTTTAAAATTCTCGTAGGTGAAGCTTTACTATGGATCAGAGCGGTCAAGCGAACATGGTTCCCGACCACTTGTCAACCGGCAGGTTTCGGTGAGAAAATTGTGGTAAAAAGTCGCCTCTTACTGGAGATCAGCTGAGCTTGCGCCGTCCATGCAGCTGCCTCAGAGACTGGCGTCAAGACACCTGTGGACACACCCCTCCGACTATCAGGTACTATTTAATCTCACTAAAACACTAGCAACACAGTAGAAAGATAAGGGATTTCCCAGAATTATCCTGGTAAATGTGTCTAAAAACTTCTGAATTCGTCCCAATGCAATCAGGGTTTTTTTTTTAACTTGATTATGTTTTTTTTTCTAGTCCACATCTGCAATCGCCTTTTTTATTTATTTTTTCCAGCCCTTCACTCTAAATTTCCTTATCCACGAATCTTTCATCCTCGTTGAAATTAATGGGAAAATTGTAGTTTTCTCGATCCGAATAGCTTCATGCTGCTGGAGGCTCCCATTACAAACAATGTGAGGACGTCAGGAGCCCTCACCCTTGTGACGTCATCGTCTGCGACTTCCGGTAAAGGCAAGGCTTTTTTAATAGACCAAAAGTTGCGAACTTTATCGTCGATGTTCTCTACTAAATCCTTTCAGCAAAAATATGGCAATATCGCGAAATGATCAAGTATGACACATAGAATGGACCTGCTATCCCTGTTTAAATAAGAAAATCTCATTTCAGTAGGCCTTTAAAGGGGAACATTATCACACCTTCAAAAGGATTAAAAACAATAAAAATCAGTTCCCAGTGGCTTGTTGTATTTTTTGAAATTTTTTTCAAAATTTTACCGGTCCCGGAATATCCCTAAAAAAAAGCTTTAAAGTGCCTTATTTTCGCTCTCTCGAAGCCACTGTCCATTTTCCTGTGACGTCATCTTGTGCTGCCAATGTAAACAAACAATGGCAAATAGCACAGCAAGATATAGCGACAATAGCTCGGATTCAGACTCGGATTTCAGCGGCTTAAGCGATTCAACAGATTACGCATGTATTGAAATGGATGGTTGGAGTATGAAAGTATTGAAGAAGAAACTGAAGCTATTGAGCGAATAGCTATTGACGCTATTCATAGCCATAGCATGGCCCGAATAGCTGCGTTAGCATCGCCGGTAAAATGTGCGGACCAAACGATCAGGACTTTCGCATCTTGTGACACTGGAGCAACTTAAATCCGTCGATTGGTAAGTGTTTTCTTCGCATTCAATGTGGGTGGAAGGAAACGTAATATAGTTGCAAATGTACATACAGCTATAGCCTAAATAGCATGTTAGCATCGATTAGCTGGCAGTCACGCCGCGACCAAATATGTCTCATTAGCACATAAGTCAACAACATCAACAAAACTCACCTTTGTGATTTTGTTGACTTAATCGTTGCAAATGCATCTGCAAGTTATCCATACATCTCGGTGCCATGTCTGTCGTCGCCGGTAGAATGTGCAGACACTCCGGCACATTCAATGGGGGTCTGGCGGCAGATTTCTTACCACTTTCGCATCTTCGGGCCAGTGGTGCAACTTGAATCCCTCCCTGTTAGTGTTGTTACACCCTCCGACAACACACCGACGAGGCATGATGTCTCCAAGGTTCCAAAAAATAGTCGAAAAAACGGAAACTAACAGAGCTGAAACCCGGTGTTTGTAATGTGTTTGAGAAAATGAAAATGGCGGGTTTCTTACCTAGGCAACGTCATGTACTGACGTCATCGGTTCAAGAGGGCTAAACAGAAAGGCGTTTAATATGCCAAAATTCACCCATTTAGTGTGGAAATCGGTTAAAAAAATATATGGTCTTTTTTCTGCAACATCAAGGTATATATTGACGCTTGCTGTGGGGCGGTTTAGCTCGGTTGGTAGAGTGGCCGTGCCAGCAACTTGAGGGTTGCAGGTTCGATTCCCGCTTCCGCCATCCTAGTCACTGCTGTTGTGTCCTTGGGCAAGACACTTTACCCACCTGCTTCCAGTGCCACCCACACTGGTTTGAATGTAACTTAGATATTGGGTTTCACTATGTAAAGCGCTTTAAGTCACTAGAGAAAAGGCGCTATATAAATATAATTCACTTCACTTCACTACATACGTCTGGTGATAATGTTCCCCTTTAAATCCAATCCAATCCAAACCACTTTATTTATATAGCACATTTAAACAACAATAACGTTTCCAAAGTGCTGCACAGCCATGTTAAAAAACAATTGTAAAAAAAAATAAATAAATAAATAAAATAAAATAAAAAAATAAAAATATATATATATTATGCTCCACCAATGACTGAATAAAAACCAAAAATTAATAAATATAAAACCAATAAAAACAATATAATTGATTAAAAACTATTTTAAAGGGTAAAATCAATTAAAACAGTAAAATAGAAATCAAAGTGTATAAAAAACACAGAGGACAACAGAGGACAGAGGACCACACAACTCACGTAGTGTTAAAAGCCAAAGAAAAAAAGTGGGTCTTAAGACGAGACTTAAAACACTCCACTGTGGAAGCAGTTTGAACATGGAGCGGCAGAGTTTTCCAGAGCTTAGGGCCGACCACAAAGAAGGCCCTGTTTCCCCTGGTCTTAAGTCTGGTCTTGGGCACCACGAGCTGGAACTGGCTCTCGGACCTCAGAGCGCGCGCAGGAATGTAAATTTGGATAAGGTCCGAGATATATTGAGGGTGGAATAGAGCAACTCACATGGACTCCACGGTTAGCTGACTCTTGCTCGCATTTATTTACGAGTTAGAATGCATAAAAAAAGAAAAAGGTATGTGTTCTTGTCTTACACAAGGTTTGTGAATAGGCAAAGTCCAACAAAAGTGCAGTTTCCCTTTAATGAAGTGGGTAATTCATGCGAACCAAACAGCAACATAAGGTGCAATGACAGCACCAACACGTGCGTCTGCATACCGACACCTCTTCCAATATGCACAGCAGCTGCATCTCCTTTCACACGGGTGTACTTGATCATGCATGAACGCATCAGAGCGTAGACTTTCCATGTTTCTAAAGCGAGCGTACTTGCTGGTTATGAATACCCGAACGTCCGCGCCCTGTCTTTTAATGGACATCAGAAAGGAAGGTTCATGCGGAAGTAAGAGAAAGAAACGAGGACACGTGGCGTCCGCCAGATGCATCCTAAATCTGCGTGGATGAAGACAAACTGATTTGTTTCGGGGGATTACAGGGTGATGAGGTTAACGTCTCCCTGCCTGTCCTTCTCTTGGCCTTCCACCAGAATGTGGTGTGATGGGGGAGTGAAGCCGAAAGCAAAAAAAACAAAACAAATAAAAATATTTTTCAACTGCATCTGCGTTCAGCGTCATATTATATCACCTGGCGAGCCTGATGAAGCGCAAAGCCACTAATGTGACATCTGAAGCCCCCGTGTTGGAAAGCGGGACGTCTGTTTGCTGCGGCGAGGATGCTGAGACTGACATGGATGCAAACACATACGCACGCAAACACTGGCTGAGTATATTCATAAATTCAACCAACTATTTTTCAATCCTGTAATGCAGTGGTGCCCAACCACCGGGCCCAATTGGTACCGGGCCGCAGAAGAATTAAAAAAAAAAAAATTAAATATATATATATATATATATATATATATATATATATATATATATATATATATATATATATATATATATATATATATATATATATATATATATATATATATATATATATATATATATATATATATATATATATATATATATATATATATATATATATATATATATATATATATATATATATATTTATTTTTTGGGGCTTCACGGTGGAAGAGGGGTTAGTGCGTCTGCCTCACAATACGAAGTTCCTGCAGTCCTGGGTTCAAATCCAGGCTCGGGATCTTTCTGCGTGGAGTTTGCATGTTCTCCCCTTGAATGCGTGGGTTCCCTCCGGGTACTCCGACTTCCTCCCACCTCCAAAGACATGCACCTGGGGATAGGTTGATTGGCAACACTAAATAGTCCCTAGTGTGTGAATCTGAGTGTTAATGTTGTCTGTCTATCTGTGTTGGCCCTGCGATGAGGTGGCGACTTGTCCAGGGTGTACCCTGCCTTCCGCCCGATTGTAGCTGAGATAGGCGCCAGCGCCCCCCGCCACCCCGAAAGGGAATAAGCGGTAGAAAATGGATGGATGGATGGAAGGATGGATACATATATATTTTTTTAAATTAAATCAACATAAAAAAAAAACAATATACACTTACAATTAGTGCACCAACCACAAAAACCTCAATTTTTCATGACAAAAACGTCCCTTTTTCATGACAAAGAAAAAAAAAAAAAAAAAAGGATTTCCCCCTAATCTGAGCAAAGCATTTTTGGTTGAAAAAAAAAGATCAAGAAGTAAAATACAGCACTATGTCATCAGTTTCGCATTTATTAAATTGTATAAGAGTGCAAAATATTGCTCATTTGTAGTCGTCTTTCTTGAACTATTTGGAAAAAAATACATAAAAATAACTAAAAATTGTTGAAAAATAAACAAGTGATTCAATTATAAATAAAGATTTCTACACATAGAAGTAATCATCAACTTAAAGTGCCCTCTTTGGGGATTGTAATAGAGATCCACCTGGATTCATCAACTTCATTCTAAACATTTCTTTAACATCAATATTTATATTTCCATGAATTGATTAACGTGGACCCCGACTTAAACAAGTTGAAAAACTTATTCAGGTGCCACCATTTAGTGGTCAATTGTACGGAATAAGTACTGAACTGTGCAATCTACTAATTAAAGCTCCAATCAATCACTCAATTTATGGAACATGTCCACAAAAAAAATCTAGCAGTCAACACTGATTATTGCATTGTTGCATTTTCTTTTCACAGTTTATGAACTTACATTCATATTTTGCTGAAGTATTATTCAGTAAATATATGTATAAAGGATTTTGGAATTGTTGCTATTTTTAGAATATTTAAAAAAAAAAAAATCTCACCTACCCCTTGGCATACTGACAAGTAGTGAAGTGAATTATATTTATATAGCGCTTATCTCAAGTGACTCAAAGCGCTTTACATAGTGACACCCAATATCTAAGTTACATTTAAACCAGTGTGGGTGGCACTGGGAGCAGGTGGGTAAAGTGTCTTGCCCAAGGACACGACGGCAGTAACTAGGATGGCACAAGCGGGAATCGAACCTGCAACCCTCAAGTTGCTGACACGGCCACTCTACCAACCGAGCTATGCCCCCATTTGAGAACCAGTGCAGGGATTCTCAAACGCGGGGTCCATCAAGTGGTACGCCAAAGAATCACTTGATGAAAGTACAGTGTTTTATTTCCCTACATTCAAACACTGTGTTACTGTTCAAACTCCAAAAATAGTACCGTATTATCCGGACTAAAGAGCGCATATAAGCCACACCCACTAAAGTTTAGAAGAAAAAAAAAATCCTTCCCTATATTAGCCGCACCGGACTTTAAGCCGCACACACACGCACACGCACATGCACACACACACATATAGTCGAGGTTTCTATGGTTTATCCGTTATACAGTGCTCAATACCAAGGTAGAGAGGAATATACGGTAGGTCAGGAAAACACAAAGAGGCTACCCATCCCTACAAGGTTGTTTTGTAGGTTTTTCCATCCATCCATCCATTTTCTACCGCTTGTCCCTTTTGGGGTCACGGGTGTGCTGGAGCCTATCTGAGCTGCATTCGGGCGGTAGGCGGTGTACAACCTGGACAAGTCGCCACCTCATCTCAGGGCGTCAGGGATTTGAGTTACTATGGACAGAACAGCGTTTGTACTTCTGGCTGAAAGCTCAGTCTAAACAGACCTTCT
The DNA here is from genome assembly GCF_033978795.1 of Nerophis ophidion. Classification (NCBI taxonomy): domain Eukaryota; kingdom Metazoa; phylum Chordata; class Actinopteri; order Syngnathiformes; family Syngnathidae; genus Nerophis; species Nerophis ophidion. The sequence goes on from NC_084611.1 coordinate 18,125,774, forward strand.
GTATGCGAACTTGTCCAAAAGATGGCGCCATAGCATAAATAACACACCATTTCAAAGTCTTTTTTTTTTATTTTATTTTTTTTCCAACTATTTGACTTATGGAAGTCAGTGAAGGAAAATCCTTTAATTAGCTGCACCGTTTTATAGTACACAGGGTTCAAAGTGTAGGATAAATGTAGTCTGGAATTACATTGCAATGGCACATATTAATATGCTTGAAAACTCACAGGTCGGACAGCTTAATAAGTAAGAATTGTTTTAGTTGTATTGTAAAACTTACAAACTTTGCTCGGAGTGATGAGTGAAGAGTCCATACAAGAAAGAACGCTATGGACAGAACGGCGCTTGTACTTCTGACTGAAAGCTTAGTCTAAACATACCTAAAGTGTGCGAACTTGTCCAAAAGATGGCACCATACCATAAATAACACACCTTTTCAAAGTCTTTTTTTTTTTGTAACTATTTTAATTATGGAAGTCAGTGAAGGAAAATCCATGAATTAGCTGCACCGTTTTATAGTATGCAGGGTTCAAAGCGTATAAAAAAAGTCGCGGCTTACAGTCTGGAATTACATTGCAATCGCACGTACTAATATGCTTGAAAACACATCACACGTCGGACAATTTAGTAAGAATTGTTTTGGTTGTATAGTGAAACTTACAAATGTTGCTCGGAGTGATGAGTGAAGAGTCCATACAAGAAGGAACACTCTGGACAGAACGGCGCTTGTACTTCTGGCTGAAAGCTCAGTCTAAACAGACCTACAGTGTGCGAACTTGTCCAAAAGATGGCGCCATAGCATAAATAACACAAATTTTCAAAGTCTTTTTTTTTTTTTTTTTAACTGTATGAATTATGGAAGTTAGCGAACGAAAATCAATGAATTGGCTGCACCATTTTATAATACGCAGGGTTCAAAGCATAGGAAAATAGTAGCGGTTTATAGTCTGGAATTACATTGCAATTGCACGTACTAATATGCTTGAAAACACATCACACGTCAGACAGTATAATAAGTAAAAATGGTTTTAGTTGTATTGTAAAACTTACAAATGTTGCCCGTCGTGATGAGTGAAGAGTCCATACAAGAAGGAACGCTATGGACAGAACGGCACTTGTACTTCTGGCTAAAAGCTCAGTCTAAACATACCTAAAAATTGCGAACTTGTCCAAAAGATGGCGCCACAGCACAAACAACACACATTTTTAAAGTCTTTTTCTGTTTTTTAAACTATTCGAATTATAGAAGTCAGTGAAAGAAAATCCATGAATTAGCTGCACCGTTTTATAGAAAGCGGGCTTCAAAGCTTAGGAAAAAAGTAGCAGCTTTTAGTCTGGAATTACATTGCAATGGCACGTACAAATATGCTTGAAAACACATCACACGTCGGGACAGTTTAATAAGTAAGAATTGTTTTAGTTGTATTGCAAAACTTAGAAACGTTGACCGGAGTGATGAGTGAAGAGTCCATAAAAGAAGAAACACTGTGGACAGAACGGCGTTTGTACTTCTGGCTGAAAGCGCAGTCTAAACGGACCTACAGTGTGCGAACTTGTCCAAAAGATGGCGCCGCAGCACAAACAACACACATTTTCAAAGTCTTTTTCTGTTTTTTAAACTTTTTGAATTACGGAAGTCAGTGAAGGAAAATCCATGAATTAGCGGCACCGTTTTATAGAACGCAGGGTTCAAAGTGTAGGAAAAAAGTTGCGGCTTATAGTCTGGAATTACATTGCAATGGCACGTACTAATATGCTTCAAAACACATAACACGTCGGACATTTTAGTAAGTAAAAATTATTTTAGTTGTATTGTAAAACTTACAAATGTTGCCCGGAGTGATGAGTGAAGAGTCCATACAAGAAGGAACGCTATGGACAGAACGGCGCTTGTACTTCTGGCTGAAAGCTTAGTCTAAACATACCTAAAGTGTGCGAACTAGTCCAAAAGATGGCGCCATAGCATAAATAACACACCTTTTCAAAGTCTTTTTTTTTTTTAACTATATGAATTAAGGAAGTCAGCAAAGGAAAATTCATGAATTAGCTGCACCGTTTTATAATCCACAGGTTACAAAGCGTAGGAAAAAAGTAGAGACCTTTAGTCTGGAATTACATTGCAATGGCAATATGCTTGAAAACACATCACACGTCGGACAGTATAGTAAGTAAGAATTGTTTTAGTTGTATTGTAAAGCTTACAAATGTTGCCCAGAGTGATGAGTGAAGAGTCCATACAGAAGGAACACTGGACAGAACGGCGCTTGTACTTCTGGCTGAAAGCTCAGTCTAAACAGACTTGAAGTGTGCGAACTTGTCCAAAAGATTTTCAAAGTCCTTTTTTATTTTTTTTAACGAAATGAATTATGGAAGTTAGCGAATGAAAATACATGAATTAGCTGCACCATTTTATATTACGCAGGGTTCAAAGCGTAGGATAAAAGTAGCGGTTTATAGTCTAGAATTACATTGCAATGGCACGTACTAATATGCTTGAAAACACATCACAGGTCGGACAGTTTAGTAAGTAAGAATTGTTTTAGTTGTATTGTGAAACTTACAAACTTTGCTCGGAGTGACGAGTGAAGAGTCCATACAAGAAGGAACGCTATGGACAGAACGGCACTTGTACTTCTGGCTACAAGCTTAGTCTAAACATACCTAAAGTGTGCGAACTTGTCCAAAAGATGGCGCCATAGCACAAATAACACACCTTTTCAAAGTCTTTTTTTTTTTTGAACTATTTGAATTATGGAAGTCAGCAAAGGAAAATCCATGATTTAGCTGCACCGTTTTATAATCCGCAGGTTACAAAGCGTAGGAAAAAATTAGCGATTTATAGTCTGGAATTACATTGCAATGGCAATATGCTTGAAAACACATCATACGTCAGACGGTTTAGTAAGTAAGAATTGTTTTAGTTGTATTGTAAGCTTCACGGTGGCAGAGGGGTTAGTGCGTCTGCCTCACAATACGAAGTTCCTGCAGTCCTGGGTTCAAATCCAGGCTCGGGATCTTTCTGTGTGGAGTTTGCATGTTCTCCCCGTGAATGCGTGGGTTCCCTCCGGGTACTCCGGCTTCCTCCCACTTCCAAAGACATGCACCTGGGGATAGGTTGATTGGCAACACTAAATTGGCCCTAGTGTGTGAATGTGAGAATGAATGTTGTCTGTCTATCTGTGTTGGCCCTGCGATGAGGTGGCGACTTGTCCAGGGTGTACCCTGCCTTCCGCCCGATTGTAGCTGAGATAGGCGCCAGCGCCCCCCGCGACCCCGAAAGGGAATAAGCGGTAGAAAATGGATGGATGGGGATGGATGTAAAACTTACAAACTTTGCTCGGAGTGATGAGTGAAGAGTCCATAAAAGAAGAAACACTGGACAGAACGGCGTTTTTACTTCTGGCTGAAAGCGCAGTCTAAACAGACTTAAAGTGTGCGAACTTGTCCAAAAGATGGCACCGCAGCACACACAACACACCTTTTCAAAGTCTTTTTCTGTTTCTTAAAGTTTTTGAATTATGGAAGTCAGTGAAGGAAAATCCATGAATTAGCTGCACCGTTTTATAGAACGCAAGCTTCAAAGCGTAGGAAAAAAGTAGCGGCTTATAGTCTGGAAATACATTGCAATTGCACGTACTAATATGCTTGAAAACACATCACACGTCGGACAGTTTAGTAAGAATTGTTTTAGTTGTATTGCAAAACTTACAAATGTTGCCCGGAGTGATGAGTGAAGAGTCCATACAAGAAGGAGCGCTATGGACAGAACGGCGCTTGTACTTCTGGCTAAAAGCTCAGTCTAAACATACCTAAAAAGTGCGAACTTGTCCAAAAGATGGCGCCGCAGCACAAACAACACATTTTCAAAGTCTTTTTCTGTTTTTTAAACTATTTGAATTATAGAAGTCAGTGAAGGAAAATCCATGAATTAGCCGCACCGTTTTATAGAAAGCAGGCTTCAAAGCGTAGGAAAAAAGTAGCAGCTTATAATCTAGAATTACATTGCAATCGCACGTACTAATATGCTTGAAAACACATCACACGTCGGACAGTATAGTAAGTAAGAATTGTTTTAGTTGTATTGTAAAACTTACAAATGTTGCCCGGAGTGATGAGTGAAGAGTCCATACAAGAAGGAGCGCTATGGACAGAACAGCGCTTATACTTCTGTCTGAAAGCTCAGTGTAAACAGACCTAAAGTGTGCGAACTTGTCCAAAAGATGGCACCGCAGCACACACAACACACCTTTTAAAAGTCTTTTTCTGTTTCTTAAAGTTTTTGAATTACGGAAGTCAGTGAAGGAAAATCCATGAATTAGCTGCATCGTTTTGTAGAACGCAGGCTTCAAAGCGTAGGAAAAAAGTAGCGGCTTATAGTCTGGAAATACATTGCAATTGCACGTACTAATATGCTTGAAAACACATCACACGTCGGGACAGTTTAATAAGTAAGAATTGTTTTAGTTGTATTGCAAAACTTACAAATGCTGCCCGGAGTGATGAGTGAAGAGTCCACACAAGAAGGAACACTGTGGACAGAACGGCTCTTGTACTTCTGGCTGAAAGCTCAGTCTAAACATACCTAAAGTGTGCGAACTTGTCCAAAAGATGGCGCCATAGCAGAAATAATACACCTTTTTCAAAGTCTTTTTTTTTTTAACTATTTGAATTATGGAAGTCAGCAAAGGAAAATCCATGAATAAGCTGCACCGTTTTATAATCCGCAGGTTACAAAGTGTAGGAAAAAATTAGCGACTTATAGTCTGGAATTACATTGCAACGGCAATATGCTTGAAAACACATCACACGTCAGACGGTTTAGTAAGTAAGAATTGTTTTAGTCGTATTGTAAAACTTGCAAACTTTGCTCGGAGTGATGAGTGAAGAGTCCATAAAAGAAGAAACACTGTGGACAGAACGGCGTTTGTACTTCTGGCTGAAAGCGCAGTCTAAACAGACCTAAAGTGTGCGAACTTGTCCAAAAGATGGCGTCATAGCAGAAATAATACACCTTTTTCAAAGTCTTTTTTTTTTTGTAACTATGTCAATTATAGAAGTCAGGGAAGGAAAACCCATGATTTAGCTGCACCGTTTTATAGTACGCAGGGTTCAAAGCGTTGGACAAAAGTAGCAGCTTATAGTCTGGAATTTAGGGTATGTATTCATGAGCAAAAAGTAATGTCATTCTTCTTCTGTCAGATAAGCCGACGATCAGGGAAAGCGAACAAACACTGCGGTTCTTTTTAGGAGCGGAATTCTGACGGCCTAAAGACGGTAATTTAACGGCTGGCAGAGGTGCGCGCACACTGGCTTTCCAACACGCCCGTCTGAAGGTTTCCGCGGCGCTTCCATTACAGCGCGAGCCGACGCCGCTCGCTGCTGAAATTACAGCCTGTCGAGCTCAACTGAGTTTTTCTGGCCATTTCAGCCACTCAGCCCCTCGGGGAGGTGGCAGCGGGGGCCCCCGCCGAGGTAGACTTCTTTGAGCCGACCTGACACTTTAAACACAGTCATTCCGCCCCGGCGCCGAGTGCATGTCCGTCCGGGCTGGCAGTAGAAGAAAACTAATGGCTTTTTATATTCCGATCACTTGATGGCCGTGACAAACAATGTGAGTCCAATCAGATGAGTGTCAGGCTGAGAGACTATTTCCTCACGGAAGTAGACGGGGAGGAAAAAAACAGCTATCAGACCCCAAAGTCCTCTAATAGCCTGGAAAGGATGATTATTTCCCTTCCAATGAGAAATTGCCGTTCTTCTCCCTTATCACTCGTCTTCAGCGTGTTGACGCTGTCAGGCTTATCTCCGCATCATAACAACAGCTATGACAATGGCTGCCACTTAATGGCACGGCATAATGGCACTTAGACGGGGAAACAAAAAGAGAGTGCTTTCTTTCCGCCGTTGCCTGCGTTGCGTTCTTTCGAACGGATCGCTCATCAGAAGAACCTATGCAGGCTATTATTCATCGACTACAGCTCTGCTTTTAAAGGGGAACATCATCACAATTTCAGAAAGGTTAAAACCAGTAAAAATCAGTTCCCAGTGGCTTAATTTATTTTTTTAAGTTTTAAAAATTTTTTTACCCATCCCGGAATATCTCTAAAAAAATGCTTCAAAGTGCCTGATTTTCGCTATCTGTGAAGCCATCCATTTTCCTGTGACGTCATCCAGTGATGCCAATACGGAAAGCACAGCAAGATATAGCGACATTAGCTCGGATTCAGACTCGGATTTCAGCGGCTTAAGCGACTCAACAGATTACGCATGTATTGAAACGGATGGTTGTAGTATGGAGGCAGATAGCGAAAACGAAATTGAAGAAGAAACTGAAACTATTGAGCGAATAGCTATTGACGCAATTCGGCCATGTTTGCCTTAGCATCGCCGGTAAAATGTGCAGACCAAACGATCGGAAGTTTCGCATCTTGTGACACTGGACCAACTTAAATCCATCGATTGGTAAGTGTTTGTTTGGCATTAAATGTGGGTGGAGAGAAACGCTGGATGTAAATATAGTTTCGAATGTACATACAGCTAGCCTAAATAGCATGTTAGCATCGATTAGCTGGCAGTCACGCCGCGACCAAATATGTCTGTTTAGCACATAAGTCAACTACATCAACAAAACTGACCTTTGTGATTCAGTTGACTTTATCTTTGGAAATGCATCTGCAGGTTATCCATACATCTCTGTGCCATGTCTGCCTAAGCATCGCTGGTAAAATGTGCAGACACTCCGGCAGATTCGATTAGGGTCTGGCGGCAGATTTCTTTGACTTTTTCGTTGGAAATGCATCTGCTTTGAGTGTCGCAGGATATCGCACACAATCTTGCCATCTCTGTAGTAGGCGCTGGAAGCCGGCAGACCCGTCAGTGATCCTGTTCTGTCTCCCTGTAATGTTTGTCTGATCTTGAATGGGATTGTGCTGAAAATTAAAAATTTTCCTGAAGGAACTCTCCTGACGGAATAAATAAAGTACTATCTAATCTAATCTATCTAGTAGCATAGCTTTCGTCGGTAAAGTGTGCGGAACAAACGACTGACCATTTCGTCGGCTTTCCCCGCACCCTCGTATTTTAAACAAATTCCGTCCAATTTCTTGCCATTTTCGCATCTTCGGGCCAGTGGTGCAACTTGAATCCCTCCCTGTTAGTGTTGTTACATCCTCTGACAACACACCGACGAGGCATGATGTCTCCAAGGTCCCAGAAAATAGTTGAAAAAACGGAAAAAAACAGAGCTGAGACGCGGTGTTTGTAATGTGTTTGAGAAAATGGCGACTTTATTACCTAGGTGACGTCACGTTCTGCCGTCATCGTTCCGAGAGCGATAAATAGAAAGGCGTTTAATTTGTCACAATTCACCCATTTAGAGTTCGGAAATGGGTTAAAAAAATATATGGTCTTTTTTCTGCAACATTAAGGTATATATTGACGCTTACATAGGTCTGGTGATACTGTTCCCCTTTAACACGGTCATCCCACAAAAACTCACTGCTAAACTCCTCACTGTTGGTCTGACACCAACTCTCTGTGACTGGGTCCTGAACTTTCTCACAAACCGGCCCTAGTCAGTCGGAATCGGCAACCAGATATCAGGCACAAAGGTTCTAAGCATAGGGATCCCCCAAGGCTGCTTGCTGAGCCCCCTACTGTACACCCTCTTCATACACGATTGTGTGGCCTCCCAGAACAACACCAGTATCATCAAGTTTGCAGATGATACTACGGTCGTCGGACTGATCACCGGGAGAGCTGAGGCACCGTACAGAAGGGAGGTAGCGGAACTGGTGGCCTGGTGTCAGGATAATAATCTCTCCTTGAACACAGACAAGACCAAGGAGATGATTATTGACTCACGGAGAAGGAGTGCACAGTACACACCTTTGTACATAGGGGGGACAAAGGTGGACAGGGGGAAAACCTTTAAATTCCTCGGGACCCACATCAGCGAGGACCTCACCTGGGATCACAACACCCAACAAACAATAAAGCAAGCCCAGCAGCAACTGTACTTCCTAAGAAGGCTGAGAACATTTGGTATGCCACCCATAATTCTCAGCAACTTCTATAGAAGTACGGTTGAGAGTGTCCTTACCAGCTAAATCACGGTCTGGTATGGAAACTGCACTGCTAAGGACAGGAAGGCACTCCAGCGAGTGATTAAAGGGGAGCATTATCACCAGACCTATGTAAGCGTCAATATATACCTTGATGTTGTAGTAAAAAGACCATATATTTTTTAACCGATTTCCGAACTCTAAATGGGTGAATTTTGGCAAATTAAACGCCTTTCTATTATTTGCTCTCGGAGCAATGACGTCACAACGTGACGTCACCTAGGTAGTCAACGGCATTTTCTCCACCACATTACACGCAGCAAGTCAAATCAGCTCTGTTATTTTCCATTTTTTCGACTGTATTCCGTACCTTGGAGACATCATGCCTCGTCGGTGTGTTGTCGGAGGGTGTAACAACACGATCAGGGACGGATTCAAGTTGTTTTACGTAGAATGTGCATCGATTAGCACGGCATGCTAATCGATGCTAACATGCTATTTAGGCTAGCTGTATGTACATTTGTAGCTATATTTGCATCCAGCCTTTCCCTCCACCCACATTTAATGCCAAACAAACACTTACCAATCGACGGATTTAAGTTGCTCCAGTGTCACAAGATGCGAAAGTTCCGATTGTTTGGTCTGCACATTTTACCTGCGATGCTAAGGCAGACATGGCCGAATAGCGTCAATAGCTATTCGCTCAATGGCTTCAGTTTCTTCTTCAATTTCGTCTTTGCTATCTGCCTCCATACTCCAACCATCCTTTTCAATACATGCGTAATCTGTTGAATTGCTTAAGCCGCTGAAATCCGAGTCCGAATCCGAGCTAATGTCGCTATATCTTGCTGTGCTATCCGCCTGGATAGCATGTATATCACTGGATGACGTCACAGGAAAATGGACGGTGGCTTCACGGATAGCGAAAATCAGGCACTTTAAAGCCTTTTTTCGGGATATTCTATGACGGGTAAAATTCTGAAAAAAACTTTTTTATTGGTTTTAACCCTTCTGAAATTGTGATAATGGTCCCCTTTAAAACTGCTCAGCACATATCAGGAGCAGCCTTCCCCTCACTACAGGACATGTAGTCTACCAGGGCCACGAGGAGAGCACACAACATCATAAAGGACAGTACACACCTCCAGCACAGTCTCTTCAGCCTCCTACCATCAGGCAGACGATACAGGAGCCTGAAATCCAGGACTACGAGACTGACAAACAGTTTCTACCCACAGGCCATCAGGCTTGTGAATGCTAACTCGTGAATGCTAGCCCCCCCCATTTTTACCTAGTCTTTTTGAACAATCAATCAATCAATCAATGTTTACTTATATAGCCCTAAATCAATAGTGTCTCAAAGGGCTGCACAAACCACCACGACATCCTCGGTAGGCCCACATAGGGGCAAGGAAAACTCACACCCAGTGGGACATCGGTGACAATAATGACCCAGTGGGACGTCGGTGACAATGATGACTATGAGAACCTTGGAGAGGAGGAAAGCAATGGATGTCGAGCGGGTCTAACATGATACTGTGAAAGTTCAATCCACAATGGATCCAACACAGTCGCGAGAGTCCAGTCCAAAGCGGATCCAACTCAGCAGCGAGAGTCCCGTTCACAGCGGAGCCAGCAGGAAACCATCCCAAGCGGAGGTGGATCAGCAGCGCAGAGATGTCCCCAGCCGATACACAGGCAAGCAGTACATGGCCACCGGATCGGACCGGACCCCCTCCACAAGGGAGAGTGGGACATAGAAGAAAAAGAAAAGAAACGGCAGATCAACTGGTCTAAAAAGGGAGTCTATTTAAAGGCTAGAGTATACAAATGAGTTTTAAGGTGAGACTTAAATGCTTCTACTGAGGTGGCATCTCGAACTGTTACCGGGAGGGCATTCCAGAGTACTGGAGCCCGAAATGAAAACGCTCTATAGCCCATAACAAAAGAGAGCTACCTTGACCACCCCCGAACTGTGAACCATCACTGTAGACACTTTTCACCTTTGATCACTAAAGACACTTTAACTATTGCTGTGACCCGAGGTCACCTTCATATTTATACTGTTGACTGTCAACCAGAATGTGCAATAATGTTATTTTACTTACTGTGCCTTGTATATACATTTTTATCTTTATTTTTCTATTTTTAGTTAAGTACCGTTCGACTTGTTGAAGGGTGGACTAGCAAAGTAAGATTTTCATTGTACGGCAAACTGTCTGTTTAACTGTGCATATAACAATAAACAATCTTGAATCTTGAATTTTATTAATCGCCGGGCCTCGAGTGGCCGCGGGCTAGTGTTGTAACGATATCAATATTTTGGTACCGGTGCTAAAATTATTTCGATACTTTTCGGTACTTTTCTAAATAAAATGGGCGGCGTGGCAACCTGTGGGTTCCCGGTTCGATCCCCACCTTCTAGCGACCTCGTCACATCCATGTGTCCTTGAACAAGACACTCCACCTTTGCTCCTGATGGACGGCAGCTACCGCAATTAGTGTTTGAATGTGTGCGTGAATGGGTGAATGTGGAAATAGTGTCAAAGCGTTTTGAGTACCTTGAAGGTAGAAAAGCTCTATACAAGTACGACCCATTTACCACAAAAATATTGCATGATTGGCTTTATTTTAACAAAAAATCTTACGATACATTAAACATATGTTTGTTATTGCAGTTAACTCCTTCAATAAAATGCATTCTGGGTATTATTGGACTTGGAATCACTTATTTACATGACATAAGTGTCATGTCTTTGTGATCATGTTCTGTTTAGTTATGCTCCGTTTTGTTTTTGACTCCATTAGTTTCGGTTTTTGTGCACCCTGGTTTGTTTTAGTTTCCATGACAACCATTAGTTTCACCTGGCTCATTTGCTTGGACTCACGCACCTGTCAATAATCACAGCACTATTGGAGCCTGTAGTTGCCAGGCAGTCAGCCATGGTGACATCACCCTCTACACCCCCTTGATACTCATGCTTTCCACGTCACAGTAAGTGTTTCCGTTTTGGTTGTCCATAGTTCAGCCATTCCATCCATCCATCCATCATCTTGGGCTTATCCGAGGTCGGGTCGCGGGGGCAACAGCCTAAGCAGGGAAACCCAGACTTCCCTCTCCCCAGCCACTTCGTCCAGCTCTTCCCGGGGGATCCCGAGGCGTTCCCAGGCCAGCCGGGAGACATAGTCTTCCCAACGTGTCCTGGGTCTTCCCCGTGGCCTCCTACCGGTTGGACGTGCCCTAAACACCTCCCTAGGGAAGCGTTCGGGTGGCATCCTGACCAGATGCCCGAACCACCTCATCTGGCTCCTCTCGATGTGAAGGAGCAGCGGCTTTACTTTGAGTCCCTCCCGGATGGCAGAGCTTCTCACCCTATCTCTAAGGGAGAGCCCCGCCACACGGCGGAGGAAACTCATTTCGGCCGCTTGTACCCGTGATCTTATCCTTTCGGTCATGACCCAAAGCTCATGACCATAGGTGAGGATGGGAACGTAGACCGACCGGTAAATTGAGAGCTTTGCCTTCCGGCTCAGCTCCTTCTTCACCACAACGGATCGGTACAACGTCTGCATTACTGAAGACGCCGCACCGATCCGCCTGTCGATCTCACGATCCACTCTTCCCCCACTCGTGAACAAGACTCCTAGGTATTTGAACTCCTCCACTTGGGGCAGGGTCTCCTCCCCAACCCGGAGATGGCATTCCACGCTTTTCCGGGCGAGAACCATGGACTCGGACTTGGAGGTGCTGATTCTCATTCCGGTCGCTTCACACTCGGCTGCGAACCGATCCAGCGAGAGCTGAAGATCCCGGTCAGATGAAGCCATCAGGACCACATCATCTGCAAAAAGCAGAGACCTAATCCTGCGGTCACCAAACCGGAACCCCTCAACGCCTTGACTGCGCCTAGAAATTCTGTCCATAAAAGTTATGAACAGAATCGGTGACAAAGGACAGCCTTGGCGGAGTTCTGCCATTGTGCGAGTTTTTGTTTTCAGAGCCAAGTTTTTGAACCTCCACTGAGAGCGCCTTTTGTTTATACCCTTTGTTTTTGTAATATTTTTGAGTTAAGATTAAAGATGTCATCGCCTTCACATCCAGTCGCTTTGCACCACGAGAAAACAAACCGCACCATAGTTCACGCCTTGACAAGAAAACTCCATAGGTTGTCCCGATATACCAATATTTTGGTACCGGTACCAAAATTAATTTGGATACTTTTTGATACCTTTGTAATTAAAGGGGATCATAAAAAATTGCATTATTGGCTTTATTTTAACAAAAAATATTACGATACATTAAACATATGTTTCTTATTGCAGTTAAGTACTTCAATAAAATGCATTCTGGGTCTTGTTGGACTTGAAATCACTTATTTAAATGAAAGAAGACTCTATAAGTTGTCCCGATATCCCAATATTTTGGTACCGGTACCAAAATTCATTTGGATACTTTTTGATGCCTTTCTAAATAAAGGGGATCATAAAAAAATTATTATTGGCTTTATTTAAACAAAAAAACTCTTACGATACAATAAACATACGTTTCATATTGCAGTTAAGTACTTCAATAAAATGCATTCTGGGTCTTGTTGGACATGAAATCACTTATTTAAACGACTGAAGACTCTATAGGTGGTCCCGATATACCAATATTTTGGTACCGGTACCAAAATTAATTTAGATACTTTTTGATACCTTTCTAAATAAAGGGTTTCATAAAAAATTGCATTATTGGCTTTATTTAAACAAAAAAATCGTACGATACATTAAACATATGTTTCATATTGCAGTTAAGTCCTTCAATAAAATGCATTCTGGGTCTTGTTGGACTTGAAATCACTTATTTAAACGACAGAAGACTCTATAGGTGGTCCCGATATACCAATATTTTGGTACCGGTCCCAAAATTCATTTAGATACTTTTTGATACCTTTCTAAATAAAGGGTTTCATAAAAAAATTGCATTATTGGCTTTATTTTAACAAAAAAAGTGTTTCTTATTGCAATCGAATAACAATTGTGTCCTTACATAAAATAGTGACCATACAAGACCACTTGTCTTTTAGTAGTAAGTAAACAAACAAAGACTCCTAATTAGTCTGCTGAAATATGTAGTAACATATTGTCATTTATCTACCTATTATTTTGTCTACATTATGAGGGACAAACTGTAATTTTTTTTTTATTAATCTACTTGTTCATTTACTGTTAATATATGCCTACTTTCTCTTATAACATGTTCTATCTACACTTCTGTTAAAATGTAATAATCACTTATTCGTCTGTTGTTTGATACTTTACATTAGTTTTCGATGATACCACACATTTGGGTGTCAATCCGATACCAAGTAGTTACAGGATCGTACATTTGTCATATTCAATGTCCTCATGTGTCCAGGGACGTATTACCGGAGTTTATAAACATAACATATATTTTGGGCGGTATAGCTCGGTTGGTAGAGTGGCCGTGCCAGCGACTTGAGGGTTGCAGGTTCGATCCCTACTTCCGCCATCCTTGTCACTGCTGTTGTGTCCTTGGGCAAAACACTTTACCCACCTGCTCTCGTTGCCACCCACACTGGTTTAAATGTAACATAGATATTGGGTTTCACTATGTAAAGCGCTTTGAGTCAATAGAGAAAAAGCGCTATATAAATATAATTCACTTGACTTTAAAAAAACGAAAGAAGGTGATGTGATTTCGGGGTTCAAAGGGGTGGAATGTTTCCGGTAAAATTTCCGGAAATTTATCACAGGAAGTTAAGCTCGGGAAGTTTGGAAATATTGACCATTTTTGGATTATTCAGAGTAGGACGCCATCCTTGGGAATTAATGGGAATTTACAATAATGATATATTATTGGGAACTTGTCTATATGCTGCCGCATCTTTGTGGCATTTCTGGCAAAGCTCTTTGCGCCGTATTTGCAAATGTACACAGCCTTTCCGCCCACATTGGTTGGGGGTAAAATCTCTCCACACATCAGATTGTGTACGTGGCATTATTCTGTTTCTATTTATTTATTCTTGTAAAACACTAATGGAATGCCACACACGGATACAAACAGTCAGCTAAACAATTGTAGTAGTCTTTGAAAATGTTTTACTGATGGACATATGAATAGAAATAGGCTAGATGAATAAATGAACACTCACTCGGCATGCTAAATAAATATATAACCTACATGAATGGCTAGCAGAACAAAAGGCAGAGGAAAATACAAGTTTTGATTTAGCATTTGCTAGTTGAACTTTACAGATGACAAAAAAGGTAAATTCGGATCGCTAACGTTGTTAGCATAAATGAATGGGATTCAACATTGAGAAAATTAGCATCACGGCTAACAGAGAAATATTTTCAGTTCATCATGAGACTGGTGGTACATAAACCTAGCTAGCTAGAGAGATTGACCCTAAAATCATTTAAAAAGTACAGGAACAGCTAACTAGCGTAAGTGGAAGTCTTCCGGAGTAGTCAACAGTCATACAATAACAAGCAATTACACCTTTATTCAACTTAAATACCATAGATCAAATATATTTACCCCAGTAATATCATCAAAACTTACCTGACCGGATGAAGTCCTTGGGCTCAAATACTAGTGTGGCCTCAATAGCCCTGCTGTAGTGTGTAGCATGCTGGGAATTAACTACACATGTGATGGAGGAATGCACAGTGCAGGGTTGAAATTCTACTGAATTTGCATTAAATCAGGTTGTTTAGCTAATAATCAAGCTGCAATATCTAGCAAAGGGGTCGGGAATCTTTTGGGCGGGGGTGAGCCATGATAGCCAAATAGTTTAAAATGTATTTCTGTGAGAGCAATATAATGTTTTTTTAACACTGAATACAACTAAATGCGTGAATTTTTAAGTAAGGCCAACATTTTTAGAGTATAACAAGTCTCTTATTCTTTTTAATAACATTGTTATTCTGAAGCTAAACAATAATAAATAAAATACATGGGGTAGAAAAACGGATGGATGGATTACAATGCATGAGAATGTTTTATATTTTCGACGTTGTTTCTAACACTTTAACACGTACCATGAATTGATTTACGTGGACCCCGACTTAAACAAGTTGAAAAACTTATTGGGGTGTTACCATTTAGTGGTCAATTGTACGGAATATGTACTGAACTGTGCAATCTACTAATAAAAGTATCAATCAATCAATCAAAACTGGGATTACCAGTGGAATAATTCATTACTTATCGTGTTAAGCAATGTCAACTAAGGTTTATCTGAGAGCCAGATGCAGTCATCAAAAGAGCCACTACCTTTGATGTAGCATGTTGCATTCAATGTTTATTCCCTTTCATTTCCCATGAATTCCCGTTTAATTCCTGTAATTCCCATGGAAAGTTTCCAAATTTGAATATTCTCGGAATTTTGCAACCCTAGTTATCATGCCAAAAAATATTGACGTAATCATAGTAGTAATCGACTAGATACGTGCCTGTACTTGATATCATTACTGTCAGGACTATGACTTGGATTTGTTGTGCTTCTTCGACGCAGAGGGAATTTGGAACGAGCCAGGCGTGAATTAAAGGCCTACTGAAATGAGAATTTCTTATTTAAACGGGGATAGCAGGTCCATTCTATGTGTCATACTTGATCATTTCGCAATATTGCCATATTTTTGCTGAAAGGATTTAGTAGAGAACATCCACGATAAAGTTCGTAACTTTCGGTCGGAAGAGAAATGCCCTGAATCTACCGGAAGTCGCAGACGATGACGTCACCCGTTGATGGCTCCTCACATATTCACATTGTTTTTAATGGGAGCCTCCAACAGAAAGTGCTGTTCGGACCGAAAAAACTACAATTTCCCCATTAATTTGAGCGAGGATGAAAGATTTGTGTTTGAGGATATTGATAGCGACGGACTAGAAAAATTGCGATTGCATTGGGACGGATTCCGATGTTTTTAGACACATTTACTAGGTTAATTCTGGGAAATCCCTTATCTTTCTATTGTGTTGCTAGTGTTTTAGTGAGTTTAATAGTACCTGATAGTCGGAAGGGTGTCTCCACGGGTGTCTTGACGTGCATTGTCTAAGGGGAGTCGACGGCAGCTATGGACGGCACAAGCTCAGCTTTTCTCCGGTAAGAACTGACTTTTAAACCACAATTTTCTCACCGAAACCTGCTAGTTGACATTTGGTAGGGATCAATTTTGGCTTGACCGCGCTCTGATCCATAGGAAAGTTTCACCTCTAGGAATTTAAAACAAGGAATCACCGTGTGTTTGTGTGGCTAAAGGCTAAAGCTTCCCAACTCCATCTTTCTACTGTGACTTCTCCATTATTAATTGAACAAATTGCAAAAGATTCAGCAACACAGATGTCCAAAATACTGTATAATTATGCCATTAAAGCAGACGACTTTTAGCTGTGTGTGTGTGCAGCGCTCATACTTCCTAAAAACCCGTGACGTCTTGCGTACACGTCATCATTACACGACGTTTTCAAGACGAAACTCCCGGGAAATTTAAAATTGCTATTTAGTAAACTAAAAAGGCCGTATTGGCATGTGTTGCAATGTTAATATTTCATCATTGATATATAAACTATCAGACTTCGTGGTGGGTGGTTGTGGGTTTCAGTAGGCCTTTAAGGTACATGTTTATTGATTAATAAACAAAAGACTAGAACCGAGGCTATAACTATAAACTAAAAAACCAAAACACTTGCTCGATGGCATGAATAATAATGAACTATTAACAAAAACAGCACAATGGCATGGCTATGAACAATTAAAACAAAACACTTACTGTGACCAAAAACAAGGGGCATGAACAGCAAGGTGCGTGGCAGGTGATCGAGGGCATGAAGGACGTGCAGCATAGGTAGGCAAGTATGTTGCAAGTAGCGAGTAAAGTTCCCAGGACCAGAACAGGGACAGAATGACTTAAATAATGACTATGAGGATTAGTGACAGGTGTTAGCTGAGGACAGGGGCGTGACTTGGAGACCAGGTGGAAACGAATGAGTATCTATGGAAACAAAACACAACCAGGAAGTGCAAAATTCCAAAAACAAAACATAAACACGATCAAACATAAATATGATTACCAGGCATGACAATTACAGTGGATGTTAGGTGTCGATCCACCAATGGCGTTTGTTTACATTTTGACGCCGGTGAGCTACGGTGTGTAGTGAAGCATCTTTAGCTATTCCCCGTCCTGCAGGGATGATACTTGTAAGAAATGTACTTTGTCGCCATGGAAACCAGGATTAGTGATTTAGAAGTAGCTAAAACACTGCCGACGGTTGATGGACGTTAGCCGGCAGCTGGCTAGCCATGTCTTCAAGTACCTTGTAACTCCCTCCAAATAGCACAGACACAATGGCTTTCTTGAACTGATTTATTTGAAGGCTTCCTTTCCTTTCAAATTCACCTTGAAAACTCGTTGACCTGCATGCTTCTTTTAGTACATAGGTGTCAAACTCTGGCCCGCCGTATAATTTAAATTTATCAATTTAGCATTAGTTCTGGCCCGCCGGTGTTATACAGCGTTGGTGCCGCTGAAACACCGCATTCAACGCTAAAACTCATACTTGCCAACCCTCCTAATTTTCCCGGTAGACTCCCGAAGTTCAGTGCCCCTCCCGAAAATCTCCCGGGGCAACCATTCCCCCGAATTTCTACCGATTTCCACCTGCACAACTATATTGGGGGCGTGCATTTAAGGCGGTGCCTTTAGCGTTCTCTACAACCTGTCGTCACGTCCGCTTTTCCTCCATACTAACAGCGTGTCACATAATATTTGTGGCTTCAACACACACACACACACACACACACACGCACAAGTGAATGCAATGCATACTTGGTCAACAGTCATACAGGTCACACTGAGGGTGGCCGTATAAACAACTTTAGCACTTTTACAAATATGCCCCATACTGTGACCCCACACCAAACAAGAATGACGAACACATAACAGAAAAAATACCCAGGAGCCCTTGCAGCACTAACTCTTCCGGGAAACTTCCAGCAAACTGACCAATAATTAACGTTTTATTCACGCATTTTCTCTTGCTACTTCAAAGCTTGAATGTTTGGTTCATTCATTATTGTTATTTTATTTTCAAATGTATTATTAGCCTGTGGAAAAAAAAACTGATATTTACCTCAGAAGATTGCAAATAGAAAAAAAGGCATAATATTTTTAATTAAATTTTATTTGATTTGCCGTAGGTATTTTTTAAATTATTATTATTATTTGAACCTGGATTTTGCATGTCACTAAAGTTATATAAGCCTTGCTTGTTCAATATTTCATGCAAAACTTGTTTGGTTCCCTATTAAAAGGTTCATTTGTTCAACCTTGGCCTGCGGCTTTGTTCAGTTTAAAATTTTGGCCCACTCTGTATTTGAGTTTGACACCCCTGTTTTAGGAGGAATTTGTGATCTTCAGGCTCTTGTAGCCCAAACGCTTAAAGTCCTTGTGACACTTTTTAGTCTTTAATACAATCAGTCTCTCTCTTTCTCCCTTCACATTGCATCAACAAACGTGTACTCATACCTGGAAGTAGCTTCCTTCCATCAGTCGACAGACCAAACAAGACACTTCAAAATAAAAGTATGCCCACAAACTTAACAAAAAGGCATGAAATGACATTATAACCATAGTAACTTAAATGAAGCCTTCTTATGAACTTTTACGCATTTGATTTGAATTCCCTTTTATGAACTTAACTTAATGAATGAATGAATGGTTTATTTTGAGCCATGCAAACAAAACAAAAGAATGACATAAATACAAAAGAAATATACATATATACATCATATTTACACCTACATTGTGGACATTACATGTTAGTAATCTTTTGTAGATGTCAAGATTGGCTCATAAGGGAGTGGAAAGAAGTAAACTTATTAAGTCCCACCCCTAAACATATACAATATATATATACAATATATAATACAATGATATATATAATATAATTCAATTCAGTGGTTGCTGCATAGATGCTATATATTATCTATATATAATACATTTAAATTCACACACACTTACATATATACAAATGCAAACACACATATACACATATATATATACACACACATATATACAAGTTATATATATATATATATATATATATATATATATATATATATATATATATATACTTATATACATACACACATATATATATATATATATATATATATACATACACATACATACATATACACACACAAGCACATACATACACATGCATGTACCCAAAAAACACACACATCCATCATATACACACACACACACACACACACACACCTATATAAATACTATATATATAATAATATATATACTGTACACTTTTGTCTATACATTATTAAAAGTTTTTGGTGCCTATGGGCTTATTCTGTTTTTAGAGAAATAAAACAAATTATAATAATTATAAGTAGCCAAAGTTACACACCTCTTCCTGAGGGCGTTTCAGTGTTATAACTTCACATTTATCGCTAGTTTTTAAGCCAAAATGCGTCCGTTCTCCCTTTTCTGTCTACAAACTGTGTCTGCTTGTAAGTACTCGGTGTTTGTGCGCTGCCGAACATGCTCCCCTGCACGTAAAACCGGGGGTGTGGGCGGGTACGTTTCAGAGGCGGTATCGTACCGAAAAAAATGAATTAGTATCGCGGTACTATACTGATACCGGTATACCGTACAGCCCTACCAAGCGCACACTTGCCAACAAGGAATTTAAATGCGCAAACATGGAAAAGAAAAAAAAAAGCAAAGAGGTCCTGCGGTCTATTGTCACTTTGATTAACATCTGCAGGGAACAATGGGCGGACCTTGGTGCGACTGTGTGCGGCGTGGCTCGTTACGTCAACAACTCGTTGGGAAAAAGGCAGACAAAGCGGCGTTGACCTTGTGGGAAACAGAGGCGTCAATTTTTTTTCTTCATTAAAACGTAAATAAAAGGCCATTATCACAGCTGTTCGTACACGACTAATTTTCGCTTTTTAATTTACCTTGCCTTCCTGCTGGGCTACCTCGCTTTCTGCTGTGGGTGATTGTCCCCATGAAAACCACAGGTCCAATCACTGGCAGCCACACATTTTAATGACGTCCAAAACAAAAGCTTCCCTAAATTCCGTACTATAAGCTGCTACTTTTTTTTCCTACGCTTTGACTCCTGCGGCGCAGTGTGGCTAATTTTTGGATTTGTCTTTACTGACGGGCCTAATGCAAATATATATATATATGTATATATATTAGGGGTGTGGGAAAAAATTGATTTGAATACGAATCTAATCGTCTACGTTGTGCAATTCAGAATCGATTCTCATTTTGAAAAAATAGATTATTATTATTTAATTTTTTTTATTTTTTTTTATCAATCCAACAAACCACGACACAGCAATACCATAACAATGCAATCCAATTCCAAAACCAAACCTGACCCAGCAACACTCAGAACTGCAATAAACAGAGCAATTGAGAGGAGACACAAACATGACACAGAACAAACCAAAAGGAATGAAACAAAAATGAATATTATCAACAACAGTATCAATATTAATAATAATTTCAGCATAGCAGTGATTAAAAATCCCTCACTCACATTTTTATTAGACATTTATAAAAATAAAAAGAACAATAGTGTCACAGTGGCTTACACTTGCATCGCATCTCATAAGCTTGACAACACACTGTGTCCAAAATTTTCACAAAGATAAAATAAGTCATACTTTTGGTTCGTTTAATAGTTAAAACAAATTTACATTATTGCAATAAGTTGATAAAACATTGTCCTTTACAATTATAAAAGCTTTTTAAAAAAAAAAAAATCTACTACTCTGCTTGCATGTCAGCAGACTGGGGTAGATCCTGCTGAAATCCTGTGTATTGAATGAATACAGAACCGTTTTGAATCGGAAAAATATGGTTTATGAATTGAGAATCGAATCGAAAAAAATCAATATATTATCGAATCGTGACCCCAAGAATCGATATTGAATCGAATCATATATATATATATATATATATATATATATATATATATATATATATATATATATATATATATATATATATATATATATATATATATATACACATACATATATACATACATACATATATATATATATATATATATATATATATATATATATATATATATATATATACACACATATATATATATATATATATATATATATACATACATATATATATATATATATATATATATATATATATAAATACATAAACACATATACACATATATACATACACATATATATATATATATATATATATATATATATATATATATATATACATACATACATACATACGCATATATACATATACATATACAAATATACATATATAAATATACATGTATACATATACATATATACATATACACATATACATATATATACATATACTTATTTATATATACATATAAATATATATATATATATATATATATATATATATATATACATACATACATATACATTATACACATTTATATAGCTGTAAATATATGCACGCATTTTTAAACACTGACTTATTTTCAATGAAATACATGACCACATAAATTCATGTGACAAAAAACAGCTTTTATATTAACGACACATATGAACCACCAAACATTGCATCTATTTCTAATATTTAGCTAACAAGATAACAAAATAAAGGAATGCTTTTGTTTAGCTTTGTATTGAATCTCATTGAATAGCCATGCAGTTGTACCACAAAAGTCCCACAATAAGAAACAACTAATGAATAATTAAACACTGTTAGCTTCACCATTGAATGTAATTAGATTGTGCTGGTATTTCTAATTTTGTCGCCTGCAAGTTTTTTTTGTTTTGTTTTTTTGGCGCCACTGAACTCGCTGGGATTCCCAGTTGATCCGGAAAGAGCCATGTGGACAGATGGCCTTTATTAAAAACACAAGGACGCTTAGCCATCACATTTGTGTCGCCCGATTCTTAGGTTTTCTAATGGTTTATTTGGAAACAGTTAGCACAAATTTCGCCGGCGAGCCTCATTAACTTGCAGCCGTTTCCACACCAGTGGCTGCAAATAATTTAGACCCCCATCCTGAGTGTTTTGTCATTAGAATGAATGCTAAACGAAGCATGGCACACACACAAACACACACACACACACAGTCTGTGCCAGCAGATTAGCCAAGGTTATCTGACCTGTTCTAAATATTGTCAAAACATTACAAACAGACCTTCCCCATGTGCCGGGAACAAGTGAGGGTGGGTTAATAGTGCGCTACAGAGCTCTTATCACCAGTAATTAAATAACCATTAGCCTCACATTAAAAATACACTTTCCAGTAGGTCCATGCGATAACACCAGTCCATATTTAATAGCACAAGTTGAAAAAAACCCACATCTGTCACACATCCTTAACAAGCATTTAAACTGATTTATTGCAAAATGTACTTCTTTTTTTTTTTATGATGTTACATAGAAAGCTTGTTAACCAGCATCATGCGTAGAAAAAAAAATCACAATCTTATGACGCAAGAAGTGCTTAAAGCAGGGCTGTCAAACAAAAAAAGGTTTTGTCCAAGATGAGTATAAAAATGAGCTGAAAAAACAACAAAAAAACCCCAAAAAAACTGCTGTACTGGATGTCGCAAAAGCAATTCTGTGTATCCCCTGCCACAGAGGGGGCGGAGCTATATGTTTGAACGCTGCTTAATAGTGATGGTACGTAACATGTGACATTTCTACACAAATAAATGCTTTTTGTGTTGTACTTACAACCGGGGACACATTTTCAGGGCGCACATAAATATGCTTACATGACTAACTTCAGACGTGATTCATGAAACGAGTCGAAATTCACAAGTTTTGTTGTAGTTGATGCCACATATGTACAGAATAAGCCACATGATGTTCGTACATCAGTGGAGGAAAAAGAATACGTGACAAGAATAACATCCTGTAATTGGATTTTTACATTTTTGTTCATTTCAGCTTCTGATAGATTAAAAAATAACACCAATGGGAGCATTATTAAACTCTGCCAGACTCAATTCCACCCATTTGACTGATGAACATTATCACATCATTTAATCAGAAAAGTAAAAACAACCACAAATGAAGAGAAAATAATATTAATCGCAACATGTAAGTGTAAAAAAAAAAGTCCCGATTGTTTGGTCTGCACATTTTACCGGCGATGCTACGGCAGACATGGCCGAATAGCGTCAATATCTTTTCGCTCAATAGCTTCAGTTACTTCTTCAAATTCGTTTTCGCTATCTGCCTCCACACTCCAACCATCCGTTTCAATACATGCTTAATCTGTTGAATCACTTAAGCCGCTGAAATCCGAGTCTGAATCCGAGCTAATGTCGCTATATCTTGCTGTGCTATCCGACATCTGTTTGTATTGGCATCGCTATATGACGTCACAGGAAAATGGACAGTGGCTTCGCAAATAGCGAAAATCAAGCACTTTAAAGTTTTTTTATGGATATTCCGGGACGGGTAAAATTTTGAAAAAAAACTTTGAAAAATAAAATAAGCCACTGGGAACTGATTTTTATTGGTTTTACCCTTCTGAAATTGTGATAAAGTTCCCCTTTAAACTAAGAAAACAATCTGAAGTTGTCAATTGGTTTAAGTTATCACGCCATTGTTTTACCAGTCCGGCCCACCAGGGAGAACATTTTCCTCCATGTGGCCCCTGAGCTAAAATGACACCTATGGCTTAAAGCAGGGGAGTCCAAACCACGACCCGCGGGCCAAGTGTGACTTCAATTTGGCCCGCAAAAGGAGTTTAAAGGCCTACTGAAAAGAGATGTTCTTATTCAAACAGGGATAGCAGGTCCATTCTATGTGTCATACTTGATCATTTTGCGATATTGCCATATTTTTGCTGAAAGGATTTAGGAGAGAACATCCACGATAAAGTTCGCAACTTTAGGTCGCTAATAAAAAAGCCTTGCCTTAACCAGAAGTAGCAGACAAAATGCGCGTGACGTCACTGGTTGTAAGGCTCCTCACATCCTCACATTGTTTATAATGTGAGCCTACAGCAGCAAGAGCTATTCGGACCGAGAAATCGACAATTTTCCCAATAATTTGAGCGAGAATGAAAGATTTGTGGATGAGGAATTTTAGAGTGAAGGCCTAGAAAAAAAAAGGCGATTGCAGTGAGAGAGATTCAGATGTTTTTAGACACATTTACTAGGATAATTCTGGGAAATCCCTTATCTTTCTATTGTGTTGCTAGTGTTTTAGTGAGTTAAATAGTACCTTAAAGTCAGAGGGGTGTGGCCACGGGTGTTTTGACGCCAGAGTCTCTGAGAGACTTATTTCCACAATTTTCTCACCCAAAACTGCCGGTTGAGATGTAGTCGGGATCCATGTTCGCTTGACCGCTCTGATCCATAGTATAGCTTCACCTCCGGGAATTTTGAACAAGGAAACACCGTGTGTTTGTGTGGCTAAAGGCTAGAAGCTTCCCACCTCCATCTTTCTACTTTGACTTCTCCATTATTGATTGAACGAATTGTAAAAGATTCAGCAACACAGATGTCCAAAATACTGTGTAATTGCGCGATTAAAAGAGATGAGTTTTAGCTGTAAGTGGTGCTGGGCTAATATGTCCTCTCCAACCAATAACGTCACAAACACGCGTCATCGTTCCACGACGTTTTCAACAGGAAACTCCGCGCGGAATTTAAAATTGTAATTTAGTAAACTAAAAAAGCCGTATTGGCATGTGTTGCAATGTTAATATTTCATCATTGATATATAAACTATCAGACTGCGTGGTGGGTAGTAGTGGGTTTCAGTAGGCCTTTAAATGCACTACAAAGACAAGATTTTTGATGTTCAAACTCATAAACTTTATTTTTTTTTGCAAATAATAATTAACTTAGGATTTCATGGCTGCAACACGTGCCAATGTAGCTGGGAAAGGGCATGTTCACCACTGTGTTACATCACTTTTTCTTTTAACAACCAACGTTGTCTCAATTTACAAACACAAGTATTTTGCAATGTTGTTACAAACTCAGTTTTAAAAGGGAACATTATCACCAGACCTATGTAAGCGTCAATATATACCTTGATGTTGCAGAGAAAAGACCATATGCTTTTTTAACCGATTTCCGAACTTTAAATGGGTGAATTTTGGCGAATTAAACGCCTTTCTGTTCATGCCTCTCTGAGCGACGACTTTCAGAACGTGACGTCACAGCGGTACTCAATGCCATTTTTCCGTACACATAAGACGCATCGAGTCAAATCAGCTCTGTTATTTTCCGTTTTTTCGACTGTTTTCCGATACCTTGGAGACATCATGCCTCGTCTGTGTGTTTTCGGACGGTGTAACAACACGATCAGGGATGGATTCAAGTTGATTTACGTACAATGTGCATCGATTAGCACGGCATGCTAATCGATGCTAACATGCTATTTAGGATATCTGTGTACATATTGCAGCATTATGCCTCATTTGTAGCTATATTTACATCTAGCCTTTCCCTCCACCCACATTTAATGCCAAACAAACACTTACCAATCAACGGATTTTAGTTGCACCAGTGTCAAGAGATGCAAAAGTCCCTTGTTTGGTTTCTACCGGCGATGCTACGACAGAGATGGCACAGAGATGGCAAAAATGTCTGGATATCCTGCGACACTCAAAGCAGATGCATTTCCAACGATAAAGTCAACGAAATCACAGAGGTGAGTGTTGTTGTTGTTACTGACTTTTGTGCTAATCAGACATATTTGGTCATTGCTTGACTGCCAGCTTATCGATGCTAACATGCTATTTAGGCTAGCTGTATGTACATTTGAAACTATATTTACATCCAGTGTTTCCTTTCACCCACATTTAATGCGAAACAAACACTTACCAATCGACGGATTTAAGTTGATCCACTGTCAATGCGGAAGTCCTGATCGGTTGGTCTGCACATTTTACCGGCGATGCTAACACAAAGATGGCCGAATAGCATCGATAGCTATTCGCTCAATAGCTTCAGTTTCTTCTTCAATTTCGTTTTCGCTATCTGCCTCCAAACTCCAAATATCGGTTTCAATACATGCGTAATCTGTTGAATCGCTTAAGCCGCTGAAATCCGAGTCTGAATCCGAACTAATGTCGCTATACCTTGCTGTGCTATTCGCCATTGTTTGTATTGGAATCGCTATGCGACGTCACAGGGAAATGGACAGTGGCTTAAGCAAATAGCGAAAATCAAGCACTTTAAAGCTTTTTTTAGGGATATTCCGGGACGGGGAAAATTTAGAAAAAAAATTTGAAAAATAAAATAAGCCACTGGGAACAGATTTTTATTGGTTTTAACCCTTCTGAAATTGTGATAATGTTCCCCTTTAAAGGACATGCACGTATAATCAACGTTGTAAGTATTTTTTTTTAACTTATTTTATCCTTTTTTTAATACTTATTCACATTTTGTTGTGTATCGTGCAGCACTTTGGAAACACTTTGTTTGGAAATGTGTAGGATTTGGACTTGAAATGAACTGCGTATAGTCTCTCTGTTTGATGTTTTCTAAAGTTCTCTAAAATTATGCAGCTAAAAATAACACCTGTGCAATCAAACTTTTTGAAAATTCTGAAATGCAAATCCAAGATAAGACGAAGGATGCCGGAGGATCAGGTCAGGTTAATTCACACACTACATACCACAGGTACTTATTTCGGCACATATGAATATCGAGTCCTGTTGGTGATGTCAGCGTTAATAATAAATATTACGGCGGCGGTGGTGGTGGACGTGAAAAATGGATGGATGCCTCATCAGCGATCATTTGTACATTAATTCCTTGAATACTAAGTGAGCACACACACGCTCAATGTGTCACTATAGGAATAAAATGCACCTGTTAGTTAGTTATAACCCCTCAACAATGCAGGTGAGAGCAGAAAAAATAAAAAATAAAACGCACAAAGAGTGAAAGCTCAGCAAATAACACCTTTTGTCCCCGCTTCTCGAATACAGACCTCTCCTGCATGTGTGTTTTCCACCCGGGCTTTAAAAGTTCAATTTGCGGGCAATTCAACACGAAGAAATCGACCAGAAAATAAAAGTCAATGTCAATCTCAGGTATGTTGCATTAAAAATATCCTGCCAAGTACGATTAATCCAAATAGGGTATTTATTTACAGAATATTAAATGTTTTTTTTTATTCTACGAAGGAAAAAAAAAAAAGCGAGTCAGAGCTTTTCTTCCTATCACTCACGCGTAGGGATGGGTACCAAATCCGGAATTTTTTTCCCCCACGGAAAATCCACCATTGTCATGTTGCGTTACCTGGCTTGCATGTTTTGTCTCGCACTTAAGCACTTGGTGGTCACTCCAGCAGCACTGAGAGCCTTTTTTTGCCACGGGGGCCCAACTTTTCCACTACAGAAGGGCCCCTCTCAAATATTAACACTGATTTACCAATCTTACTCTTAATTCTAATCCTGTTCAACTAACCTACATACAATTTACAACCTTGTCACGATTCGTCGAAATAGGGTATTTATTTACAGAATATAAAACGTTTTTTTTTATTCTATGAAGGGACAAAAAAAAAGCAGACTCCTTCCAAACCGAGTCAGAGCTTTTCTTCCTGTCACTCACGCATGGGTACCGAATCCAGTACTCTTGTCCCCACGGAAAATCCAACGGTGCCATGTTGTGTTACCTGACTTGCACGTGTCGTCACCCACTTAGGCACTTGGTGGTCACTCCAGCAGCACTGAGAGCCTTTATTTGCCACGGGGGCCCAACTTTTCCACTACAAAGGGGCCCCTTTCAAATATTAACACCGATTTACCAATCTTACTCTTAATTCTAATCCTATTCAACTATCATATCTAACCTACATACAATTTACAACCTTGTCACGATTCGTCCAAATAGGGTATTTATTTACAGAATATAAAACGTTTTTTTTTATTCTATAAAGGAAAAAAAAAAAGCAGACTTCTTCCAAAGTGAGTCAGAGCTTTTCTTCCTGTCACTCACGCATGGGTACCGAATCCAGTACTCTTGTCCCCACGGAAAATCCAACGGTGCCATGTTGTGTTACCTGACTTGCACGTGTCGTCACGCACTTAGGCGCTTGGTGGTCACTCCAGCAGCACTGAGAGCCTTTTTTTTTGCCACAGGGGCCTAACTTTTCCACTATAGAGGGGCCCCTTTCAAATATTAACTGCGATTTACTAATCTTACTCTTGATTCTAGTCCTATTCAATGATTATATCTAACTTACATACAATTTACAACCTTGTCAAATTATATGAATGCATGTGATCATCACAAGGATTAGTTTTTAATTAAAGACCTACTGAAACCCACTACTACCGACCACGCAGTCTGATAGTTTATATATCAATGATGAAATATCAACATTACAACACATGCCAATACGGCCTTTTTAGTTTACTAAATTGCAATTTTAAATTTCCCGCAAAGTGTCGCGCTTAAAACGTCGCGGTATGATGACGCGTGCGTTTGACGTCTCGGGTTGTAGCGGACATTATTTTCCAGCCCGATCCAAGCTATAAGTAGTCTGCTTTAATCGCATAATTACACAGTATTCTGGACATCTGTGTTGCTGAATCTTTTGCAATTTGTTCAATTAATGATGGAGAAGTCAAAGTAGAAAGATGGAGGTGGGAAGCATTTAGCCTTTAGCCTTGTTTAAAATTCCCGAAGATGAAGCTTTACTATGGATCAGAGCGGTCAAGCGAACATGGATCCCGAATACATGTCAACCGGCAGATTTCAGTGAGAAAATTGTGGTAATAAGTCGCCTTTTACGGGAGACATCAGCGGAGCTTCCCTCCTGCTGCAGCTGCCGTGACTTCCCTCAGAGACTCTGGCGTCAACACACCCGTGGCCACACCTCTCCGACTTTCAGGTGAAGTGAAGTGAATTATATTTATATAGCGCTTTTCTCTAGTGACTCAAAGCGCTTTACATGGTGAAACCCAATATCTAAGTTACATTTAAACCAGTGTGGGTGGCACTGGGAGCAGGTGGGTAAAGTGTCTTGCCCAAGGACACAACGGCAGTGACTAGGATGGCGGAAGCGGGAATCGAACCTGCAACCCTCAAGTTGCTGGCACGGCCACTCTACCAACCGAGCTATGCCGCCCCAGGTACTATTTAATCTCACTAAAACACTAATAATAATAATAATAATAATAATAATGGATTAGATTTATA
Organism: Nerophis ophidion; assembly: GCF_033978795.1. NCBI lineage: Eukaryota > Metazoa > Chordata > Actinopteri > Syngnathiformes > Syngnathidae > Nerophis > Nerophis ophidion. The sequence continues at coordinate 18,155,058 of NC_084611.1, forward strand.
TCGCGCTTTTCTATTGTTATATACTCAAAGCGCTCACAGAGAAGTGGGAACCCATCATTCATTCACACCCAGTGGTGGTAAGCTACATTTGTAGCCACAGCTGCCCTGGGGTAGACTGACGGAAGCGTGGCTGCCAGTTTGCGCCTACGGCCCCTCCGACCACCACCAATCATTCATTCATCAATCATTCACCAGTGTGAGCGGCACCAGAGGCAAGGGTGAAGTGTCCTGCCCAAGGACACAACGGCAGCGATTTGGATGTCAATAGGTAGGAAGCGAACCTGCAACTCTCAGGTTTCTGGCACGGCCGCTCTAACCACTACGCCATGCCGTCCCAAGCAACACAATAGGCAGATAAGGGATTTTCCAGAATTAGATGGATCCTAGTAAATGTGTCTAATAACATCTGAATCGCTCCCACTGCAATCGCCTTTTTTCTTCTTCTAGTCCTTCACTCTAAATTTCCTCATCCACAAATCTTTCATCCTCACTCAAATTAATGGGGAAATTGTCGCTTTCTCGGTTCGAATAGCTCTAGCTACTGCTGGCTATGATCGTAAACAATGTGAGGAGCCCTCAACCCGTGACGTCACGCCCACATCGTCTGCTACTTCCGGTCAAGGCAAGGCTTTTTTATTAGCGACCAGAAATTGCGAACTTTATCGTCGATGTTCTCTACTAAATCCTTTCAGCAAAAATATGGCCATATCGCGAAATGATCAAGTATGACACATAGAATGGACCTGCTATCCCCGTTTAAATAAGAAAATCTCATTTCAGTAGGCCTTTGACACATAACATTAAGGCTTAGGTCAGGCTGATTAGAAACATATGTACTGCATAAGAAGGAACTCTTATATAATGACAAAAACGTTATGTTGTGCAAAATTAATCAACATTAATAACGGCTATGTTTTCTGAATAAAGTGTCAATAAAATTAAAGTGCAAATGAAAATACAGCTTTATCACCTTAGTCATAATTTCTGCGCTTAAGAAACTTCTTTATGACTTTAGCTCTGGACTTCTTCTGTTTGTTTGATATCGCCATTACTGCCAAAAGTGGTGGAAAAGTGTATTAAAACTGAATACAACTGTGGCCGATACGACCACAGCTGAAAAAGAAACATGTTATGCGGCCCTCCAGGAGGCGCTCACGGCCCTATGGTTAAGAAACTTTGAGCATCTAGGTAATGATGCGATTTTCAATGCCAACAAAAAAACTGACGCAAAAAACTCTCCAACCTGAGTTAAATCAGGCTCCACTTCCCCACAAACGTGCTAGCTTGATGCTACTATACAGTACATTGGCTTTTGACATGCTACTGATTAGCATTAGCGATTTTACATGGCGATCTCAACACCTCCAAAATTTGTTAAGGAAAACTCCAACCAAAATGCACGTTACAATTAAACCCCTGGTCCGTAATAAGTACGATACTGACAGTATTAACACTTTTTATGGCACAACAGACAGCAATGACCAACACACCATAAACTGTACACTACTGCCATCCAATGTCTTGGACTTGCAACTGCAATTGCAATTTAATATAACACCTGCAAATGATGACTTAGAAGTGTGATAATGAAACTGGACAAGAGTTATCATAATCAGCTAATTTTTCAATGTTGCAAAAAAAAATAAAAAAAAGATTTTATTAATAAAAGCAATTATATTTATTAACAAACACAAAAGTGCCAAAAAATGGTATTAATTACTAGGGAAAGTAATTGTTGCATTACCTTAAAAAAAAAACTTCAAATATCTAGCATCCACAGTTGAGACGTTTCATGAGAGCAGGGTGTGCGTGAGTCTTTATAAGGCAGTGCCTGTGGCGTTTTGAATGTTTTTTTCTGGATTGTGTTACCTGTGGTTAAAAAAATAAAGCTTGCATGTGTTTTGAGTGACGTCATATCTTTTTGTCCACAGACTGATTATGGTAGGGATTGCAAGCTTGTCACTTCAGTCTTTTATGTGTTGTTTAATATTTCCTCGTGGAAGTTGTGTGTCGTGTGTTGTCTGCTATGTCAGTGTTTAATGTTGTTAAATCGAGCGTATTGCTAACGTCGTTGTATCGTATATAAAAGCGATTAATAGAGATGTCCGATAACATCGGTCTGCCGATATTATCGGCCGGTAAATGCTTTAAAATGTAATATCAAAAATTATCGGTATTGGTTTTCAAAAAGTAAAATTTATGACTTTTTAAAATACTGAGCAGTTAAAGTACTAAGCAGTTGCGTCTCCCAGTCCAACTTGTCAACCCTCCCGATTTTCCCGGGAGACTCCCGAATTCCAGTGCCCCTCCCGAAAATCTCCCGGGGCAACCAATCTCCCGAATTTCTCCCGATTTCCACCCAGAAAACAATATTGGGGGCGTGCCTTAAAGGCACTGCCTTTGCGTGCCAGCCCAGTCACATAATATCTACAGCTTTTCACACCCACAAGTGAATCCAATGCATACTTGGTCAACAGCAATACAGGTCACACTGAGGGTGGCCGTATAAACAACTATAACACTGTTACAAATGTGCGCCACACTGTGAACCCACACCAAACAAGAATGACAAAAACATTTCGGGAGAACATCCGCACCGTAACAAAACATAAATATCAATCAATCAATCAATCAATGTTTACTTATATAGCCCTAAATCACTAGTGTCTCAAAGGGCTGCACAGACCACTACGACATCCTCGGTAGGCCCACATAAGGGCAAGGAAAACTCACACCCAGTGGGACATCGGTGACAATAATGACCCAGTGGGACGTCGGTGACAATGATGACTATGAGAACAACAGAACAAATACCCAGACCCCCTTGCAGCACTAAGTCTCCCTACCCCCTCTCCCCACTTCAACCCCGCCCCCCCCAACCCTGCCGACCTCTACCTCTTCATGCTTTCTCAGGGAGAGCATGTCCCAAATTCCAAACTACTGTTATGAGGCATGTTAAAAAAATAATGCACTCTGTGACTTCAATAATAAATATGGCAGTGCCATGTTGGCATTTTTTTCCATAACTCGAGTTGATTTATCTTGTTGCTAGATATCTCGAGATGTACGTTGTAGTATGTATGTGTGCTTTGCTATGGAGGTTTTTTCCCACTCCAGACTGGGCCCCCTTAGGAGCCCAGTCTGGATTGTATTTTTTTACTCATCCTTTCCCAGCGTTTTACGTTTTTCCCCATCTTTTACGGGGCGCCTTGTGGCGACCTATCAGCGTTTCTATTCTGTAACCCTGTACACTATGTTTGTCTAATATTGAAGGGGTTTGTGCTGAAAAACAAAGTTTCGTTGTACTTATGCAATGACAATAAAGATCTATCTATCTCAAACTCAAATAATACTAACACAGACTCTTGTAAACAAGTAAGCAAATTAGCTAATGCTAATGTAGCTAGCTTGATTACATTACAATAGCACGTACAAATATGCATGAAAAGACTCTTAAAGACTTCCAACATGGTATGGTTTCGTAAGCAAGAACTGTTTTAGTTATATTGTAAAAACTTAAAAACGTTGCTTGGAGTGATGAATTAAGAATCCATACGAGTAGAAACACTATAGACGGTCACAAAGTGGTTTTCGCAGCTTACTGCGGGGTTGTTCTCCCAGGAAGGCAGACGCACTACTAAGGTGTGCAGGTAAGAACAGTATTTACTTCTCAACTCTCATATAGGCACAAACAAAAAGGAACACAAGGCGAAGGCACAACGCGCTGGTCGCACTTGGAGCTAAAGCACACAAACTTAGTGCAGGAAACAGAAGCTAACACTTAGCATGGACTATGGACAAGGCAAAACTCACTAAATGTGGCATGATCAAACCAAACTTACGTGGCAAGGCATGAAGCAAACAATGACGCCAGGCCGACTGACTGGCAAAGGCAGGCTTAAACAATGTCTCCGATTAGAGACAAGTGAGCGTCCCGAACACCAGAGGCAGGTGAAAATAATAAGCAGCCAAGGCAACCGAATTGAACTCAGGTGTCACAAACAGGAACTACAGGAGTCCAAAACTAACAGAAAATACAAAAACAGGATCCGGACCACGGATCATGACAATGGACGACTAGAAGACAGAACAGCACTTCCACTTCCGGTTCAAAGCTTTAAACAGCAGGAATTCACATTCACCCAGCAGCACCTGCAGAGAGCGAACTCGTCCAAAACACGGCGCCTTAGCACAAACATCCATCCATTTTCTACCGCTTGTCCCTTTTTAGGGTCACGAAGGGTGCTGGAGCCTATCTCGGCTGCATTCGGGCGGAAGGAGGTGTACACCCTGGACAAGTCGCCACCTCATCGCAGGGTCAACACAGATAGACAGACAACATTCACACACTAGGGTCAATCTAGTGTTGCCAATCAATTTATTACCAAGGGTCAATGTTTTTGGCAGTGGGAGGAAGCCGGAGTACCCGGAGGAAACCCACGCAGTCACGGGGAGAACATGCAAACTCCACACCGAAAGATCCCGAGCCCGGGATTGAACTCAGTACTACTCAGGACATTTTTATTGTGAAGCGCATGCACCAACCCCTGTCCCACCGTGCTGCCTAGCATGAAAAAATAACACACCACTTGAGTGTATTTACATGTGTTTCATGAAAACCATTGACAAAATGGCGATCAGCAAAGAAAAATCCATAAATTAGCCGCACCGTTTTATAAGCCCCAGGGTTCAAAGCGTAGTAAAAAAGTAGCGGTTTATTATCCGGAATTCACGGTAATTAGATCACTCAGTAGTAGAGAAAGTATACATAACGCTGTTAATACGAACACTGCCCACAGTTGTAGGCAATTTCACATTGCAAAGTATGTGTTATATTAGCATCTTCATCCCGAATCATGCTCTTTTTGCACAGAATTATAAGAAATGAGCAAAATACTTTTGAGAGGAGAACGTGTGAATCAGAACCCGCCGAATAATATTCTGTACTTAACAAGTTTTTGGCACTTTTCGCCGCGGACTCTGCGGTGGGTAATGGAGATTTTTCGCCTCCGTGGATGATGTGGTTTCATTGAGACTTTGCGGCTCCTCTTTGGCTTGGAGCAGACACACCAGTGCTTACATTATGGCGCCTAATAGTATTCATATCGGAAACCGCAGGGGATATAAGCTGTGACGCCGATGCTCAAAAAGCAGTGAAAAAGAACGTAGAGGAAGTCGCAAGTATTGTTTTTTGCATCCTCTTCTACTGATGTTTCATCACTGCATTTGCACCTTTAGTTTAGTCGACTTGTTCTAGAGTAAATG
>NC_084611.1:18165322-18182822 GCF_033978795.1 Nerophis ophidion
CATGATTGTCACACACACACTAGGTGTGGGGAAAATTGTAATGTATATATATATATATATATATATATATATATACACTCATACATATATGGATACATATAAACACAAACATATGTACATATATGCAAACATAAATACACACATTATATATATATACACACAATTAAATATATACACATATATACATATATATATATATATATATATACACAGACATATATATGTACATACATATACACACACATATATACACACATTTACGCATATATGTAGATATAAATAGGTACATATATATATACATACATACTGTGTATGTATATATATATATATATATATATATATATACACACACATACCCATATTTACATTCACATATAAGCATATATATACACACATATATATGTACTGTGTATACATATACACACACACACACATATATATATATATATATATATATATATATATATATATATATATATATATATATGCGTGTATGTATGCACATACACACATACATATATGCACATATATTCATTATATATATATGTATATATATATATATATATAATGAATATATGTGCATATATGTATGTGTGTATGTATGTACATACACACATACATATATGCACATATATTCATTATATATATATATATATGTATTCCCTTCATATTTACATCTAACACAATTTCCCAACTCATATGGAAACGGGGTTTGTGTGTGTATATATATATATATATATATATATATATATATATATATATATAAATATATATATATATATATACATATATATATACATATATATATATGTGTATGTATGTACATACACACATACATATATGCACATATATTCATTATATATATATATATATATATATATATATATATATATATCTGCCAGTGTATAAATACATACATAAAATTTGTATGTTTTTTTACTTATACTCGTGAGATCATCAAAAGCCCCCGAAAAAAAAGTTCAAATGACATTTCCTCCTCCGAGGATAACTACAAATCATTTTTCCGTCATCCCTGCATCACCTGCAGGGATGCACAGTTCAATTGTCAACATACCGGTGACCTCCTAAGGCATCGGTCCTGGGAGACCCTTGTCACACTTCCCCTTCTCTGTATGTCACATGACCACAACACGTTGGCCTCATTTCACGTCACATGACCACGACGCACGCCACCCCTCCATTCACAAAAGATGAGGCTTTATGCTGTGTGTCCTGTTTGGAGGCAGACGTCCCCGAGGGGGAGACAGGTCTGTCGTTGAATGATCATCCCTCGCTTTAATCAACACACCTCCCAGAGGGAAGCCTCGGGAAAATAAATAAATACATAAATAAATAAATAAATAACATCTCCAAGCGATTTTTAAAATTTAGTGTTTTTTTTTCTTTGCATGGAGCCCCAAAATAATCCTAATGCATCAACGGTGCCTTCATTAGCATGACAAATGAGCTGCAATTCCATTTCCTTGTAGAACATATTGAAGGTGCGGCACAGATTAGGCCCCGATGCTGCTGCGTCAATAAATGATCCAATTAAAGGAATTATGGACGGAAAAAAAAAATCTGATCTGATGTTTTTTTCCTGGGGAAAATACTTGCCTTGTGATCATGTCTGATTTAGGGCTGGGCATATAAAATGACATCATTACATGTGACGATGGGCACGTTGTCGATAAAAATAATAATAAAATATAAATAAAAATCCTAGTTAGTGAACCCGTTCTCAAACTACGGTAATAAAAATATACTGATTTTGATTCCGATATAACGTGTTCGATAATTTTTTTTTTTTTTGTCTTCGTCAGAAGTAGGCGGAAGTTGCGAAGCAAGGTTGGTTGCACGAACAAAGGCACTCGCTCGTTGGTAAGCAAGGAAGTGATCACTGATCAGTGGGCATGCTAACAGCCAATCAGGTGGCAGTATCAACCATCAAGTTTATTTTGATTCTTTGCATTGACTCAGAAGAGGAAGTCAAAATGAAGAAAATGTGGATAAAAGAGGAAAATTCACCTGGACAGTATGGAAGTTTTTTGTTTTGTTTTTGTGTTTTAAAAGGGACTCTAGTCAGACCAAGGCTTTCGTCTCCACCAAGACCGCACTCACCCTTTAGAGCACAGCCGTAACTTCCTGGCATTAAATCTCAGACGACTTTTTTCCCAACACTTTGGACCCTGCGGCTTATAAAACGGTGCAGCTAATTTATGGATTTTTCGTCGCCGGCGGCCACAACACAAGTAGTTTGGATTTATCACATGCAAATACACCTGAATGGTGTGTTATTGTTTGCGCTATGGCGTCATCTTTAGGACGAGTTTGCTCACTGCAGGTGCTTCTGGGTTAATGTGAATTCCTGCTTCCTTTGAACTGGAAGTAGAAGTTCCCTTTTATCTTCTAGTCGTTCATAGCGTTCCTGCTCATATGAATGCTTCATTCATCACTCCAAGTTTTTACAATCTAACTAAAACTGTTTATCTTACTAAACCGTCCCATGTGTGAAGTGAAGTATATTTATATAGCGTTTTTCTGTAGTGATTTAAAGCGCTTTAACCCATTATCTAAGTTACATTCAAACTAGTGTGGGTGGATAAAGTACTGTATATTGCCCAAGGACACAACAGGAGTGACTAGGATGGCAGAAGCTGGGATCGAACCTGCAACCCTCAAGTTGCTGGCCCGGCCGCAATACCAAGCGAACCACGCCGATGTCTGTAGGAGTGTTTTAATGCATATTCGTACGTGTTATCGTAATGTAATGAAGCTAGCATCATTAGCATTAGCCAATATGCTAAGGCGTCTACGAGTTTCTGTGTTGGTATTATTAATTTACAATGGCATTCTTTTAGCATTGTTTCTGTTTCACAAATTTGTGGAGTTGTTGAGTCTGTTGAGATGGTTGGAGAGCTAGCTGCCGCAGCTCGTGGGTCCATGACAATGACTTCTGTTTTGTATGGTCAGATGTTTTACTGCCTGATTTTAGACACTGTTTGGAAACAATTAAGATATGTAAATAACTAATTTCACAACGTATATATATATATATATATATACATATATATATATATATATATGTATATATATATATATATATATATATATATATATATATATATATATATATATACAGTTATATATATATATATATATATATATATATATCTATATATATATATATAAACGGTGTATAGTGTAGTGCAGCTGATATATTGTCTTCTTTCAGTTTCAAAAATTCCTCAGTAAATTCACCAAAACGTGGAGTTATTGAGTCTGTTTTGTTGGTTGGAGAGATAGCTTCCATACCTAGTGGGTCCATGACGGTAGCTTCTGTTTTGCTTGATCAGCCGTTTTACTGCTGTGTTACAGACACTGGAAACAATTAAGGTATGTAAACAAACATTTGCAGAACTGTTGTGCGTAAATAACTGCGGCTTATAGTCCGGTGCGGCTAATATATATATATATATATATATATATATATATATATATATATATATATATATATATATATATATATGATTGTAGCTGAAATAGACATCAGCGACCCCAATAGGAATAAGCGGTAGAAAATGGATGGATATATATTGATATATATTGTTTTTATTTGGTGTGTGCGGCTATACTAGTGTGCTCTACAGTCTGGAAGATACGGCAATAAAAATGTTTCCGTTTGATATATTTTTCTCTTGATCCTTGTCTTAGTTAGGTCATAAAAAATATCAATAATCATCGCCCAGCCCTGATTTAAATGCAATAGTTGAATCTGCAATAAATACCCAATTCCAGTGGCTTGATAATTGATATCGACCAACATAAAACACTAACACCGTGATACAGTTTCCAGCCATATTGCCCAGCTTGAGGAGGGACTCCATAAAGGTGATCACAGTGACTGATGACAGTTTGCTTTTGAACCCAGCCCATTTTTAGTTGAACTTGCGTGTGTGTGTGTGTGTGTGTGTGTGTGTGTGTGTGTTTTCTTGTATTTCCACCCTTCTTGAGACATCAACAAGAAAAAAGTTCCATTCATATGAGGACTGGTGAACAAGTTAGGACATAGATCCTGGTCCCAATACGGAAAAACATTGCATCTAATAGAGAAGGAGGGATTTTTCAAATTGACTGTGTGTCTGTTTTAAAAGTACTCCCCCTCTGGTCAACATATGAAATAACAAGCGGCTTCCTCCGACTTCCAAAGACATGCACCTGGGGATAGGTTGATTGGCAACACTAAATTTGGCCCTAGTGTTTGAATGTGAGTGTGAATGTTGTCTGTCTATCTGTGTTGGCCCTGTGATGAGGTGGCGACTTGTCCAGGGTGTACCCCGCCTTCCCCCCGATTGTAGCTGAGATAGGCGCCAGCACCCCCCGCGACCCCAAAAGGGAATAAGCGGTAGAAAATGGATGGATGTAAGAATTTGAAGTGCTCCCCCCCCTGGCCAACATATGACATAACAAGTGTTGAAATTGAAATGCGCCCCTTTTAGCCAAAATTAATTTAAAAAAATACTGTATGTATATATAAATATGTATATAGTGACATGTTGTAATAACTTGAAGTATATAATGAAGATTAAAAACCAATTACGAACAAAAATGACAAATAAATAAAACTTTTTCTTTTCTCGACTTTTTTCTTATAAAATTGGGAACTATTTGTCATATTCTTTCTGTTTCTGTCATATAGAAATATTTTCTCGTAAAATTTTTACTTTTATGTATAATTTTAAATTTTTAATGCAAAATGGCGACATTTGTCATATCAAATTCTGACTTTTATCACAACATTCCCCATTTTTTGTAAATAGTGACATTTTTTTAGTAAAATTATGATTTTTGTCATCATTGACTTGCGTTGAGTGAAATTACGACTTTTTTTTATAACACTGCCGAAATTCTATGTTTTTTCTTGTGAAATTGTGACCTTTTTCTTGAGAAATATCAACTCATTGTTCAAATGTAAAATGTAAAACAAGCTTGTTTTACATTTGCATACTATGTATGTATGAATAATGTTGTAAATACAAATCTTTCAATGTTTATTTTTCAATCAATGATTATTTTTCAATCAATGATTATTTATATAACCCTAAATCACAAGTGTCTCAAAGGGCTGCACGAGCCACAACGGCATCCGTGGTACAGAGCCCACATAAGGGCAAGGAAAAACTCACCCCAGTGGGACGTCGAGGTGAATGACTATGAGAAACCTTGGAGAGGACCCCCCCTTCTATAAATCTTTATATATCTAGAAAGGCTGGTCCTTAAGAGGTAGGCATTATTCTCAGGTCTCAAAGAGGTAACAAATACAAGAATGCGTGTCTGCGTGTGTGTGTGTGTGTGTGTGTGTGTGTGTGTGAGTACAATTATGTGCAGCTACGTGCCCACCGAGCTGTTGACCTTTGTGTGCCGTGGCGTGGCCACAGATAATGAGCTTTTATGTTCTATTGCATCTCTGGCAGCGCGCAGGTGAACTCCTGACACCTGAGGGGCCAACGGGTCGGGGAAATAATCTCGTTCTGAAAACAGGACGACACAACGCGGGCGAGCAGGTAATTATCGAGCCCATCATAAATTGGAGGAGAGGAGTTTGGCGGGAGCGCGTCTTATCGCTGCAGAAGTGGTCCGAACGTGGATTCTGGGCTCTTACTGTGTTCCAAGAGAGCGTCAATAAAGCTCAGAGAAATGTATTTACACATGGAATTATGTTGCATTACAATCCAATGACTTGCAAAAAAAGTGAAGTGGGGTGAATTGGTTGTTAGACATTAGCTACAGCACCTCGGCGTTTACTTAAGCCTGTTCTGGAACTTAATTGGCTTTTGAATGCTGTTTTTTTGTCAGGGAATCTTGTGGCATAATAAGGTTTAACTGTAAAGCCCTAACTAAAATAAATATAATAGATTTATCCAAATTCTATCACAATTCTGTTAATTATAGAACAGGCAGGGATGCAATGATAAACGGTATGATGATAAACGGTATCCTCATTTTAAATAAAAACCGATGAGAGCATGTTGATAAACTTACAAAACAGTGATACTATCCGCATTCACTGGAGAATACAAGAGGCATTAACGTCGTTCCCCATGAGGAAACTACATACCCCAATATAAACTTATACAAGCACATTGCTTGGCAAAAAAAAAAAAAAATAATAAAATACACACACACACACACACACACACACAAATATATATATATATATATATATATATATATATATATATATATATATCCATCCATCCATTTTCTACCGCTTATTCCCTTTTTGGGGTCGCGGGGGGTGCTACAATCGGGCGGAAGGCGGGGTACACCCTGGACAAGTCGCCACCTCATCATGTGTATATATATATATATATGTATATATATATATAGTTACTGACAGAGGCTTTATGAAGTGTTCCTGAGCCCATGTGGTGATAGCCTTTACACACTGATGTCGGTTTTTGATGCAGTACCGCCTGAGGGCTCAGAGGTCCATAATATCATCGTTTACGTGCAGTAATTTATTCAGATTCTCTGAACCTTTTGATGATTTTACAAACTGTAGATGGTCAAATCCCTAAATTCCTTGCAATAGCTTGTTGAAAAATGTTGTTTTAAAACTGTTTGACGATTTGCTTACAAAGTGGTGACCCTCACCCCATCCTTGTTTGTGAATTACTTAGCATTTCTTGGAAGCTGCTTTTATACCCAATCATGGCACCCACCTGTTCCCAATTAGCCTGCACACCTGTGGGATGTTCCAAATAAGTGTTTGATAAGCATTTCTCAACTTTATCAGTATTTATTATCACCTTTCCCAACTTCTTTGTCACGTGTTGCTGGCATCAAATTCTAAAGTTATTGATTATTTGCAAAAAAAAAAAAGTTTATCAGTTTGAACATCAAATATGTTGTCTTTGTAGCATATTCAACTGAAAATGATTTGCAAATCATTGTATTCTGTTTGTATTTACATCCAACACAATTTTCCTAACTCATGTGGAAAGGGGGTTTGTATGTATATATATATATATATGTATATATATATATATATATATATATATATATATATATATATATATATATGTATATAACAAATACACACACATACTTACATATATATACATACCGTATTTCCTTGAATTACCGCAGGGCATATAGTATGCGCCTGCCTTGAATTACTGCAGGGTCAAACTCGCTTCCCAAAATAATTAGCGCATGCTTAGTATTACCGCCTGGTCAAACTCGTGACGTCAAGAGGACACTTCCCCTGTCATCATTTTCAAAATGGAGGAGGCTGATTTCAATACCGGTAATTTGAAATCGCATAAAGGGAAGAAAATTAAGAGCTATTCAGTAGGATTTAAGGTCCAAGCTTACATCACACTCAAATTTTTACTGCATACCTTTGGTAAGTGCCGGAGTGAGAAGAGGTTTTAAAATAATTAGCGCATGCTTACTTTTACCACATGCCTTTGGTAAGCGCAGGAGTGAGAAGAGGCAATTCAAGGAAATACCGTATAAATACATATACATTTACATATACATATATATATATATATATATATATATATATATATATATATATATATATATATATATATAAAAATTAAAACGGTTATTTTTGGATTTCACATATTTACTCGGTGGCCTAGTGGTTAGAGTGTCGCTCCGAGATCGGTAGGTCGTGAGTTCAAACCCCGGCCGAGTCATATCGAAGACTATAAAAATGGGACCCATTACCTCCCTGCTTGGCACTCTGCATCAAGGGTTGGAATTGGGGTTATATCACCAAAACTGATTCCTGGGCGCGGCCACCGCTGCTGCTCACTGCTCCCCTCACCTCCCAGGGGATGATCAAGGGGATGGGTCAAATGCAGAGGACAAATTTCACCACACCTCGTATGTGTGCGTGAGTATCATTGGTACTTTAACTTTAACTTTAATACAATAGTTGTTTTTCTTGTGCGTGATATGTACTACAACAGGGGTGTCAAACGTATGGCCCGCTGGCCGGATCAGGCCCCCAAACAGGTTTTATCCAGCCCGCCGGATGAGTTTGCTAAGTATAAAAATCAGCCAGAATTTTTGAATGAAATAAACAGTTCTAAATGTGTCCACTAGATGTCACAATATTAATTATTTGTATCTTTGTAGATTATGCTACAAAATAAACCACAATATGTTAGTGCACCAGTCGAGGAAAATGAGCAAACTACATAAGACTCCCTTTTTAGACCAGTTGATCTGCCGTTTCTTTTCTTTTTCTTCTATGTCCCACTCTCCTTTGTGGAGGGGGTCCGGTCCGATCCGGTGGCCATGTACTGCTTGCCTGTGTATCGGCTGGGGACATCTCTGCGCTGCTGATCCGCCTCCGCTTGGGATGGTTTCCTGCTGGCTCCGCTGTGAACGGGACTCTCGCTGCTGTGTTGGATCCGCTTTGGACTGGACTCTCGCGACTGTGTTGGATCCATTATGGATTGAACTTTCACAGTATCATGTTAGACCCGCTCGACATCCATTGCTTTCCTCCTCTCCAAGGTTCTCATAGTCATCATTGTCACCGACGTCCCACTGGGTGTGAGTTTTCCTTGCCCTTATGTGGGCCTACCGAGGATGTCGTAGTGGTTTGTGCAGCCCTTTGAGACACTAGTGATTTAGGGCTATATAAGTAAACATTGATTGATTGATTGATTGATAAATAACATCCTGTGATTTGATTTTGATATTATTTTTTTATCTTGATAGATTGAAAATGATCATTGAACATTATCACGTTATTTATTCAGAAATGATAAATAACGACAAATAAAGACATACAACATGTAAGTGTAAAAAAACATAATTTGTACATTTTCAAATTGTGCTTGTTCTATTTTTAACAATGAAAACAATCTGTAGTCGTCTTTATTTTTAGGTTATCGTGCCGTGATTTTACCAGTCCGGCCCACTTACGAGTAGATTTTTCTCCATGGGGCCCGCCGATCTAAAAAGAGTTTGACACCCCTGTACTACAATCTGAGAACAATAAATGTTTTATTCCAAGGAACAGTACGGCTATCTTTAATCTCGCCGGGTGAACGTTTTTTTCCTCCATAAAATGTGAGAAAGTGTGAGTTCCCCAGAAGTTGGAGAAAGTGTGCGTACTTCTTGGAACATGTAAACGCTGTGCAGACATGTCACTAAGAGTTGTATCAGATGCCTAATCATCCGTCACGGCGGAAAAATGGAAAATGAGCCATTAATGTGTTTTTTCTCCCCCTTCCACACACACACACTTCCAATACTTCTCACACGGCCTTTTATTTTTAGCGATGGGCATTCAAAGGTCTAACGCTCCGGTCGGACTCCATTAGGCTGTCAAATGAGCTTTTAAATGCTTCAAATTATTCAAATGTCCCACGTTTTTTCGTGCTATTAGACTAATGAACAGGCGAGACCGGAATGTCACACACACACGCTTACACACACACACACACACACCCGAGACATGTTTTTCACCTGTTCTCAGCGGCGCCGACACAAGCCGACACGCCACGGCTGACTAGGCGTGAATTGAAGGCGCCTGTCTGGAATCCAACAGAGTCGCCAACGGAGTCAAAGTGGTGCACTAATGTTTTTTTTCTGCCTAATTGAGCGTTGTCTGACTAACTTAGTCGTCGCCGGCATCATCCTGAGTATACTGTAGCTTCCCCCATGTTGGATATACTTTGTTGACAAACTAAATACAATTATCACGGACACATAAACCCCTTTTTTTTTTCTTTTTACCTTGAATATAAGATGATGAGGATTTTTTTTTTTTTAATTAGAAATAAATAACGACCGGTCTCCAGGGCTTGTGGTATAATCTTGTGTTTTTCAACCACTGTGCCTTGAGATACAGTCTGGTGTGTTGTGGGAGATTATCTCATTTAACCTATTTGGGTTCAAATATATTTTGCAAAGCAGTAATTATGCAAATTATGCAAACTGCAAATTACGTGTTATTGTTGAGTGTCAGTGTTGTCTAGAGCTCGGCAGAGTAACCGTGTAATACTCTTCCATATCAGTAGGTGGCAGCTGGTAGCTAATTGCTTTCTAGATGCCGGAAACAGCGGAAGGCAATGTGCAGGTAAAAAGGTGTCAAATGCTTAAACCAGGGGTCACCAGGTAGCCTGTAAGGACCAGATGAGTCGCCCGCTGGCCTGTTCTAAAAATAGCTCAAATAGTAGCACTTACCAGTGAGCTAAAAACACACCCGATCTTCGGGCTCAAATAGCAGCACTTACCAGTGAGCTGCCTTTATTTATTAAATTTTATTTATTTACTTGCAAGCTGATCTCGCTTTGCTCGACATTTTTGATTCAAGAGAGATAAAACTCAAATAGCATTTGAAAATCCAAGAAAATATTTCAAAGACTTGGTCTTCACTTGTTGAAATAAATTCATTTTTTTTTTTTACTCTGCTTCTTATAACTTTCAGAAAGACAATTTTAGAGAAAAAAAAACAAACCTTAAAAAATATTTTGGGATTTTTAAACACATATACCTTTTTACCTTTTAAATTCATTCCTTTTCTTTCCTGACAATTGAAATCAATGTTCTAGTATTTTTTTTTTGTTTTTTTGTAAAGAATGATAAATACATTTTGATTTAATTATTCATTTTATATTCTGTTTTCTTGACGAAGAATATTTGTGAAATATTTCTTCAAACTTATTATGATTAAAATTAAAAAAAATAAAATATAAATATTATTTCAAAGGATGTTGAATTTCTTTTAAAATTTTTGTTCTGGAAAATCTAGAAGAAATAATGATTTATCTTTGTTAGAAATATAGCTTGGTCCAATTTGTTATATATTCTAACAAAGTGCAGATTTGATTTTAACCTATTTAAAATCCAATCTAAAATTAATCTTAATCAGGAAAAATTACTAATGATGTTCCATAAATTACTTTTTTAATATTTTAAAAAAGATTCGAATTAGCTAGTTTATCTGTTCATTTTTTTTCGGTTGAATTTTGAATTTTAAAGAGTCGAAATTGAAGATTAATTATGTTTCAACATTTTATTTTAATTTTTTTTCATGTTTTCTGCTCTTTTAAACCGTTCAATTAAGTGTTTTTTTTCATCATTTATTCTCTACAAAAAACCTTCCGTAAAAGGAAAAAAAATGTACGACGGAATGACAGACAGAAATACCCATTTTTTTATATACATATATATATATATATATATATATATATATATATATATATATATATATTTATTTATTAAAGGTAACTTGAGCAAATTGGCTATTTTTGGCAATTTATTGAAGTGTGTATCAAACTGGTAGCCCTTCGCATTAATCAGTACCCAAGAAGTAGCTCTTGGTTTGAAAAAGGTTGGTGACCCCTGGCTTAAACCAAAAATAAACAAAAGGTGAGTGCCCCTAAGAAAAGGCACTGAAGCTTAGGGAAGGCAATGCAGAATGAAACTAAAACTGAACTGGCTACAAAGTAAACAAAAACAGAATGCTGGACGACAGCAAAGACTTACTGTGGAGCAAAGACAGGGCCCAAAAAGTACATCCGTACATGACATAAGAATCAACAATGTCCCCAGAAAGAAGGATAAAAACAACTGAAATATTCTTGATTGCTAAAACAAAGTAGATGCGGGAAATATCGCTCAAAGGAAGACATGAAACTGCTACAGGGAAATACCAAAAAAAAGAGAAAAAAACATCAGATTCGGAGCGCAAGACAAGAACGAAAGCACTACACACAGGAAAACAGCCAAAAACTCAAAATAAGTTACGGCGTAATGTGACAGGTGGTGACAGTACACCTACTTTGAGATAAGAGCTACATTGAAGCATGGTTGGTTATGCTTTGAATTCTTATCCAACAATTGCGACAACGACTTTCTACTGTCAAATGAGTTTTGTTTTTTAGTGATTTCTGCTGGTGGTCTGCCGCCGGATTTTTTCAACGCAAAAAATGTACATTGGCTCAAAATTTTTTTGAAAAACACTGGTATAGTCGTTAACAGTTTTACTACAAATTTGCTCGCTTTAAAATACAACTATCCAGTTTCTGGTGCAGAGCTTTGAGATAGACCAGGGATGTCAAACCTACGGCCTGTGGGCCGGATCAGGCCCGCGAACAGGTTTTATCCAGCCCGCGGGATGAATTTGGGAGACCGGGCTTTCTGCTCCGCTGCTCCCAGTCAGTGGAACGCTCTCCCTGACCACCTGAGGGCACCTCAGACTGTGAATGCTTTTAAAAAAGGCTTAAAAACCCATCTTTTAAAAAAAAAGCTTTTTATATATATATGCATACTGGTTCTAGCTATTGGGCTGTTTCTAGTTTTATATTTAGTTTATTTTTATAATTTTTTTTATTATTGTTATTATTATTATTACTATTTTTTAAAACTGTGGCACTTTGAGTTTTTTTGCTCAAGGTAAAGTGCTGATTTACAAATAAAATCTATTATTATTATTATTATTATTGTTATAATTATTATTATTACTACTATAACTATATTACTATATTATTATTGTTATTGTTATTATTTGCTCAGAATAAAAATGAGCCGAAATTTTTGAATGAAAGAAACTGCTGTTGTAAATGTGTCCACTAGATGTCACAATAGCAATTCTTTGTATCTTTGGAGATGATGCTACATATGTGCAAAATAAACCACAAGATGTTAGTGCACTAGTCGAGGAAAATGAGCAAACTACAAAAATAACATCCTGTAATCTGATTTTGATATTATCTTTTTTATGTTGATGGATTGAAAATTAACACCAATGTGTTCACTGATGAACATTATCACATAATTTATTCAGAAAGTGTAAATAAAGACAAATAAAGATAGAATACTATTAAGCGTAACATGTACCGTAAGTGTAAAAAAATATAAAAAATTATGATTTGTACATTTTCAGAATGTGCTCGTTCTATTTTTAAACAAAGACAACAATCTGAAATTGTTTTTATTTTTATTTTTAAGTTATTGTGCCACTCGGGAGTAGATTCTTCTCCATCTAGCTCCCGATCTAAAATTAGTTTGTAACTATTTGTATAAGTGGTGCGCATGTGTCCGAGTATCATATATTGGCAATGTATCACCATTATTATTTACTAAAATTACGATTTATTTTGTTATAATATCTACATTTTTATATTATTTTTTTATTAAAATAAAAAAATATTATTTCTGATTTCTTCCATCACTTACACATTATTGTGATTATTATTAAGAAAAGTATAGTTAATAATAATAGGGGTGTCACAATTTACCTTTTTAGTATTGGCCAATACCGACATAAATACATAAATCTTAAATCATGATATCAGCACAAGTCTAAAGTTAATATTTATTTTAATATTGTTTACATTATTTGATTATATATAAATATTTTTTTTACATTTTTATAATATATATTTTACATTATTTATCATGTACTTAATCAATCATACATCATTAATATTATGAGTATTATTAGTTGTATTAATACTAATATTAATAGTATTGTCATGATTAAATGTTGGCCGGTACCGACATAAATACACCATGATATCAGCACAACTCTAAAGTTGCTATTTATTTTAATATGGTTTGAATTAAAATAAAAAATATATAACATATTTTAACATAATTTCCAAATTATTTAATTACATATACATTATTTTTAATATAATTATAATCCATCCATCCATCATCTTCCGCTTATCCGAGGTCGGGTCGCGGGGGCAACAGCCTAAGCAGGGAAACCCAGACTTCCCTCTCCCCAGCCACTTCGTCTAGCTCTTCCCGGGGGATCCCGAGGCGTTCCCAGGCCAGCCGGGAGACATAGTCTTCCCAACGTGTCCTGGGTCTTCCCCGTGGCCTCCTACCGGTTGGACGTGCCCTAAACACCTCCCTAGGGAGGCGTTCGGGTGGCATCCTGACCAGATGCCCGAACCACCTCATCTGGCTCCTCTCGATGTGAAGGAGCAGCGGCTTTACTTTGAGTTCCTCCCGAATGGCAGAGCTTCTCCCCCTATCTCTAAGGGAGAGCCCCGCCACACGGCGGAGGAAACTCATTTCGGCCGCTTGTACCCGTGATCTTATCCTTTCGGTCATGACCCAAAGCTCATGACCATAGGTGAGGATGGGAACGTAGATCGACCGGTAAATTGAGAGCTTTGCCTTCCGGCTCAGCTCCTTCTTCACCACAACGGATCGGTACAACGTCCGCATTACTGAAGACGCCGCACCGATCCGCCTGTCGATCTCACGATCCACTCTTCCCTCACTCGTGAACAAGACTCCTAGGTACTTGAACTCTTCCACTTGGGGCAGGGTCTCCTCCCCAACCCGGAGATGGCACTCCACCCTTTTCCGGGCGAGAACCATGGACTCGGACTTGGAGGTGCTGATTCTCATTCCGGTCGCTTCACACTCGGCTGCGAACCGATCCAGCAAGAGCTGAAGATCCCGGTCAGATGAAGCCATCAGGACCACATCATCTGCAAAAAGCAGAGACCTAATCCTGCGGTCACCAAACCGGAACCCCTCAACGCCTTGACTGCGCCTAGAAATTCTGTCCATAAAAGTTATGAACAGAATCGGTGACAAAGGACAGCCTTGGCGGAGTCCAACCCTCACTGGAAATGTGTTCGACTTACTGCCGGCAATGCGGACCAACCTCTGGCACTGATCGTACAGGGAACGGACCGCCACAATAAGACAGTCCGATACCCCATACTCTCTGAGCACTCCCCACAGGACTTCCCGAGGGGCACGGTCGAATGCCTTCTCCAAGTCCACAAAGCACATGTAGACTGGTTGGGCAAACTCCCATGCACCCTCAAGAACCCTGCCGAGAGTATGGAGCTGGTCCACAGTTCCACGGCCAGGACGAAAACCACACTGTTCCTCCTGAATCCGATAATTAAATAATTATAATTATTATCATAATTTTTTAATTGGGGTGTCAACTTTTCACTTCCAGAAAAAAAATACCAGTTGGAGCTTTAAGTATTGGCCGATACCGACATAAATACATAAATCATAAATCATGATATCAGCACAACTCTAAAGCTACTATTTATTTTAATATTGTTGAAATTATTTGATTATATAAAATGATTTTTTTACTAAAAATATAGTATATATTTTATATTATTTATCATGTATTTAATCAATCATAATTTGTTATTATTACAAATATGATTATTAGTATTAATACTAATATTAATAGTAGTGTCATGATTAAATGTTTTTCCTTTCCAGAAAAAATACCAAATAAAGCCTTAAGTATTAGTCGATACTGACATAAATACACCATGATATCACCACAACTCTAAAGTTGCTATTTATTTTAAAATGGTTTGAACTAAAATAAAAAATATATAACATATTTTAACATAATTTCCAAATTATTTAATTACATGTACATCATTATTAATATAATTATAATTATTATCATAATTTTTTAATTGGGGTGTCACTTTTTCACTTCCAGAAAAAAATACCAGTTGGAGCTTTAAGTATTGGCCGATACCGACATAAATACATAATTCATGATATCAGCACAACTCTAAAGCTACTATTTATTTTAATATTGTTGAAATTATTTGATTCTATATAATGATTTTTTTACTAAAATTACAATATATATTTTATATTATTTATCATGTATTTAATCAATCATAATTTGTTATTATTACAAATATGATTATTAGTATTAATACTAATATTAATAGTAGTGTCATGATTGAATGTTTTTCCTTTCCAGAAAAAATACCAAATAAAGCCTTAAGTATTAGTCGATACCGACATAAATACATCATAATATCAGCACAACTCTAAAGTTGCTATTTATTTTAAAGTTGTTTAAAATCAATCCATTATATATTATTATTTTTTATAAATATCATAATACATATTTTACATTTTTCATTATGTATTTAATGTAATTACACATTATTATCAATACTACTATGATGATGATGATGATTATTATTATTATTATTAATAATAAAAATAATATTAATAGTAGTGTCATGATGAAGGTTTTTCACTTCCCTAAAAAATACAAATTGGAGCCTTAAGAATTGAGCAAAACCAATATAAATATGTCATAATATCAGCACAACTCTAAAGTTACTATTTATTTTAATATTTTTTAAATTAATTAATTATATATTATAATTTTTTACTATAATTGTAATATATTTTTTACATTACGTATAATGTATTTAATCAATTATACATTATATTATTAATACTATGATTGATATTATTATAAGATTGGAGCCTTAATGGATTCTTCAGTCCTCACTCCAAGCAATGTTTGTAAGTTTTACAATATAACTAAAACAACCCTCATTTACTAAACCGTCCCATGTGCGATGGCCGTAGGAATGTTTTCATGCATGTTTACATGCATTCTTTCGTAATGTAATGAAGCTACAGTCGTTAGCATTAGCTAATATGCTAACACGTTTACGAGTGTCCGTGTTAGTATTATTAACTTACAAAGCATTTATTTTGTATTGTTCCAGTTTCACAAATTCCTCAGTAAAGTCACCAAAACGTCACCCTGGAGTTATTGGGTCTGTTTAGCTGATTGGAGAGCTACCTTTCTTAGCGAGTCGGTCCATGACGATGACTTCCGTTTTGTTTGATCAGCCGTTTTACTGCCGTGTTACAGACAATGTTTGGAAACAACTAAGGTATATAAACAAAGATTAACAAAATATTTATTTGTAAATAACTCATTTCACAACTTATATATCTATGACTTATAGTCCGATGCGGCTAATATATGGAAAAAATATGTACTTCTTCCCAAATTCAGTGGGTGCGATACAATACTATTTACTTTGCAATTTGTCGGATCAGAACCTTGATCCTTTATTAGCTACCTCCAAAATTGGATCATATATCTAAAAAAACCCCGCCCGTAATTCCACGTACCTGCAGAGCGTGTCCTGGCGGCAGATCTTCCTCAGCTCCAGACAGTTGGGCGTGTCCCTTTCTCGGTAGGAGCAATCGGGCACGATGGTCTGGCGCCGGCGCTCGGCGCAGCCCTCGGTCTGGCAGGGGCAGAAGAGCAGGCGGTGGCTGAACTCGGCGGGCACGCGGTCCAGGAAGAGCCTGAGCGCTTTGTGGCAGCGCTTCTTGCTGCAGGTTTCCCCTTTGTTGGTGTCCTCCTTGATGCAGGTGGCGATGTACGCCGAGCGGTGCCTCTTGCAGGTGCCGTTGAGGTTGCAGGCTTTGACCGCGTCCAGGCAGGGGTTGCAGGTTCTCTCGGCGTCGGCGCAGTGGAATCCTTTTGGGGCCACTGTGAGCATCCCTGAACAGAGAGTTTAAACGTCAATACAGAGACTAATAAAACAGCATTTGGTCCTTGCATTCATTTCCTATATACTACTTATCCGGTCAAGGGTCAAACCGAGACAAACATATATTTAAAATTCTGATGATTCACTCCATAACACCTAATGTATCATATGTGATACAGAAACTA
>NC_084611.1:18187822-18252822 GCF_033978795.1 Nerophis ophidion
TAGCTACTGTACTACTAAATCAGTACCTCGTTTCTATTGTTTCATTGAAAATAAAACAGCAAAGTCCATTTGGCTGTCATCTGTTTTAACATGAGACACAATCGTGTCAAAGTCATGATTTTTTTTTTTTGTGCTTTAAATAAGAAATTATTACTTTAAAAAAGTAGTTTTACACTTGTGAGTGTTGATGACACAGCTTTGCAACAGTTGATATTCTAGTTTCAAGCATGTTGACCTCAATATAGGTCATAAAACGGCCTTCTTTCATCTCCGTAATATCGCTAAAATTCACTCCATTTTGTCCACTAAAGACGCTGAGATCATTATCCATGCGTTTGTTACGTCTCGCCTCGACTACTGTAACGTATTATTTTCGGGTCTCCCCATGTCTAGCATTAAAAGATTACAGTTGGTACAAAATGCGGCTGCTAGACTTTTGACAAGAACAAGAAAGTTTGATCACATTACGCCTGTACTGGCTCACCTGCACTGGCTTCCTGTGCACTTAAGATGTGACTTTAAGGTTTTACTACTTACGTATAAAATACTACACGGTCTAGCTCCATCCTATCTTGCCGATTGTATTGTACCATATGTCCCAGCAAGAAATCTGCGTTCAAAGGACTCCGGCTTATTAGTGATTCCCAAAGCCCAAAAAAAGTCTGCGGGCTATAGAGCGTTTTCTGTTCGGGCTCCAGTACTCTGGAATGCCCTCCCGGTAACAGTTCCAGATTCCACCTCAGTAGAAGCATTTAAGTCTCACCTTAAAACTCATTTGTATACTCTAGTCTTTAAATAGACTCCCTTTTTAGACCAGTTGATCTGCCGTTTCTTTTCTTTTTCTCCTATGTCCCACTCTCCCTTGCAAGCGGTGGCCATGTACTGCTTGCCTGTGTATCGGCTTGGAGACATCTCTGCGCTGCTGATCCGCCTCCGCTTGGGATGGTTTCCTGCTGGCTCCGCTGTGAACGGGACTCTCGCTGCTGTGTTGGATCCGCTTTGGACTGGACTCTCGTGACTGTGTTGGATCCATTATGGATTGAACTTTCACAGTATCATGTTAGACCCGCTCGACATCCATTGCTTTCCTCCTCTCCAAGGTTCTCATAGTCATCATTGTCACCGACGTCCCACTGGGTCATTATTGTCACCGATGTCCCACTGGGTGTGAGTTTTCCTTGCCCTTATGTGGGCCTACCGAGGATGTCGTAGTGGTTTGTGCAGCCCTTTGAGACACTAGTGATTTAGGGCTATATAAGTAAACATTGATTGATTGATTGATTGATAAAATCCCACCAACAAGCTGTAATATCTTACTGAGATCATTTAGGACCAAAACCCTTAAAACAAGTAAAACACTCTAACATAAAATCTGTATCTTATTAGACAAAACCTAAGCAAATATAACCATTATTTGAGATATTTTGCATATTTATACATGCTGTCGAAATGCGTAGTGGTTAGAGTGTCCGCCCTGAGATCGGTAGGTTCTGAGTTCAAACCCCGGCTGAGTCATACCAAAGACTATAAAAATGGGACCCATTACCTCCCTGCTAAGCACTCTGCATCAAGGGTTGGAATTGGGGGTTTCATCACCAAAAAATATTTCCGGGCGCGGCACCGTAGCTGACCACTGCTCCCCTCACCTCCCAGGGGGTGAACAAGGGGATGGGTCAAATGCAGAGGACAAATTTTGCCACACCTAGTGTGTGTGTGTTACAATCATTGGTACTTTAACGAACTTTCTTAGTATTACTAAATGATTTGGTTTACAAACTTTGACTCAGTGTACGAACGTTTCATCCAGCCATTTTGTGTCCGGCAGCACATTCACAGAAGGCGGGTTGCTTATTCAGCTAACATGGCAGAGCTGTTGTTTTTTTGGCCACATTATATTGAATCAAACGCAAAGGGGAGAATCGGGCCCTAAACTTGTGTTAACCCATTGTTAGGCCATTAGCTCCCCCTAGAGGGCTGCCAAAAAATATGTGTTTCTCAGCTGTGGTCCGTAATGGTCGCAGAGATACCGAATTGCAATACACTTTTCTGCCACTTGTGGCAGTAATGACAAGAATAAACAAACAGAAGATGTCTGGAGGTGAACTCACAGATAAGTTCCTTCGGCGCAAAAAATATGACTAAAGTGGTGAAGCTGTATTTTCATTTACACTTTAATTCATTTGAGAATTTATTTAGGAAACAAAATACTATTTTATTGAGGATTGTGTTGTCCTTTTTACATTTTTCTAATTTTGCTAGTTCAATATGAGTCCTTGGAAAACACTGGGCAAGCAACGTGTAGTCAAAAACATTCAGGAAGTCTCTGCAGCGTTGTCGACACCATGCACGACAAGGTTAACCGACGAGTTCATGTGGATTTTATTTTGTTTTCCTAAGCTTTGTGGCCACCTAGCGGTAAAAGTTAAGGAGTTTTGTGATTTGAAGCTGTGAGTGCACCACACAGCTACTGACAGTGTGTGTACGTGTCCGCAGGGTGGCTGCGTAAGAGACAGTTGTGGGGAAACGGAGCCGACGAGCCGACAGCAGGTTAGGACAGACAGAGGTCCTGCCCAAGATGGCGGCCAGGAGGCGGAGCATGCAGCGGAGCGGAGAGGCGGGGCACGCTTGGAGCGACGCTGCGGCAATCCGAGTCAGGTGCGTAGATCACACACCTGCTCTCTATCCCTGCATCTTCTCCTGCAGCATAAAAGGGGAGAAGGAGGAGCGATCATGGCAGGAGTAGGAGAACCAGCAGAAAGACCTGAAGAGCGACAACGACCAAGAGCGAGCCGAAGACAGCAGCGAGGACGCAGCCGATCAAAGAGCGAGAGAGGAGTGAGCAGGAAGGCGCGGAGCAGCTGAAAAGCGATTTGACGCAAAGACAAGCGAGTCAAACCTGATCAGCGATGTCATTCCTCAATGATCCATGCAATCCACACGATGGCGGCAAGAAGCCGTTCACAACAGTCTAGCTCAGTGTCTCATTATTGGGCTGCCAGCGCCCCCTATAGGGCTGCCAAAAAATAAATAAAAATACATATATGTATATATATATGCAAAAGTTTGCATATACATACCTACCTACATACATACATACATACATACATACATACATACATACATACAAACATACATACATATGTGTATATATATATATATATATATATATATATATATATATTTATCTATATATAAATATATATATAAATATAAATATATATATATATATATATATATATATATATATATATATATATATATATATATATATATAGTACATACTTATATACTGTAAATATATATCTATATGTATATATATGATGGCCACAGCGGTACTCAGTTGCAATACATGTTCCCACCACTTGTGGCAGTAAAGACAATATCAAACATACAGAATACATCTGGAGATAAAGTCCTAGTGAAGTTTCTTAAGCGCCAAAAATATGATTAAAGTGTTTTTATTTGCAAAAAAACATGTTTTTGACATTTTATTGAAAAAACATATATATTATCACTCTGTATTATTAATTTAGTTGAATTGCATTCATTTTAGCACTACGTAACTTTACACAGAAGTATTGTTCATCAGTTTTTATGAGTGTCTTGATAGCAATAAACAATAAATACGAACCGGTCTATTTTTAAGTTGCTAAATGGAGGTTCCATTGTTTACTGGCATATTTCCACAGACATGATCATACCCCCCCCCCCCCCCCCCCCCCGTGGAGTGCAGCAAATCAAAGAGGTTTGTTATTACTTAGAAAAAAGTCATTTTTGAACACTCTTTTTAGTACAAAACAAAACATGCATCACAATATAATTAAGCATGAAAAAAAAAGTGAAGTGAATTATATTTATATAGCGCTTTTCTCAAGTGACTCAAAGTGCTTTACATAGTGAAACCCAATATCTAAGTTACATTTAAACCAGTGTGGGTGGCACTGGGAGCAGGTGGGTAAAGTGTCTTGCCCAAGGACACAACGGCAGTAACTTGGATGGCACAAGCAGGAATCGAACCTGCAACCCTCAAGTTGCTGGCACGGCCACTCTACCAACCGAGCTATGCCGTATCAAAATAATTTCACATGACTAAAATATTTTTTTTTTTTTTGCAATGGGAAGTGGGGAGGCTCCAAAATAAGAGTTCTGCTCGGGGCCCCAATATAGCCAGGGGCGCCCCTGCTGATATTTGCGGATAACAAACGATGTCATTACCTGCACTGAGATACAACCTCCTCCGCAGGGCAAGGAAAAAAAAAAAAAAAAAAAAAAAAAAAAGGCGACACCTTTTGTACCCCGTTTACTTGTATGGCAGCGATATTAGAGAATTGAACCTCCCTCCCCTGTAGATAATGATATTTCAGAGGTCATGGCGGCATGGCGACACCCAGAGAGATTCATCTCTTATTCAACAGAACCAATCTCAAACTGTGTCTATCAGACCACCCGGAGCAGGAAGGAGGCCATTTGTCCTGGTAGGGGGCGTGCCACGGACGCCATCGTTGTTCCCAAGCGCCGTATCGCACCATATCAATCCCGCAAATGGGCAGTGGAAATAAGAAGACCCTTGAAATTAATTATTTGCCGTTTTCAGATCCCCGTCGGATAAAAGTGAAACCCCTCCGTTCTCCAGGAACAACAGAAGGCGAATCTAAGTATTTCATCACAGGCTGGAGGAAGTGCGGTAAATCTTTCTTCCCATTAACGAGCGCTTTCATTTCGATGTGTCAAGGTTAAAGGCAGCTGGGAGTCTGGAGGGACCGGAGGATACGAGAATGGAGACCGAAGGTACTGTAAGTCAGGGGTGTCCAAAGTGCGGCCCAGGACCACAGTCATTTGCATTCGAATATTTGCACTAGAGATGTCCGATAATATATTCCGATATTGTCCAACTCTTATTTACCGATTCCGATATCGACCGATACCGATACAGTGGGGCAAAAAAGTATTTAGTCAGCCACCGATTGTGCAAGTTCTCCCACTTAAAATGATGACAGAGGTCTGTAATTTTCATCATAGGTACACTTCAACTGTGAGAGGCAGAATGTGAAAAAAAATCCAGGATTTCACATTGTAGGAATTTTAAAGAATTTATTTGTAAATTATGGTTGAAAATAAGTATTTGGTCAACCGTTCAAAGCTCTCACTGATGGAAGGAGGTTTTGGCTCAAAATCTCACGATACATGGCCCCATTCATTCTTTCCTTAACACGGATCAATCGTCCTGTCCCCTTAGCAGAAAAACAGCCCCAAAGCATGATGTTTCCGCCCCCATGCTTCACAGTAGGTATGGTGTTCTTGGGATGCAACTCAGTATTCTTCTTCCTCCAAACACGACGAGTTGAGTTTATACCAAAATGGATACATGAATGATACAACAGAGGATTGGGAGAATGTCATGTGGTCAGATAAAACCAAAATAGAACTTTTTGGTATAAACTCAACTCGTTGTGTTTGGAGGAAGAAGAATACTGAGTTGCATCCCAAGAACACCATACCTACTGTGAAGCATGGGGGTGGAAACATCATGCTTTGGGGCTGTTTTTCATCTAAGGGGACGGGACGATTGATCCGTGTTAAGGAAAGAATGAATGGGGCCATGTATCGTGAGATTTTGAGCCGAAACTTCCTCCCATCAGTGAGATCTTTGAATGGTTGACCAAATACTTATTTTCCACCATAATTTACAAATAAATTCTTTAAAATTCCTACAATGGGAGTTCCTGGATTTTTTTCCACATTCTGTCTCTCACAGTTGATGTGTACCTTTGATGAAAATGACAGACCTCTGTCATCATTTTAAGTGGGAGAACTTGCACAATCGGTGGCTGACTAAAAACTTTTTTGCCCCACTGTATATACAGTCGTGGAATGAACACATTATTATGCCTAATTTTGTTGTGATGCCCTGCTGGATGCATTAAACGATGTAAGATAGTGCTGCAAGGGGTTTGGGGTATTTGTTCTGTTGTGTTTATGTTGTGTTACAGTGCGGATGTTCTCCCGAAATATTAAAG
This sequence comes from Nerophis ophidion, assembly GCF_033978795.1. NCBI lineage: Eukaryota > Metazoa > Chordata > Actinopteri > Syngnathiformes > Syngnathidae > Nerophis > Nerophis ophidion. The sequence goes on from NC_084611.1 coordinate 18,193,840, forward strand.
TTAAAGTTAAAATACCAATGATTGTCACACACACACTAGGTGTGGTGAAATTTGTCCTCTGCATTTGACCAATCACCCTTGATCACCCCCTGGGAGGTGAGGGGGAGCAGTGGGCAGCAGCGGCTCAGGGCGGACACCCTACCCACTAGGCCACTGAGTAGGTAAATGTGTTTTCTCATTCATTTGGTGTGGGTTCACTGTGTGGCACATATTTGAAACAGTGTTAAAGTTGTTTATACGGCCACCCTCAGTGTGACCTGTATGGCTGTTGACCAAGTATGCTATGCATTCACTTGTGTGTGTGAAACGCCGCAGATATTATGTGATTGGGCCGGCACGCAAAGGCAGTGCCTTTAGGTTTTATTGGCGCTCTGTACTTCTCCCTACACCCGTGTACACAGCGGCGTTTTAAAAAGTCATGAATTTTACTTATTGAAACCGATACCGATAATTTCCGATATTACATTTTAAAGCATTTATCGGCCGATAGTATTGGCAGTCCGATATTATCTGACTTGTCTAATTAGCATGCTAGCTTTTTTGCATGTATATACCTCAGTGTCAAGTATTTTGTTAATTGAAAAATGACATCTGTTAGCATGATAACTTTATTTATTTATTTTTTAGCTAATTTTGCAGGTTTACACCTCAGTTATATTTTGGTACTTGACACGTGTTACACTTAGTATTTTGGCATGCTAACATTAGTGTGGTAGTTCTTGTTTTTCTAGCTAATTTTGCACGTATATGCCTCAGTATCGATTTGAAAAATGGCGCTTGCATTTTTTAATATTATTTTTTTAGATAATTTTGCTGATTTACACCGTAGTTATACATTGGTACTTGACGCTTGCTTATTTAAGTTAGCATGCAGGCATTTGAAATATTTTTTTTCCAGGCACACACCTACAAGTGATATATTTTTGTACTCGACACATGTTGTTAATGTTAGCATTTTAGCATACTCACATTAGCATTGTAGTTTTTGTTTTTCTAGCTAATTAGGCAAGTATACAACTCAGGGTCAAATATTTTGTTAATAGAAAAATGACACTTGTTAGCACGCTAACTTTATTATTATATATTTTTTTGCCAATTTTGCAAGTTTACACCTTAGTTATATTTTGGTACTTGACGCTTGCTTAATTAAGTTAGCATGGGAGCATTTGAAATATATTTTTTTCCAGGCACACACCTATGAGTGATATATTTTGGTACTTGACACATGTTACAGTTAGCATTTTAGCATGCTAACATTAGCATAGTAGTTTTTGTTTTTTTAGCTAATTTGTCACTAATTTGGCACATTTACGCCTCAGTGTCAAATATTTTGATAATTGAAAATTACGCTAGCTTTTTTAAATTTGATTTTTGTTAGCTAATTTTGCAGGTTTACACCTTAGTTATATGTTGGTACTTGACACTTGCTTACTTAAGTTAGCATGTGAGCATTTGAAATATTTTTTTTCTTCCAGGCACACACCTACAAGTGATATATTTTGGTACTTGACACATATTACAGTTAGCATTTTAGCATGCTAACATTAGCATGGTAGTTTTTGTTTTTCTAGCTAATTAGGCAAGTATACGCCTCAGGGTCAAATATGTTGTTAATAAAAAAATGACACTTGTTAGCACGCTAACTTTATTATTATACTTTTTTTTCCGCTAATTTTTTTAGGTTTGCACCTGAGTTAAGTTAGCATGGGCGCATGTAAAATGTTTTTTTTTTCCAGGCACACACTTACGAGTGATATATTTTGGTACTTGACACATGTTAGTGTTAGCATTTTAGCATACTCACATTAGCATTGTAGTTTTTGTTTTTCTAGCTAATTAGGCAAGTATACAACTCAGGGTCAAATATTTTGTTAATAGAAAAATGACACTTGTTAGCATCGATCCATCCATCCATTTTCTACCGCTTATTCCCTTTCGGGGTCAAGCACGCTAACTTTATTATTATATTTTTTTTTTGCCAATTTTGCAAGTTTACACCTTAGTTATATTTTGGTACTTGACGCTTGCTTAATTAAGTTAGCATGGGAGCATTTGAAATATATTTTTTTCCAGGCACACACTTACGAGTGATATATTTTGGTACTTGACACATGTTACAGTTAGCATTTTAGCATGCTAACATTAGCATGGTAGTTTTTTTTTTTTTAGCTAATTTGGCACTAATTTGGCACATATACGCCTCAGTTTCAAATATTTTGTTAATTGAAAAATGACGCTAGCTTTTAAAATTTTTATTTTTGTTAGCTAATTTTGCAGGTTTACACCTTAGTTATATGTTGGTACTTGACGCTTGCTTAATTAAGTTGGCATGCGAGCATTTGAAATGTTTTTTTTTTCCAAGCACACACCTACGAGTGATATATTTTGGTACTTGACACATGTTACTGTTGGCTAGTTTATCTCTTCATTTTTTTTCGGTTGAATTTTGAATTTTACAGAGTCGAAATTGAAAATAACCTATGTTTCAAAATTTAATTTTCATTTTTTTCGTGATTTCTCCTCTTTTGAACCGTTCAATTAAGTGTTTTTTTCATCATTTATTCTCTACAAAAAAACTTCCGTAAAAGGAAAAAAAATGTAGGACGGAATGACAGACAGAAAATACCCACTTCATATATATATATATATATATATATATATATATATATATATATATATATATATATATATATATATATATATATATATATATTTATTAAAGGTAAATTGAGCAAATTGGCTATTTCTGGCAATTGATTTAAGTGTGTATCAAACTGGTAGCCCTTCGCATTAATTAGTACCCAAGAAGTAGCTCTTGGTTTCAAAAAGGTTGGTGACCCCTGGGTTAGAGTGTCCGCCCTGAGCTCGGTAGGTTGGGAGTTCAAACCCCGGCCAAGTCATACAAAAGACTATAAAAAAAATGGGACCCATTGCTTCCCTGCTTGGCACTCAGCATCAAGGGTTGGAATTGGGGGTTAAATCACCATAAATTATTCCCGGGCGTGGCACCGCTGCTGCCCACTGCTCCTCTCACTTCCCAGGGTGTGATCAAGGGGATGGGTCGAATGCAGAAGGCAAATTTCACCATACATATTGTGTGTGACAATCATTGGTACTTTAACTTTAACTTAACTTAATGCGACAAAACCCCAAAAATAAAAAAAAACATGTTTCTTTGCTCAAATATGCAACGACACTTAAGTACATCATTGGATGAACAATTGTAAAACATGTTTATCTGCGCCCTCCAGCCTGAGAGGGGAGGACATATATTCCTCTCAAGAAGGTCAGATTTGCACCCGCTTATTATCTGTTTGGAGGTGAGGGGGATTAAACAAAAAACTAATGTACCTGCTCGATGACACTAGACCTGGCTGTGGGCTCTGAGCCGAGGCGAGGAATTGTATTTTGCTCAGATCTCACTGACAGGACCAAGCAGGATTGTTTTCTTCCTGTTCCCACATGAATTTAGTAAAAAAAAAAACAATGCAGAAAGCAATTTTAACTTAAGATATTGCTGCTATTCTCATTTTGTACACATTTGCAGAGGCGTGGAATTGGAGGAGTAAGTGTGGCCCCTGGGCTTATATAAAGGTTGAATATGTTTTTTTTTAGACTGTCTCCAAGCCGCTTTCTCACCATCTCTTTAGAATGTGCCTCCACTTTGTCTGCGTCCGTGTTGTGGTTTTTAGCGCTGAAAGATATCAGTTAGAACTGTGGATTACAGTGGGGCAAAAAAGTATTTAGTCAGCCACCGATTGTGCAAGTTCTCCCACTTAAAATGATGACAGAGGTCTGTAATTTTCATCATAGGTACACTTCAACTGTGAGAGACAGAATGTGGAAACAACATCCAGGAATTCACATGGTAGGAATTTTTAAGAATTTATTTGTAAATCATGGTGGAAAATAAGTATTTGGTCAACCGTTCAAAGCTCTCACTGATGGAAGGAGGTTTTGGCTCAAAATCTCACGATACATGGCCCCATTCATTCTTTCCTTAACACGGATCAATCATCCTGTCCCCTTAGCAGAAAAACAGCCCCAAAGCATGATGTTTCCACCCCCATGCTTCACAGTAGGTTTGGTGTTCTTGGGATGCAACTCAGTATTCTTCTTCCTACAAACACGACGAGTTGAGTTTATACCAAAAAGTTATATTTTGGTTTCATCTGACCACATGACATTCTCCCAATCCTCTGCTGTATCATCCATGTATCCATTTTGGTATAAACTCAACTCGTCGTGTTTGGAGGAAGAAGAATACTGAGTTGCATCCCAAGAACACCATACCTACTGTGAAGCATGGGGGTGGAAACATCATGCTTTGGGGCTGTTTTTCTGCTAAGGGGACAGGACGATTGAGCCGTGTTAAGGAAAGAATGAATGGGGCCATGTATCGTGAGATTTTGAGCCAAAACCTCCTTCCATCAGTGAGAGCTTTGAATGGTTGACCAAATATTTATTTTCCACCATAATTTCCAAATAAATTATTTGAAATTCCTACAATGTGAATTCCTGGATTTTTCTGTCTCTAACAGTTGAAGTGTACCTATGATGAAAATTACAGACCTCTGTCATCATTTTAAGTGGGAGAACTTGCACAATCGGTGGCTGACTAAATACTTTTTTGCCCCACTGTCTAAGGCGCACGTGCCCGTACGAGCTGGTCTGCCGCACAACAACAAAATGAACAAGTAGATTAATAATCAATTTTCTACCACTTGTCATTAATAATGTTGACAACATAATAGGTGGATAAAGGACACAATATGTTACTGCATATGTCAGCAGACTAATTAGGAGCCTTTGTTTGTTTACTTACTACAAAAAGACAAGTTGTCTAGTATGTTTACTATTTTATTTAAGGACAAAATTGTTATTCGATTGCAATAAGAAACACATGTCTAATGTATCGTAAGATTTTTTGTTCAAATAAAGCCTATAATGCCATTTTTTATGATCCCCTTTATTTAGAAAGGTAACGAATAGTATCAAAATAAATTTATTGAAAATAAAAATACATTTATTAAAAATATTGGTATGTCGGCACAACCTATAGAACAGGGGTGTCAAACGTACGGCCCGCGAATAGGTTTTATCCGGCCCGCGTGATGAGTTTGCTGAATATAAAAATGAGCCAAAATTTTTGAATGACAGAAACGGCTGTTCTGAATGTGTCCACTAGATGTCACAATAGCAATTCTGTGTTTTTTGATCACTCTGATGTAGCTAAGCTGCATAGTTGCCGACCCTCTAATTTTTTCCGGAGGTGGTCCGGATTTCAGTACTTTTCCCAGAAATATCCCTGGGCTAACATTCTCCGGTTTTCACCCGCATAATTATTTTGAGGGCGTGTCATGGTGACAATGCTTTTAACGTTCTCTAAAACATTTCGTCGCGCCCGCCTTCACACCATGCTATCTGCGTGCCGGCAGGTCACATGTAGCATGCGACCCCTGATAGCACCCATCATCGACTACAACGCATACGTGGTCAACAGCCACACAGGTTACACTGATGGTTGTGATATAAATAACTTTAACACTCTTAGTAATATGCGCCACACTGTGAACCCACACCAAACAAGAATGACAAACACATTTCGGGAGAACATCCGCACTGTAACACAACATGAACACAACAGAACAAATACCCAGAATCCTATGCATCACTGACTCTTCAAGCCTAGATTATACACCCCCGCCTCCCCAACCCCACTCACATCCCGAAATGTGTTTGTCATTCTTGTTTGGTGTGGGTTCACAGCGTGGCGCATATTAGTAAGAGTGTTAAAGTTGTTTAAACGGGCACCGTCAGTGTGACCTGTATGGCTGTTGAACAAGTATGCATGTGTCTGCAGTAACCACAATCAACATGTGACTGGGCTGGTAAGCCGTTAGCACAGGTTGTAGGGGGTCGTTAAAGGTACCGCCATCATAGCATTCTCTTATTATTATTGTCAGGGTTAAAATCAGCAGACATCCGCGAGAATATTTATATTTATTTATACTTAACCTAAATGATATTTGTTCTGTATCTAATAAATTGAAATGTATTATGTTTGCAGACAATACAAATGTATATTGCTCAGGAGAAGACTTGAATGAACTGTTGAGGATAATAGAGGTTGAGTTAATTCAGGTAGAAAAATGGTTTGATATCAATAAGTTATCATTAAATGATAAGAAAACTAAATTTATGGTGTTTAGTGGTGCAAGGACAAATTGTGAAGCAAAATTAAAATTAAATCAAGTGGAAATTGATAGAGTATATGAAATCTTGGGAATAATAATTGATCATAAACTGTGTTGGAAACCCGCATATTGAATACATAAAGGGAAAAATATCCAAATCTATTGCTATTCTTTATAAAGTAAGACACATGCTGAATAAGAAATGCCTGCATATGTTGTATTATTGTTTTATTTTTCCATATTTAACATATTGTGTTGAAATTTGGGGAAATGTTCATAAAACAAACATACACCCAATAATAAAACTTCAAACTTTGGGGCGGCATAGCTCGGTTGGTAGAGTGGCCGTGCCAGCAACTTGAGAGTTGCAGGTTCGATTCCCACTTCCGCCATCCTAGTCACTGCCGTTGTGTCCTTGGGCAAGACACTTTACCAACTTGCTCCCAGTGCCCCCCACACTGGTTTAAATGTAACTTAGATATTGGGTTTCACTATGTAAAGCGCTTTGAGTCACTAGATAAAAGCGCTATATAAATATAATTCACTTCACTTCACAAAAAAGGGTCATTAGAATAATACACAAAGTGTGCTACTATGAACATACCAATCCATTACTTATAAGTTCAAGTGTATTAAAATTTTCAGACATCGTGTTTTTAAAAACAAATGGAAATTATGTTTCGAGTAAAGAACAACAATTTTCCAGCTTGTATTCTCAGGCTATTTTCTTTTAAGAGGAGAGAACTATAATTTACGGGGGATATTGATTTTTGAAATGGGTAAAGCGAAAACGAATATAAAATACAAATGTATTACGGTTTTAGGAGTTAAATGGTGGAACAAGCTCAGTGATGAGCTGAAGACTTCTTTGGTAAGGTTTAAGAAAACCTTGAAAGGTGAAATAAATGAAAAATATAAAATATACTAACAATTACTTTCATCCCATTGATTTTTTTTTTTTTTTAACATTGATGTTCCAGGCAACCTATTTCTTTTTCGGTCATTCCTTTTCTTTTCTTTTGTGTGTGATTGTTTACGTGTAACCTGTACTGAAAAAACTGATCACACAAAATGGTTGATTGATTTGATTGATTATATGACCAAAATAAACTTTTTTCATTCAATCGATGCTCTGAAATCCGACAGTCTCCTGGAAGAATTAGGAGGGTTGGCTAGTGTGATGCTGGCAAGCGGCATTCATATAAATCTCGTTATATTTTCATATTAAGGTGCAGGCCGCGTGTCTGAGACCCCTGGTTTATACATAGCATAAATCCAAAAAAAACAACTCTTTTTGCAGTGTTATTTCATTTTAAATTCCAAATGAGTTTTGTGGCTCCCATTGTTTTTTTTATTTTGTGAAATGGGTCAAAATGGCTCTTTGAGTGGTAAAGGTTGCCGACCCCTGTTGTAAATGATGCTACATATGGAAAAAAAAAAACATAATGTTAATGTAGCAGTCGAGGAAAATTATCAAACTACATAAATAACATCCTGTAATTTGATGTTGATATTTTATTATCTTGATAGATTGAGAATAAACACCAATGAGTTGGAACATTATCACATCATTTATTCAGAAAGTATAAATAACGACTAGAGATGTCCGATAATGGCTTTTTTGCCGATATCCGATATTACGATATTGTCCAACTCTTAATTACCGATTCCATATCAACCGATACTGATATATACAGTTCTGGAATTAACACATTATTATGCCTGAGTGGATCCTGAGATCGACAGGGGGATCGGTGCGGCGTCTTCAGTAATGCGGACGTTGTACCGATCCGTTGTGGTGAAGAAGGAGCTGAGCCGGAAGGCAAAGCTCTCAATTTACCGGTCGATCTACGTTCCCATCCTCACCTATGGTCGTGAGCTTTGGGTCATGACCGAAAGGATAAGATCACGGGTACAAGCGGCCGAAATGAGTTTCTTCCGCCGGGTGGCGGGGCTCTCCCTTAGAGATAGGGTGAGAAGCTCTGCCATCCGGGAGGAACTCAAAGTAAAGCCGCTGCTCCTCCTCATCGAGAGGAGCCAGATGAGGTGGTTCGGGCATCTGGTCAGGATGCCACCCGAACGCCTCCCTAGGGAGGTGTTTAGTAGGGGGAGGCCATGGGGAAGACCCAGGACACGTTGGGAAGACTATGTCTCCCGGCTGGCCTGGGAACGCCTCGGGATCCCCCGGGAAGAGCTAGACGAATAGCTGGGGAGAGGGAAGTCTGGGCTTCCCTGCTTAGGCTGTTGCCCCCGCAACCCGACCTCGGATAAGCGGAAGAAGATGAAGGCCATTATGCCTAATTTTGTTGTGAAATCTGAAGTTGTCTTTGTTTTTAAGTTATCGTGCCGTGATTTTACCAGTCCGGCCCAGTTGGGAGTAGATTTTTCTCCATGTTCCCCCCCCCATCTAAAATGAGTTTGACACCCCTGCTCAGGAGCGCCGCTAGGGATTTTGGGCCGGATGAAAATAATCTTTACAGGGCCCCCAACACATAATTTCATCATCATTAGGGGCCTCTCTGGGCCACCCTCCATCATGTGTCGGGGGCCCCTAGAATCCGTCTCCTTTATCCCCCCTTTTCGGCGCCCCTGCCCCTGCTATAGAGTCTTCTTTCAAGTAAATAAACGATTGCATTGCGTTCCCATATCACAATTTCAAGCCCATAAGCAAAATCTAACAAATCTTAATCGAAAACAGCCCTAATTACGAGAAGAAACGTGCCCTTGCAAATCCAGTCTGGGCTCAAACCAACGATCCGTAATTACCACGACTTTCAAAAAGTGCTACTGAAGACACTGAGGAAGGTTCTGAAGCCTGACTGAGGCGCGCCCGGAGGGGATGTGGGTCCAGCTGGAGGAGAGGTTTCCAGGGCTGTTGTCCAGTTCCATTGATGGATTGCGGCTCTTAAATCTCCCCTGACCATCTGCAGGCTCTAAAGTTGGCCACTGGGGGGGTCCGGGAGGAGAAGGATGAACTGCAAAGATTGTTGTGGCCAAGCAAGCTTTTGGAGTCTGCAGCGAAGACTGCGCCACAGACTGGGGAGTTGGGATTGAACTTGGTGCTCAAAGCCCCCCCTCAAAAAAAAAAGATGTCCTGGGGTGAGAATATAAGACACAAAGCTCACTTCCTGGCAGTGCCACACACACACACACACGCACACTCTCATATTTGTTTCCTTCATGAGACCTCCGAAAAATGCCTACCTCTTTAGGACCAACCTTTCGAGATACATAAAAAAGTGTATTTACAAACCCCGTTTCCATATGAGTTGGGAAATGGTGTTAGATGTAAATATAAACGGAATACAATGATTTGCAAATCATTTTCAAACCATATTCAGTTGAATATGCTACAAAGACAACATATTTGATGTTCAAACTCATAAACATTTTTTTTGTGTATGCAAATAATCATTAACTTTACAATTGTATGCCAGCAACACGTGACAAAGAAGTTGGGAAAGGTGGCAATAAATACTGATAAAGTTGAGGAATGCTCATCAAACACTTATTTGGAACATCCCACAGGAATGCAGGCTAATTGGGAACAGCTGGGTGCCAAGATTGGGTATAAAAACAGCTTCCAAAAAATGCTCAGTCTTTCACAAGAAAGGATGGGGCGAGGTACACCCCTTTGTCCACAACTGCGTGAGCAAATAGTCAAACAGTTTAAGAACAACGTTTCTCAAAGTGCAATTGCAAGAAATTTAGGGATTTCAACATCTACGGTCATCAAAAGGTTCAGAGAATCTGGAGAAATCACTCCACGTAAGCGGCATGGCCGGAAACCAACATTGAATGACCATGACATTCGATCCCTCAGACGGCACTATATCATAAACCGACATCAATCTCTAAAGGATATCACCACATGGGCTCAGGAACACTTCAGAAAACCACTGTCACTAAATACAGTTTGTCGCTACATCTGTAAGTGCAAGTCAAAGCTCTACCATGCAAAGCGAAAGCCATTCATCAACAACATCCAGAAACGCCGCCGGCTTCTCTGGGCCCGAGATCATCTAGGATGGACTGATGCAAAGTGGAAAAGTGTTCTGTGGTCTGATGAGTCCACATTTCAAATTGTTTTTTGAAATATTCGACATTGTGTCATCCGGACCAAAGGGGAAGCGAACCATCCAGACTGTTATTGACGCAAAGTTGAAAAGCCAGCATCTGTGATGGTATGGGGGTGCATTAGTGCCCAAGGCATGGGTAACTTACACATCTGTGAAGGCACCATTAATGCTGAAAGGTACATACAGGTTTTGGAACAACATATGCTGCCATCTAAGCGCCGTCTTTTTCATGGACGCCCCTGCTTATTTCAGCAAGACAATGCCAAGCCACATTCAGCACGTGTTACAACAGCATGGCTTTGTAGTAAAAGAAATCGGGTACTTTCCTGGCCCACCTTCAGTCCAGACCTGTCTCCCATCAAAAATGTGGGGCCCATTATGAAGCATAAAATACAACAGCGGAGACCCCGGACTGTTGAACGACTGAAGCTCTACATAAAACAAGAATGGGAAAGAATTCCACTTTCAAAGCTTCAACAATTAGTTTCCTCAGTTCCCAAACGTTTATTGAGGTGAGGGGAGCAGCGGTGCCACGCCCGGGAATAATTTTTGGTGATTTAACCCCCAATTCCAACCCTTAATGCTGAGTGCCAAGCAGGGAGGTAATGGGTCCCATTTTTTACTTCATTATTACAGTATGTCCCTATAAACATATTTATTTTTATCAATTTTGGCCAATGGGGATGCATTCCAATTTCTTATACACACTTATTTCATATGTTGAGCACTTTTAAAACCGATACACAGTCAGTTTGAAACATCCCCCCTTTTTGGGTCCAACCTAATTTTGATAGATTTCACCACCAGGGGTAAAAATGAGACATTCTCTATTACAATCAAGGTTTTTTTCTATTGGGACCGTGATTTATGTCCTAACTTGTTCACCGGTCCTCATATGGAAGGTACTTTTCCTTGTCGATGTCTCAAGAAGGGCAGAAATACAAGAACACTCACACACACACACACACACACACACACACACACACACACACTCACACACACACACACACACACTCTTGTATTTGTTACCTTCTTGAGACCTCCGAATAATGCCTACCTCTTTAGGACCACCCTTTCTAGATATATAATGATGTGTATTTACAACATTAATTATATACATACATACATACATATATATATATATATATATATATATATATATATATATATATATATATATGTATATATATATATATATATATATATATATATATATATATATATATATATCCTATGCAAATATAAAAAAAAAGCTTGTTGTGAATAACGAGTTGGAATTTCGCAAGAAAAAGGTCACAATTTCACAATAACAAATTTGAATTTGGCAGAATTATAATTAAAGTTGTCATTTTACTCAACACAAGTCAATTTTACAAGAAAAAACAAAGATTTGTGCGATATTGGAGATTTTACGTGGTGAAATTATGACAAAAGTCATATTTTTTTACTCAAAACATTTCACAATTTTACAAGAACAACAAGAAAATTGACAATATAGTGATAGAAGTCACAATTTTATACGACAAATGTCACCATTTTGCAATAAAAAGTAACAATTTTACATAAAAAAGTCATCATTTAACGAGAAAATATTGTAATGTTACAGAAACAGAAAGAATGTTCGAAATCGTTCCCAATTTTATGAGAAAAAAGTCGACCCAAAGTGAGAAAAAGACTGCTTTTAGTCATTTTTTTTAAATATTTTTTTTATTTTTCAATCTTTATTATTTACTTCTAGTTATTACACTATGTCTCTATACACATATTTATTTTATTGTTTTAATTAATTTTGGCCAAAGGAGGTCCATTTCAATTTCTTACACACACTTCTTATTTCATATGTTGACCAGAGGGGGAGCACTTTTAAAACCGAAACAAAGTCCATCCATCCGTCCATTTTCTACCGCTTCTCCCTACCCCGCCCTAGTTTGATAGATTTCACCACCAGGGGTGCTAATGAGACATTCTCTATTAGATGCAATGGTTTTCCGAAAAAAAGTCGACACAATGAGAGAAAAAGACTGCTTTTAGTTTTTTTTTGTTGTTTTTTTTTTCTTCGTTTGCAACTGTTTTTAATCTTCATTATTTACTTCAAGTTATTGCAGAATCTCTCTTTATACATATTCATTTCCTTGTTTTAATTATTTTTTGCCAAAGGGGTTGCATTTCCATTTCTTACACCCACTTGTTATTTCATATGTTGACCAGAGGGGGAGCACTTTTAAAACCGACACAAAGTCCAACAATCCATCCATCCGTCCATTTCCTACCGCTTGTTCCTACCCCCTAATTTGATAAATTTCACCATGGCCTACTCAGTGGCCTAGTGGTTAGAGTGTCCGCCCTGAGATCGGTTGTGAGTTCAAACCCCGGCCGAGTCATAACAAAGACTATAAAAAAAAAAATTGGACCCACTACCTCCCTGCTTGGCACTCAGCATCAAAGGCTGGAATTGGGGGTTAAATCACCATAAATGATTCCCGGGCGCGGCACCTGTTGCTGCCCACTGCTCCCCTCACCTCCCAGGGGGTGACCAAGGGGATGGGTCATAGCAGAGGACAAATTTCACCACACCTATCGTGTGTGTGACAATCATTGTTACTTTAACTTTAACTTGTTATTTCATATGTTGACCAGAGGGGGATCACTTTTAAAACCGACACAAATATAGATTCCACCACCAGGGGTGCAAATGAGACATTCTCTATTAGATGCAATGGTTTTCCATATCGGGACCATGATTTATGTCCTAACTTGTTCACCGATCCTCATGTGGAAGGTACTTTTCCTTGTTGATGTCTCAAGAAGGTTAGCAATACAAGAACACACACACACACACACACTCAGGATGCACTTGCAACAGCAGGAGGGGAAAGGGAAAAAAAAACAGAGGTTGCATATGGAAGGGTAAAAGTGCAGTATTGTGTTACTAATTGATTTTCCAAGTGCATTTTGAAAAGTTTATTCCGCTATAATGCAAGAGGGGTTGATAAGCGAATGATAAAAGACGTATACGATGGAAAACAGCTTTCAGCGGGGAGATGGCTGTTTGTCATGACAAACAGAGATGAGCTGAGAGGATTGCCACTTACGCACACGCACCAAGCCCCGAGAGCGTTCAATTAATCCCGACTAATTCAGGAAAGATGTGTGACTCTTGCTCCCAATAATTAACCCCGGCCCATCAGCAGGTGCAATCAACGCCTCTCGCCGCGACGCCCTCCACATACCTATTAACTTACCTCGCTGGCGGTTGTGCGCCACGCTGCCGAGGAAGTGGGAAGCTGGCGGAATAAATGAACAAGCAGCTGGGTGCGCTCAGTGATTGATGGGGGCCGTCATCACCGAAAAAAACAACAACAAAAAAACGGATTATTGTGGGGGAACTTCACAATGGTTATCATTATCTGAGTCTTTTATATCAGGGGTGTCCAGACTACTGCCCGCGGGTCAAGTGCGGCTCGCCGACGTCTACAGTCTGGCCCGCGAGACATCCCAGGTTAAGTATAAAGTCCGACCTGCGGAAATGTCCCGAATTTAATCTTAAATTAAGTTCAAGTTAAAGTAGGTTTGGTGAAATGTGTCCTCTGCATTTGACGCACCCCCTTGTTCACCCCCTGGGAGGTGAGGGGAGCAGTGAGCAGCAGCGGGAATTATTTTTGGTGATTTAACCACCAATTCCAACCCTTGTTGCTGATTGGCCATTACCAGGGAGGTAACGGGTCCCATTTTGAAAGTCTTTGGTATGACTCGACCGGGGTTTGAACTCACAACCTACCGATCTCAGGGCGGACACTAACCATTAGGCCACTACAATACATTGGTAAATGGTAAATGGGTTATACTTGCATAGCGCTTTTTCTACCTTCAATGTACTCAAATCGCTTTCCACATTCACCCATTCACACACAGATTCACACATTGATGGCCCGGGCCAGTGCCAGAACCTAGCTACCCGTCATCATCATCGGCGGTCACTCAAACGAGTATGACGATCCTCCTGGTAGGGGTGTATCCCTCCATGGAGGATGCCTGTGCGTGACCTTGTTTTACGTGGGGAGACTGGTGCACACACCGTCAACGTGGGGGATGGAGTCACCATTTAAAAGGCGTGTTTATGATAATAAACTGGATGATCTATTATCGTAATAATAATAATGATTATTTTTGTATTTCGACACTTTTCAAAAGAAAGGGGACCACAAAAAAATTCCTGATTTTAACAGAAAAATATTACGTTGTATTAAACATACGCTTCTTATTGCAATCAAACAACAATTTTGGCGTCAAATAACAATGTGAGCAAGCTGTGGTACGCCAAATAGTTGAAGTGAAGTGTCTTGCTCAAGAACACAACGAACGTGACAAGGTTGGCAGAGGGTGGGGATTGAACCAGGAACCCTCAGGTTGCTGGCACGGTCAGTTTCCCAACTGCGCCACACCGTCGCCATACATACATACATACACTCTGATTCTGCAAACATGCTGTGGGTACCATTGGTCATTTTAATCAAAGACTATGAGCTTTGTGTTGAAGAACCAGTCAATGTTTGTGATGCAATCCAAACCGCCTCATGGCTCACGGTGTGTATAAACTTTAACGGTCACACTGTTACGGTTGATACTCCTGCCGCCTCTCATTCCGCTATGCGTTCTTGCAAAGTCTCTGCAATCAACACACCTGCCTTCATAAGCCATCGAATCCTGAGATCCAGTGCCAGAACATAGCTACTCGTCATCATCATAGGCGGTCATTCGAACGAGTATGACAATCCTCCTGGTAGGGGTGTATCCTTCCATGGAGGATGCCTGTGCGTGACTCTGTTTTACGTGGGGAGACTGGTGAACAGACCGTCACCAAACGATCCTTGACAGAATCGGGTTAGGGTCCAGTGGCATGGAGTCCAAGACTACAGGTGACCCTTTTCCGCTGCAGCCTTCTCCCGCCATCGCCGCCGTTGAGGTCTTCACCGTATCCCTGGCTAGAGGGCAGTCAGTTACTAGGCCTTTGCCAAAGGCCACCTGGAGTAACTGTAGTAAAGGGGTTAACCCCCTCGTCCCCCAAGACCCCATAGAGGAGCCTCCACTGCCGGATACACCATAACGTAATGCCAATACTCGTACTCGTACTCGTACAGTAAGCCCATTACATCTCAAGCATTCTCTCATGTGCATATTCTCTCTCGGTGTGCCCTCCCCATCGTGTTCATTGCATCCCATGTTGTTTCTTTATCAAGACTCCCGTCGTCCTTCCTCGTTGTCCAGCTGTGTGTCTCGTTTTCCTGGAAACTCTCTGGACTTCCTCTTGCCTCTCTGGATATCCACCTCACGCCTGCCTACTGACCACCATGCCTCGCTCCCGGCGTTGACCATCAGCCTGTGTTTGGACTTCCGCCTCGATATCGACACACACGTTCGACACCCGCTGGTAACCACTCACATATAATAGCCACACATAGTCTCACTTCACCTATTTGGTTTACGTACACACCTCACACACATTACCTGCTGTTAACAAATATGTTAAGTTAAAGTACCAATGATTGTCACACACTAGGTGTGGTAATAATTGTCCTCTGAATTTGACCCATACCCTTATCTGGGAGGTGAGGGGAGTGCCCCGGGAATCATTTTTGCTGATTTAACCCCCAATTCCAACCCTTGATACTGAGCGCCAAGCAAGCAGGTCCCATTTTTATAGTCTATGGTAGGACTCGGCCGGGGTTTGAACTCACAACCTACCGATCTCAGGGCGGACACTCTAACCACTAGGCCACTGAGTATGCTGACAACTCACAACATCACTGTCTCCTTCTCCCGCCGTACCGTCACACACACATAATCACTACACAGCCTAATCCAGACCTCGGCAAGATACGGCCCGCGGGCCAAGTTAGGACCACTAAGATTTTCAATCTGGCCTTTGGCGTCTTCTAAGGTCATCCAGGGTAAATACCACCTAACCTTATCCTTGTCCACACACACACACACAAATGGTCATTTAAGAAAACTGTATATACCAATACTTGCTCACCTGCACTGGCTTCCTGTGCACTTAAGATGCGACTTCAAGGTTTTACCACCTACGTACAGTGTTGGGACTAACACGTTACTTTGTAACACGTTACTGTAGCGCCGTTATTTTCGGCGGTAACTAGTAGTCTAACGCGTTATTTTTTATATTCAGTAACTCAGTTACCGTTACTACATGATGCGTTACTGCGTTACTTTTTGGATAGCATCGGCTAGAAACTGAGAAGATTTGAGTGTGTTTTATTGGCGCGCTGCAGTGTCGTTCCTCTGATTCTTCCTGTGTCGAATGGGGGAGAAGAGGTGCGCTGTGTGTGGGTGTGTGAGGGGAGGGGTGGGGGGGTGTTAGGGTGGGTGCATGGCTGTGTTTACTAACAAGACATCTTTGCGGAGCCAAAGCAGAGTTTCTTAACATGGAGATATTGTCACTGCTTTTCTTTTGTCCAGCACAAAGAAAAGAACGTTTTAGTTAAATGTAAGTTGGGTTCAAATCCAGGCTCGGGATCTTTCTGTGTGGAGTTTGCATGTTCTCCCCGTGAATGCGTGGGTTCCCTCCGGGTACTCCGGCTTTCTCCCACCTCCAAAGACATGCACCTGGGGATAGGTTGATTGGCAACACTAAATTGGCCCTAGTGTGTGAATGTGAGTGTGAATGTTGTCTGTCTATCTGTGTTGGCCCTGCGATGAGGTGGCGACTTGTCCAGGGTGTACCCTGCCTTCCGCCCGATTGTAGCTGAGATAGGCGCCAGCGCCCCCCGCAACCCCGAAAGGGAATAAGCGGTAGAAAATGGAGGGATGGATGTATCTTGGATCAAAGATCCTATCTACTGCCCAAAACAGCAATTCAAATCTGTGCCCCGGATCAGCTTCCGGTCCTGGGCCAAGACCCGGGATGGACCACTGCTCTATGCTCTATCAGTCGGTGACGTCTCTGCGCTGCCGACTTTTCTACATTGATTGATTGATTGATTAAAACTTTTATTAGTAGATTTCACAGTTCAGTACATATTCCGTACAATTGACCACTAAATGTTAACACCCGAATAAGTTTTTCAACTTGTTCAAGTCGGTGTCCACGTAAATCAATTCATGGTATGCATGCAAGAGGATCCCCTCCTGGCCTCACTATGGACTGGACTCCCGTGTAATAACCGTATCCACTCGACATCTTTTGCACCGGTCAGCCCACGGTCCCAGATACCCTTCCAAGGTTTCTCATTTTGCCCACAGAGTTTTTCCCTGCTCTGATGTGGCCCTTTACCCTCACTAGCGTTGTGTCGATCGCAAACGATTTTTTCGAACGAATGAATCTTTTGAGTGAACGTACTGAACCGAATCACTCCCTGAACTGATTCGTTCCTTTCTCAATTCAGTTAAGCTCCGCCGCGACAATGCCGGTATGAGTGGAACTGGCGCGAATCACGTGATTTACGTTTGCGAACGTACTGACGCAGAGAACTGACTGTGTCGCGACGTGAATCACGTGAATCACGTTCGTGAACGTACTGACGCAGGGAACTGACTGTGTTGCGACGTGAATCACGTGAATCACGTTCGTGAACGTACTGACGCAGGGAACTGACTCTGTTGCGACGTGAATCACGTTCGCTAACGTACTGACGCAGGGAACTGACTGTGTTGCTACGTGAATCATGTGAATCCCGTTCGCGAACGTATTGGCACAAGGAACTGATTCTGTTGCGACATGAATCACGTTCGCGAACATACTGACACAGGGAACTGACTGTGTTGCGACGTGAATCACGTTTGCGAACGTACTGACGCAGGGAACTGACTCTGTTGCGACGTGAATCACGTTCGCGAACGTACTGACGCAGGGAACTGACTGTGTTGCGACGTGAATCACGTGAATCACGTTCGCGAACGTACCGACGCAGGGAACTGACTCTGTTGCGACGTGAATCACGTTCGCGAACGTACTGACGCAGGGAACTGACTGTGTTGCGACGTGAATCATGTGAATCACGTTCGCGAACGTATTGACACAAGGAACTGATTCTGTTGCGACGTGAATCACGTTCGCGAACATACTGACACAGGGAACTGACTGTGTTGCGACGTGAATTCATATATCATCCCTGACTCAAGGGACACAATTCAAATCTCTGCCACGGATCAGCTTCCCTTCCGGTCCCAAGCCAACACCCGGGATGGACACTTTTATTAGTAGATTTCACAGTTCAATACATATTCCGTACAATTGACCACTAAATGGTAACACCCGAATAAGTTTGCGAACGTACTGACGCAGGGAACTGACTCTGTTGCGACGTGAATCACGTTCGCGAACGTACTGACGCAGGGAACTGGCTGTGTTGCGACGTGAATCACGTGAATCACGTTCGCGAACGTACTGACGCAGGGAACTGACTCTGTTGCGACCTGAATCACGTTCGCTAACGTACTGACGCAGGGAACTGACTGTGTTGCGACGTGAATCATGTGAATCACGTTCGCGAACGTATTGACACAAGGAACTGATTCTGTTGCGACGTGAATCACGTTCGCGAACATACTGACACAGGGAACTGACTGTGTTGCGACGTGAATTCATATATCATCCCTGACTCAAGGGACACAATTCAAATCTCTGCCACGGATCAGCTTCCCTTCCGGTCCCAAGCCAACACCCGGGATGGACACTTTTATTAGTAGATTTCACAGTTCAATACATATTCCGTACAATTGACCACTAAATGGTAACACCCGAATAAGTTTGCGAACGTACTGACGCAGGGAACTGACTCTGTTGCGACGTGAATCACGTTCGCGTACGTACTGACGCAGGGAACTGACTCTGTTACGACGTGAATCACGTTCGCTAACGTACTGACGCAGGGAACTGACTGTGTTGCGCCGTGAATCATGTGAATCACGTTCGCGAACGTATTGGCACAAGGAACTGATTCTGTTGCGACATGAATCACGTTCGCGAACATACTGACACAGGGAACTGACTGTGTTGCGACGTGAATCACGTTTGCGAACGTACTGACGCAGGGAACTGACTCTGTTGCGACGTGAATCACGTTCGCGAACGTACTGACGCAGGGAACTGACTGTGTTGCGACGTGAATCACGTGAATCACGTTCGCGAACGTACCGACGCAGGGAACTGACTCTGTTGCGACGTGAATCACGTTCGCGAACGTACTGACGCAGGGAACTGACTGTGTTGCGACGTGAATCACGTGAATCACGTTCGCGAACGTACTGACGCAGGGATCTGACTCTGTTGCGACGTGAATCATGTTCGCGAACGTACTGACGCAGGGAACTGACTGTGTTGCGACGTGAATCATGTGAATCACGTTCGCGAACGTATTGACACAAGGAACTGATTCTGTTGCGACGTGAATCACGTTCGCGAACATACTGACACAGGGAACAGACTGTGTTGCGACGTGAATCACGTTTGCGAATGTACTGACGTAGGGAACTGACTCTGTTGCGACGTGAATCACGTTCGCGAACGTACTGACACAGGGAACTGACTGTGTTGCGACGTGAATCACCTGAATCACGTTCGCGAACGTACTGACGCAGGGAACTGACTCTGTTGCGACGTGAATCACGTGAATCACGTTCGCGAACGTACTGACGCAGGGAACTGACTCTGTTGCGACGTGAATCACGTTCGCTAACGTACTGACGCAGGGAACTGACTGTGTTGCGACGTGAATCATGTGAATCACGTTCGCGAACGTATTGACACAAGGAACTGATTCTGTTGCGACGTGAATCACGTTCGCGAACATACTGACACAGGGAACTGACTGTGTTGCGACGTGAATCACGTTTGCGAACGTACTGACGCAGGGAACTGACTGTGTTGCGACGTGAATCACGTGAATCACGTTCGCGAACGTACTGACGCAGGGAACTGACTCTGT
This sequence comes from Nerophis ophidion, assembly GCF_033978795.1. Classification (NCBI taxonomy): domain Eukaryota; kingdom Metazoa; phylum Chordata; class Actinopteri; order Syngnathiformes; family Syngnathidae; genus Nerophis; species Nerophis ophidion. Next base: position 18,214,060 of record NC_084611.1, read on the forward strand.
TGCGACGTGAATCACGTTCGCGAACGTACTGACGCAGGGAACTGACTGTGTTGCGACGTGAATCACGTGAATCACTTTCGCGAACGTACTGACGCAGGGAACTGACTCTGTTGCGACGTGAATCACGTTCGCGAACGTACTGACGCAGGGAACTGACTGTGTTGCGACGTGAATCACGTGAATCACGTTCGCGAACGTACTGACGCAGGGAACTGACTCTGTTGCGACGTGAATCACTTTCGCGAACGTACTGACGCAGGGAACTGACTCTGTTGCGACGTGAATCACGTGAATCACGTTCGCGAACGTACTGACGCAGGGAACTGACTGTGTTGCGACGTGAATCATGTGAATCACGTTTGCGAACGTATTGACACAAGGAACTGATTCTGTTGCGACGTGAATCACGTTCGCGAACATACTGACACAGGGAACTGACTGTGTTGCGACGTGAATCACGTTTGCGAACGTACTGACGCAGGGAACTGATTGTGTTGCGACGTGAATCACGTGAATCACGTTTGCGAACGTACTGACGCAGGGAACTGACTCTGTTGCGACGTGAATCACGTTCGCTAACGTACTGACGCAGGGAACTGACTGTGTTGCGACGTGAATCATGTGAATCACGTTCGCGAACGTATTGACACAAGGAACTGATTCTGTTGCGACGTGAATCACGTTCGCGAACATACTGACACAGGGAACTGACTGTGTTGCGACGTGAATCACGTTTGCGAACGTACTGACGCAGGGAACTGATTGTGTTGCGACGTGAATCACGTGAATCACGTTTGCGAACGTACTGACGCAGGGAACTGACTCTGTTGCGACGTGAATCACGTTCGCTAACGTACTGACGCAGGGAACTGACTGTGTTGCGACGTGAATCACGTGAATCACGTTCGCGAACATACTGACGCAGGGAACTCACTCTGTTGCGACGTGAATCACGTTCGCTAACGTACTGACGCAGGGAACTGACTGTGTTGCGACGTGAATCATGTGAATCACGTTCGCGAACGTATTGACACAAGGAACTGATTCTGTTGCGACGTGAATCACGTTCGCGAACGTACTGACGCAGGGAACTGACTCTGTTGCGACGTGAATCATGTTCGCGAACGTACTGACACAGGGAACTGACTGTGTTGCGACGTGAATCACGTTTGCGAACGTACTGACGCAGGGAACTGACTCTGTTGCGACGTGAATCACGTTCGCGAACGTACTGACGCAGGGAACTGACTCTGTTGCGATGTGAATCACGTTCGCTAACGTACTGATGCAGGGAACTGACTCTGTTGCGACGTGAATCACGTTCGCGAACGTACTGACGCAGGGAACTGACTGTGTTGCGACGTGAATCACGTGATTCACGTTCGCGAACGTTTTAACACAGGAAACTGACTGTGTCGCGGAGGATGACGTCACATTGAGGATCTCGTTCAGTCACTGCGGGTGCTGAGGGCTTGTGTCGTTCGCGAACTGATACACACCGAGATCTGCCGCTGGGGAAGCTGTTACTGACTGACTCATGATTCGCCGACCTGCACACAGAACTGCTGCTGCAGAAGTGATTCGGTGAACGAATCTTTTGAACGAATCGATTTAAGGAACTGATTCTAGTGATTCAATACAGTCAAAAGAACTGCCCATCCCATCACTAACCCTCACGGCCTCACCGACAGTCTGACATACTGCATCTCAAAAATTCGACGATAGGGCATTTTTCTTCTGGTAAAGCTTCACCATTTACCGTAGAGGTGCTGTTTAATACCGTTTCCCGGCCTGTGCCTTTTTATAGTGTTTTTCTTCCTCACGTGTGCAGCACACCCTGGCAAAGATGTGGGGCTGACATATGCAGAACAGCTCACTATAGGGACAGAAAAGCAGGGCGGCTGAAAATAAAGCAAGATAGCGCTGAACTGAACTCAAGAGGATGTTCATGTACATTCTATCCGCAATTTTTGATGTTTTGTTCACCTCCTTTTTTTTTTCCCAAAGAGGACGTTCTTTTCCTTCCCAAGTAATTGCGTTCCGCCAACCTGATCTGAATTCTGCATTTCATATATCATCCCTGACTCAAGGGACGCAAGGCTGCAGAGGGGGGCCAGTTCATCCCAGGTTTGGAACGAGGCTCTCGGCTCCGCGTGCGTTCTCAGTAATTAGGAAAGGTGCCAACGTTTGGATTTAATACGGCCCCGGGTGGGCGTGCGAGAGCTTGGTAGGGAAGTCTTTAGTCCGGACCCCGAGGAGCATCTCAAGCATCGGCGTGTCAAAGGCCCAGTCGGTCATTAGCGCTGCGCCTGCCTTCGCAGCGGGGTGCGCACAAGACGGGAAGGCAGTCTGAAGCGTCATCTCCTCTAAGCCTCAGATGGCAAATTACTCAAACGGACGTCATCAGAGGAAAGATTTCAAGAGTGCGACCAGCTGAACTGTACCTCTGAGCAGGGAATGATTGCAGACTACAAAACATTTGGCTATGTGATGTGCTTCAAATGTGGATGAATGAGTGTGGAATTCAGTGTGAAGAACTCGGGCTGTGTGAAGCTTTGGGACACTCGCGATTGGATTGGATTGGATTCTTGGGGGTAACGATTCGATTTAGAGTCAATTCTCGATTCAAACCGATTCTCGTTTCAAAATCAATACTTTTTAATACTATTTGATCCAACCAACACAAAAGTACACTCCCGGTCACACATATATACAACCTTCTCAATGAACCTTGTGGATACTATAAATCAGTGGTCCCCAACCTTTTTGTAGCTGCGGACCGGTCAATGCTTGATAATTTGTCCCGCGGCCTGGGTTGGTGCCAGTGACGTGCGGTGAGGTTCATGGCTTGTGAGGCACTGACTTCATCACAGTTAGATTTACAAACATATGAACCCTAAAGAGTGTCTTATTCAGCATTTGATTGGCAGCAGTTAACGGATTATGTTTAAAAGCTCATACCAGCATTCTTTACACATACAAACTGTAGCACACAAAAAAGCACATTTGATTAAAAAACGTTATTATGGTACTTACTGGCAGTAAGTCGGACACGTTTCCAGTGAGGGTTGGACTCCGCCAAGACTGTCCTTTGTCACCGATTCTGTTCATAACTTTTATGGACAGAATTTCTAGGTGCAGTCAAGGCGTTGAGGGGTTCCGGTTTGGTGGCCGCGGGATTAGGTCTCTGCTTTTTGCAGATGATGTGGTCCTGATGGCTTCATCTGGCCGGGATCTTCAGCTTTCATTGGATCGGTTCGCAGCCGAGTGTGAAGCGACCGGAATGAGAATCAGCACCTCCCAGTCAGAGTCAATGGTTCTCGCCCGGAAAAGGGTGGAGTTCCATCTCCGGGTTGGGGAGGAGACCCTGCCTCAAGTGGAGGAGTTCAAGTACCAAGGAGTCTTGTTCACAAGTGGGGGGAAGAGTGGATCGTGAGATCGACAGGCGGATCGGTGCGGTGTCTTCTTTAATGCAAACGTTGTATCGATCCGTTGTGGTGAAGAAGGAGCTGAGCCGGAATGCAAAGCTCTCAATTTACCGGTCGATCTACGTTCCCATCCTCACCTATGGTCATGAGCTTTGGGTCATGACCGAAAGGATAAGATCACGGGTACAAGCGGCCGAAAAGAGTTTCCTCCGCCATAATTTGACACAACACGGGGAACCTTACCTGGCCCGGATACGGAAAGGATTGACAGATTGATGGCTTTTAGATATAGGGTGAGAAGCTCTGCCATCCGGGGGGAACTCAAAGTAAAGCCGCTGCTCCTCCACATCGAGAGGAGCCAGATGAGGTGGCACGGGCATCTGGTCAGGTTTCCACCCAAACGCCTCCTTAGGGAGGTGTTTAGGGCACGTCCAACCGGTAGGAGGCCACGTGGAAGACCCAGGAAATGTTGGGAAGACTATGTCTACCGGCTGGCCTGGGAACGCCTCGGGATCCCCCGGGAAGTGCTAGACAAAGTGGCTGGGGAGAGGGAAGTCTGGGCTTCACTACTTAGGCTGCTGCCCCCGTGACCAGACCACGGATAAGCGGAAGATGATGGATGGATGGATGGACGTTATTATGGTCTTACCTTTACTTATAAATGAAGTCCGTGCGCCGCTCCTTCTGAACAAAAGCATTGATAACCAATGTCCAGACATTGCTACAAGATGAGAAAAGACGACAGGAAAAGCAGAAAAGGCGGATTCTTGCTGGACATCCACACAGCCAGCCTTTTCGTGTGTACCACGCCGTTTGAAAAGTACGGGTCTTCTGTCCCGAAGTCTGAAGCAAACCTTTTAGCTCCGGCGTTGGTCTTCCATTAATCATTACCTCCTGCTTCGATTGGAAGTCCAGTTTACCAAACTGTTTTATTTCAAATATATAATCCTCCATTTTAAAACTCAAGGTGGGAGGAAAAAACGAGAGAAAAAAATAAACGATCGCTGCCGTTGCATTTGACTTGCTAACTGTAGATTGTTGTCACTTTTTCTGCAGCCGCAAGAATGATCCCTGGGATCACTAGCGCCCTCTACCACCAGGAGGCCGGAGAACAGGTGCCTCACATAGAGCGTCTTCGCAGCTGAGCACAAGAAGTACGTTACACACATACATTGTTGACAAAATACACTGTACATCATATACCTCAGTTAACTAAACTATGGAAATGTATAATATAATTCATATAGCAATAAGGTCTCACTGCACAGCAGCTAGCAGTTAGCCAAGTCATTGCGCAATCCATGGTGAGGCTCAACTGGCTGTGACTCACCGCAAGTAATTCTCAGTATTTGAACAGCAAATATGAAAATTAAGCGATTTTGAATAAAAATTTAAGTTAAATGGAAATAACTTTATAGTATAATCACTGAATACATATAACAATATATAATATATTTTTTTCTTTTTAAATGTTTTTCTTTCCATGATGCATATATAAATATATATATATATATATATATATATATATATATATATATATATATATATATATATATATATACAGTGGGGCAAAAAAGTATTTAGTCAGCCACTTATAATTTTCATCATAGGTACACTTCTACTGTGAGAGACAGAATGTGAAAAAAAAAAAAGGAATTCACATTGTAGGAATTTTAAAGAATGTATTGGTAATTATGGTTGAAAATAAGTATTTGGTCAACCATTCAAAGCTCTCACTGATGGAAGGAGGTTTTGGCTCAAAATCTCACGATACATGGCCCCATTCATTCTTTCCTTAACACGGATCAATCGTCCTGTCCCCTTAGCAGAAAAACAGCCCCAAAGCATGATGTTTCCACCCCCATGCTTCACAGTAGGTGTGGTGTTCTTGGGATGCAACTCAGTATTCTTCTTCCTCCAAACACAACGAGTTGAGTTTATACCAAAAAGTTCTATTTTGGTTTCATCTGACCACATGACATTCTCCCAATCCTCAGCTGTATCATCCGTGTATCCATTTTAGTATAAACTTAACTCGTCGTGTTTGGAGGAAGAAGAATACTGAGTTGCATCCCAAGAACACCACACCTACTGTGAAGCATGGGGGTGGAAACATCATGCTTTGGGGGTGTTTTCCTCCTAAGGAGACAGGACGATTGATCCGTGTTAAGGAAAGAATGAATGGGTCCATGTATCGTGAGATTTTGAGCCCAAACCTCCTTCCATCAGTGAGAATCTTTGAATGGTTGACTAAATACTTATTTTCCACCATAATTTACAAATAAATTCTTTAAAATTCCTAAAATGTGAATTCCTGTATTTTTTTTTTTCACATTCTGTCTCTCACAGTTGAAAATGAAAATTACAGACCTCTGTCATCATTTTAAGTGGGAGAACTTGCACAATCGGTGGCTGACTAAATACTTTTTTGCCCCACTGTATATATATATATATATATATATATATATATATATATATATATATATATATGCGGCTTATATACCTGTGTGTTTTATAGCCCCGAAAATTTTATAAATTACATTCAAAAACCACACTTTTTTTAAATGCAGTTTTTCAGTTATTAGTGTGTCTGAAGGGACGAGTCATCACTTCATAGACGGCGATGACCATTCTCCCCCCATGCAAAAAAAAAAAAGCCAACAACATTTGGCTTCAGTAAGCTTCAAAAAGCAAAAGGCTGACAAAATAATGAAGCATATAAATACAGTACACGCACGATGTACAGTATACGCAGAGCCAATCATGCGCAGCCTAAGCCAGGCGGAGAGACCCTCACAGCCCTAATGACTAAAAAGCCACGTTGGCTGCATGTAGAAAAAGGCCTAATGCTCATTGTGAGGAGGACAATGTGGAAATGTCAAACATTTCAACAGCTTGCCGCACACGAACATCTCTCTTTTTTTTTTTTTCTTTTGGTTCTTCCTCCGCTAGCAGTGGAAAGCTCTTGGATTTTAATTGGATAGGAGACACACTGAGCGGAGATGAGAAGCTTAGTGGCGAGAATTAGCGGCTCCGACTAAAAGATCTGAATTCTTGGAGCGACCACAGCGTTCACCGTCCTAAGCCGTCCTCTGCTCCTAATAAGTTCATTAGCTCAGCGCCGGGTGAAAAGACCGCAATGCATTTCTTCACCGCGTGCCGAAAAAAGGACACCTGATGATGAATCGTGCATGTGGGCCGTATTGTGGGCTTCAGCTGGGCTTTGCAGAGGTCGCGGCGCAACGTGGGGGATGGAGTCACCATTTAAAAGGCGTGTTTATGAAAATAAACTGGATAGTCTACTGTAGTGATAATAATAATTCAATATTTTTGATACTTTTCAAAAATAAAGGTGACCACTCAAAACAGGGGTCGGGAACCTTTTTGGTTGAGAGAGCCATGAAAGCCAAATATTTCAAAATGTATTTCCGTGAGAGCCGTATAATATTTTTTAAACACTGAATACAACTAAATGCGTGCATTTTTAAGTAAGACATGTCTTTTCTTTGTGACCATGTTCTGTTTAGTTATGTTCTGTTTTGTTTTTGACTCCATTAATTCCCGTTTTTGCGCACCCTGGTTTGTTTTTGTTTCCATGACTACCAATCAGTTCACCTGTTTTCATGACTCACACACCTGATTCACTTGAACTCATGTACCTGTTGTCAATCACCACGTCACCATTTAAGCCTGCAGTTGCCAGGCAGTCAGCCTGGCGACATCACCTTCTACTCACCCTCTATCACCTCCTACACACCTATGTTACCCATGCCGATGATCCATGCTCTTTCTCAGTCCAAGTAAGTTTTTCATGCCATAGTTTGTAAGTTTTTTTTTATGTTCATAGTTCTCCCATTGTGCGAGTTTTAGTTTTCACAGCCAAGTTTTTAACCTCCACTTAGAGTGCCTTTTGTTTATACCCTTTGTTTTTGTAAAATTTTTGAGTTAAGATTAAAGATGTCATTACCTTCACGCCATGTCCGTTCCAATCGCTTTGCACCACGGGAAAACAAACCACGCCATAGTCCAGGTCTTGACAAGACCAACATTTTTAGAGTATAATAAGTCTCTTATTCTTTTTAATAACATTGTTATTTAAAATTTAACCGATAATAAATTTTATACTTCTTAACATTAATGTGACATCTTGAACAGGTGCGATAGAAAACGGATGGTTGGATTAAAATGCATGAGAATGTTTTATCATTTGAACGTTATTTTTAACACTGTGATTACCATCGTAATTATTAATTACTTATCGTGTTAAGCAATGTCAGCTAAGATTTATCTGAGAGCCAGATGTTGTCATCAAAAGAGCCACATATGGCTCTAGAGCCATAGGTTCCCTACCCCTGACTAAAAAGGTCATTAATGTGTCAGGATTAGGACTTGGATTAGTTTTGCTTCTTCGATGCAGAGGAAATTTGGGACGAGCCAGGCGTGAATTCAGGTAATTAATTTATTTACACACTAAATACAAAGAGGGAAAACAAAGGGCGCGCTCAGACTAGACTAAACTTCAAACAAAACAGCACAATGGCATGACAATATACAAATAAACAAAATATACTATTAATGGTACAAAACAAACCAAAAACTTGCACGGAGGCATAAATACAAACAATATCTCACGTGGCGTGGTAAAAAAAATCATCAGCGTGGCAAGGAAAGGTAGGTGCGTGGTCTTGAGGTAAGTAGAAAGAAGGCAAGCACAAGCAGTAAGCAAAGTACCCACGCCGAGGAACAGAAAACAAATGACTTAAATAGTGACTATGATGATGAGAAACAGGTGTGGGGCTGAGGGCAGGGGCGTGACTTGGAGACCAGGTGGAATTTAATAAGTAACTATGGAAACCAACAAAACCAGGAAGAGCAAAAACGGGAAACAAGAGACCAAAAACAAAACATAACATGATCAAACATAAACCCAGATTAACAGGCATGACATAAATGCGGAGTAGTAACAGAAATTATATTTTGTTGTATTAAACATACGCTTCTTATTGCAATCAAACAAGAATTTTGGCATCAAATAACATACTGAGCAAGCTGTGGTATGCCAAAGAAATATTCACAACACAGTGTTACTGTTAAAAACTGTGTGCACTGTTACAGTGGCCAAAAATAAATAAATTACATTAAACCTCTGCCTTGGTTTTAATGAATACTTAGGTCTACTATGCTACTGTCAAAAAACCACAATGCATTTCCTCACAGCATGCCGAAAAAGCACACCTGATGGCAATTTAAAAAGGCGTGTTTATGATCATAAACTGGATAATTTACTGTAATGATGATAATAATAATTCAATATTTTTGTTTTTCGATACTTTAGTAAATTAAGGGGACCACAAAAAAGGTAATTAATGGTGTTTTTTTAACAGAAAAATATTTAGTTGTATTAAACATACGCTTCTTATCGCAATCAAACAACAGTTTTGGCGTCAAATAGCATAGTGAGCAAGTTGTGGTAAGCCAAATAAATATTCAAAACACAGTGTTACTGTTCAAACTGTGTGCATTGATACAGTGTCCAAAAATTAAAAAAAATACATTAAATCTCCGCCTTGGTTGTAATGAATACTTAGGTCTACTATGCTACTGTCAAAAGGCCACAATGCATTTCTTCACAGCATGCCAAAGAAGGACACCTAATGGCGATTTAAAAGGCGTGTTTATGATAATAAACTGGATAATGTACTGTAGTGACAATAATAATTCAATATTTTTGTGTTTTGATACTTTTCAAAATAAAGGTGACCACTAAAAAGGTCTTTAATGTGTCAGGATTAGGACTTTGATTAGTCTTGCTTCTTCGATGCAGAGGGAATTTGGGACAAGCCAGGCGTGATTTCAGGTAATTAATTTATTTACACACTAAATACAAAAAGGGAAAACAAAGGGCGTGCTCAGACTAGACTAAACTTCAAACAAAACAACACAGTGTCATGACGATATACAAATAAACAAAATATACTATTAATGGTACAAAACAAACCAAAAACTTGCACGGAGGCATAAATACAAACAATATCTTACGTGGCGTGGTCAGAACAATCATCAGCGTGGCAAGGAAAGGTAGGTGCGTGGTCTTGAGGTAAGTAGAAAGTAGGCAAGCACAAGCAGTAAGCAAAGTTCCCACGCCGAGGAACAGAAAACAAATGACTTAAATAGTGACTATGATGATGAGAAACAGGTATGGGGCTTGGGGCAAGGGCGTGACTTGGAGACCAGGTGGAAACTAATTAGTAACTATGGAAACCAACAAAACCAGGAAGTGCAAAAACGGGAAACAAGAGTCCAAAAACAAAACATAACATGATCAAACATAAACCCAGATTAACAGGCATGACATAAATGCGGAGTTGGAACAGAAATGATATTTTGTTGTATTAAACATACGCTTCTTATTGCAATCAAACAACAATTTTGGCGTCAAATAAAATACTGAGCAAGCTGTGGTATGCCAAATAAATATTCACAACACAGTGTTACTGTTCAAAACTGTGTGCACTGTTACAGTGGCCAAAAATAAATCAATTACATTAAACCTCTGCCTTGGTTTTAATGAATACTTAGGTCTAATATGCTACTGTCAAAAAACCACAATGCATTTCTTCACAGCATGCCGAAAAAAGGACACCTGATGGCAATTTAAAAAGGCGTGTTTATGATCATAAACTGAATAATTTACTGTAGTGATGATAATAATAATTCAATATTTTTGTTTTTCGATACTTTTCAAAATAAAGGGGATCACAAAAAAGGTAATTAATGGCGTTGTAACAGAAAAATATTTTGTTGTATTAAACGTACGCTTCTTATCGCAATCAAACAACAATTTTGGCTTCAAATAACATAGTGAGCAAGCTGTGGTACGCCAAAGAAATATTCCAAACACAGTGTTACCGTTCAAACTGTGTGCATTGTTACAGTGGCCAAAAATAAATAAATTACATTAATCCTGGAACCAGTTCTCTTGAGAGGGACTGGACTCTCTTCCACTCTGGCGTTGCCGGCAGTGAGAGGCGACGGGCTGGGGTGGCAATTCTCGTTGCCCCCCGGCTCAAAGCCTGCACGTTTGAGTTCAACCCAGTGGCCGAGAGGGTAGCTTCCCTCCGCCTTCGGGTGGGGGGACGGGTCCTGACTGTTGTTTGTGCTTACGCACCAAACAGCAGTTCAGAGTACCCACCCTTTTTGGGTACACTCGAGGGAGTACTGGAAAGTGCTCCCCCGGGCGATTCCCTTGTCCTACTGGGGGACTTCAACGCTCATGTTGGCAACGACAGTGAAACCTGGAGAGGCGTGATTGGGAAGAATGGTCGCCCGGATCTAAACCCGAGTGGTGTTTTGTTATTGGACTTTTGTGCTCGTCACGGATTGTCCATAACGAACACCATGTTCAAACATAAGGGTGTCCATATGTGCACTTGGCACCAGGACACCCTAGGCCGCACTTCCATGATCGACTTTGTAGTTGTGTCATCGGATTTGCGGCCTCATGTTTTGGACACTCGGGTGAAGAGAGGGGCGGAGCTTTCTACCGATCACCACCTGGTGGTGAGTTGGCTGCGATGGTGGGGGAGGATGCCGGACAGACCTGGCAGGCCCAAGCGCATTGTGGGGGTCTGCTGGGAACGTCTGGCAGAGTCTCCTGTCAGAGAGAGTTTCAATTCACACCTCCGGGAGAACTTTGAACATGTGACGAGGGAGGTGCGGGACATTGAGTCCGAGTGGACCATGTTCCGAACCTCTATTGTCGAGGCAGCTGATTGGAGCTGTGGCCGCAAGGTTGTTGGTGCCTGCCGTGGCGGTAATCCCAGAACCCGTTGGTGGACACCAGCAGTGAGGGATGCCGTCAAGCTGAAGAAGGAGTCCTATCGGGTTCTATTGGCTCAAAGGACTCCGGAGGCAGTGGACAGGTACCGACGGGCCAAGCGGTGTGCAGCTTTAGCGGTCGCGGAGGCAAAAACTCGGACATGGGAAGAGTTCGGGGAAGCCATGGAAAACGACTTCCGGACGGCTTCGAAGCGATTCTGGACCACCATACGCCGCCTCAGGAAGGGGAAGCAGTGCACTATCAACACCGTGTATGGTGCGGATGGTGTTCTGCTGACCTCGACTGCGGGTGTTGTGGATCGGTGGAAGGAATACTTCAAAGATCTCCTCAATCCCACCAACACGTCTTCCTTTGAGGAAGCGGTGCCTGGGGAGTCTGTGGTAGACTCTCCTATTTCTGGGGATGAGGTTGCTGAGGTAGTCAAAAAGCTGCTCGGCGGCAAGGCCCCGGGGGTGGATGAGATCCGCCCGGAGTTCCTTAAAGCTCTGGATGCTATGGGGCTGTCTTGGTTGACAAGACTTTGCAGCATCGCGTGGACATCGGGGGCGGTACCTCTGGATTGGCAGACCGGGGTGGTGGTCCCTCTCTTTAAGAAGGGAGACCGGAGGGTGTGTTCCAACTATCGTGGGATCACACTCCTCAGCCTTCCCGGTAAGGTTTATTCAGGTGTACTGGAGAGGAGGCTGCGCCGGATAGTTGAACCTCGGATCCAGGAGGAACAGTGTGGTTTTCGTCCTGGTCGTGGAACTGTGGACCAGCTCTTTACTCTCGGCAGGGTTCTTGAGGGTGCATGGGAGTTTGCCCAACCAGTCTACATGTGCTTTGTGGACTTGGAGAAGGCATTCGACCGTGTCCCTCGGGAAGTCCTGTGGGGAGTGCTCAGAGATTATGGGGTACCGGACTGTCTTATTGTGGCGGTCCGCTCCCTGTATGATCAGTGTCAGAGCTTGGTCCGCATTGCCGGCAGTAAGTCGGACACGTTTCCAGTGAGGGTTGGACTCCGCCAAGGCTGTCCTTTGTCACCCATTCTGTTCATAACTTTTATGGACAGAATCTCTAGGCGCAGTCAAGGCGTTGAGGGGTTCCGGTTTGGTGGCCGCGGGATTGGGTCTCTGCTTTTTGCAGATGATGTGGTCCTGATGGCTTCATCTGGCCGGGATCTTCAGCTCTCACTGGATCGGTTTGCAGCCGAGTGTGAAGCGACCGGAATGAGAATCAGCACCTCCAAGTCCGAGTCCATGGTTCTCGCCCGGAAAAGGGTGGAGTGCCATCTCCGGGTTGGGGAGGAGACCCTGCCCCAAGTGGAGGAGTTCAAGTACCTAGGAGTCTTGTTCACGAGTGGGGGAAGAGTGGATCGTGAGATCGACAGGCGGATCGGTGCGGCGTCTTCAGTAATGCGAACGTTGTATCGATCCGTTGTGGGGAAGAAGGAGCTGAGCCGGAAGGCAAAGCCCTCAATTTACCGGTCGATCTACGTTCCCATCCTCACCTATGGTCATGAGCTTTGGGTCATGACCGAAAGGATAAGATCACGGGTAGAAGCGGCCGAAATGAGTTTCCTCCGCCGGGTGGCGGGGCTCTCCCTTAGAGATAGGGTGAGAAGCTCTGTCATCCGGGAGGAACTCAAAGTAAAGCCGCTGCTTCTCCACATCGAGAGGAGCCAGATGAGGTGGTTTGGGCATCTGGTCAGGATGCCACCCGAACGCCTCCCTAGGGAGGTGTTTAGGGCACGTCCAGTCGGCAGGAGGCCACGGGGAAGACCCAGGACACGTTGGGAGGACTATGTCTCCCAGCTGGCCTGGGAACGCCTCGGGATCCCCCGGGAAGAGCTAGACGAAGTGGCTGGTGAGAGGGAAGTCTGGGCTTCCCTGCTTAGGCTGCTGCCCCCGCGACCCGACCTCGGATAAGCGGAAGATGATGGATGGATGGATGGACATTAATCCTCTGCCTTGGTTTTAATGAATACTTAGGTCTACTATGCTACTGTCAAAATACCATGATACATTTCCTCACAGCATGCCGAAAAGGGACACCTAATGGCGATTTAAAAAGTCGTGTTTATGATAATAAACTGGATAATCTACTGTAGTAATAATAATAATTCAATATTTTTGTTTTTCGATACTTTTCAAAATAAAGGGGACCACAAAAAAGGTCATCAATGGCATTGTTTTAACATAAAAATATTATGTTGTCACTCACACGCACCGTGTGAGTGACATAAAGAAACTGCAATGCAGTCTGGTGAAAACGAGGGAAAGTGCCACTGGACAAAGCGTACTGACGATGGGGTCAAAATCGGAATGGTCACAAAACCCATTTTAAGTTAGTCAACACTTTACAGCCAGCTGGCGGCTAAAAGTGGATGTCGCACCCCACTATTTGTCACGTTTCATGTGTCAGGCAAACCGTGACCAACGGGGCCATATGAATTCCCTTACTATTGAGTACTTTTTGTATCTGTATTCTTGCAGACATTGTGGTATGAATAAACTCTATCCTATCCTAAAAAGTCAATATAGTCGATGCATAAAAAGCATGTGGGTCCTCTCCGCGCGAGTCAGAGCTTTTCTTCATGTCACTCACACGCACCGAGTGAGTGGCAGGAAGAAACTACAATGCAGTCTGCTGAAAATGAGGGAAAGCGCCACTCCACATAGACCACTGACGATGGGGTAAAAATTGGAATAGCCACAAATACCACTTTAAGATATTTAACCCTTTACTGCAACCTTGAGGCTAAAGTGGATATTGCACCCCACAATTTGTCACGATTCATGTGTCAGGCAAACCGTGACCAACGGGGCCATATGAATTCCCTTACTATTGTGTACTTTTTGTATCTGTATTCTTGCAGACATTGTGGTATGAATAAACTCTATCCTATCCTAAAAAGTCAATATAGTCGATGCATAAAAAGCATATGGGTCCTCTCCGCGCGAGTCATAGCTTTTCTTCATGTCACTCACACGCACCGAGTGAGTGGCAGGAAGAAATTACAATGCAGTCTGCTGAAAATGAGGGAATGCGCCACTCGACATAACCCACTGACGATGGGGTAAAAATTGGAATAGCCACAAATACCACTTTAAGATATTTAACCCTCTACTGCCAGCTGGCGGCCAAAGTGGATATCGCACCCCACATTTTGTTATGATTCATGTGTCAGGCAAACCGTGACCAAAGGGGCCATATTAATTCCCTTATTATTGTGTACTTTTTGTATCCGTATTCTTGCTGACATTGTGGTATGAATAAACTCTATCCTATCCTAAAAAAGTCAATATAGTCAATGCATAAAAAGCATGTGGGTCCTCTCCGCGCGAGTCATAGCTTTTCTTCATGTCACTCACACGCACCGAATGAGTGGCAGGAAGAAATTACAATGCAGTCTGCTGAAAATGAGGGAATGCGCCACTCGACATAACCCACTGACGATGGGGTAAAAATTGGAATAGCCACAAATACCACTTTAAGATATTTAACCCTCTACTGCCAGCTGGCGGCCAAAGTGGATATCGCACCCCACATTTTGTTATGATTCATGTGTCAGGCAAACCGTGACCAAAGGGGCCATATTAATTCCCTTATTATTGTGTACTTTTTGTATCCGTATTCTTGCTGACATTGTGGTATGAATAAACTCTATCCTATCCTAAAAAAGTCAATATAGTCAATGCATAAAAAGCATGTGGGTCCTCTCCGCGCGAGTCATAGCTTTTCTTCATGTCACTCACACGCACCGAATGAGTGGCAGGAAGAAACTACAATGCAGTCTGCTGAAAATGAGGGAAAGCACCACTCCACATAGACCACTGACAAAGGGGTGAAAATTGGAATAGCCACAAATATCACTTTAAGATATTTAACCCTTTACTGGAACCTTGAGGCTAAAGTGGATATTGCACCCCACAATTTGTCACGATTCATGTGTCAGGCAAACCGTGACCAAAGGGGCCATATGAATTCCCTTACTATTGTGTACTTTTTGTATTTGTATTCTTGCAGACATTGTGGTATGAATAAACTCTATCCCATCCTAAAAAGTCAATATAGTCGATGCACAAAAAGCATGTGGGTCCTCTCCGCGCGAGTCAGAGCTTTTCTTCATGTCACTCACACGCACCGAGTGAGTGGCAGGAAGAAATTACAATACAGTCTGCTGAAAATGAGGGAAAGCGCCAC
This sequence comes from Nerophis ophidion, assembly GCF_033978795.1. Classification (NCBI taxonomy): domain Eukaryota; kingdom Metazoa; phylum Chordata; class Actinopteri; order Syngnathiformes; family Syngnathidae; genus Nerophis; species Nerophis ophidion. The sequence continues at coordinate 18,229,513 of NC_084611.1, forward strand.
TCGACATAGCCCATTGACGATGGGGTAAAAATTGGAATAGCCACAATAGCCACAAACACCCTTTTAAGATATTTAACGCTCTACTGCCCCCTGGCGGCTAAAGTGGATATTGCACCCCACATTTTGTCACGTTTCATGTGTCAGGCAAACCGTGACCAACGGGGCCATATGAATTCCCTTACTATTGTGTACTTTTTGTATCTGTATTCTTGCAGACATTGTGGTATGAATAAACTCTATCCTATCCTAAAAAAGTCAATATAGTCAATGCATAAAAAGCATGTGGGTCCTCTCCGCGCGAGTCAGAGCTTTTCTTCATGTCACTCACATGCACCGAGTGAGTGGCATGGAAGAAATTACAATGCAGTCTGCTGAAAATGAGGAAAAGTGTCACTCGACATAGCCCACTGACGATGGGGTGAAAATTGGAATAGCCACAAACACCTTTTTAAGATATTTAACGCTCTACTGCCACCTGGCGGCTAAAGTGGATATCGCACCCCACATTTTGTCACGTTTCATGTGTCAGGCAAACCGTGACCAACAGGGCCATATGAATTCCCTTACTATTGTGTACTTTTTGTATCTGTATTCTTGCAGACTTTGTGGTATGAATAAACTCTATCCTATCCTAAAAAAGTCAATATAGTCAATGTATAAAAAGCATGTGGGTCCTCTCCGCGCGAGTCAGAGCTTTTCTTCATGTCACTCACACGCACCGAGTGAGTGGCAGGAAGAAACTACAATGCAGTCTGCTGAAAATGAGGAAAAGCGCCACTCCACATAGCCCACTGACGATGGGGTAAAAATTGGAATAGGCACAAATACCATTTTAAGATATTTAACCCTCTACTGCCAGCTAAAGTGGATATTGCACCCCGCGATTTGTCACGTTTCATGTGTCAGGCAAACCGTGACCAACAGGGCCATATGAATTCCCTTACTACTGTGTACTTTTTGTATTTGTATTCTTGCAGACTCTATCCTATCCTAATAAGTCAATATAGTCGATGCATAAAAAGCATGTGGGTCCTCTCCGCGCGAGTCAGAGCTTTTCTTCATGTCACTCACACGCACCGGTAACCCGTAAAGCGGCATCGATCCTCCCCAAAGGCTGGCTCTTTTCATCGAATGATGTCCGCCGCTCTCGGTGCAGTCGTTCAGCACCAGGCGGCGTGCTAACCAACCGAGCTTGCCGAGGAGGACGTGCAGACTTTATCGCTAACCCGCAAAACAATAAAACCCCCAAAAAAGGAGGGGAAAAAATGGAGACGAGGCGCCACGGTCGGAAGCGAGGATGATTCATCTTCCGAGGTAACTAAACTCGGTGGGGCGAGGAGCTGTCTGCCGACGCCACATGTAGGACTGTAAATAAGACAAATGTTCCTTCTTGTTGCACCCTCGCGCCTCATATTTTTCCTTTTGACTTTGTATGCGGATCGTACATCGTCAACGAAACGAGGAAAGTACGTTCTCTTCTCTTTCACAGCATCAATGTCGATTAGCAGCCTATTTCCCCGCGAGAGGCGGACGCCTGAGTAGGGAATACTTTGGATTACATGTCAATGTGCGCTGTATAATGTATAATTATGAAAGTCTACCTTTGAGAAAGTTGAAGGCCAATTCTTTTGTATGATAAAATAGCTTTTACATAAGAGGCAACGCGGCAAATGTTAAAGTTAAGTGCTTCAATCACTATAGATATGACGAATGTACAATACAAATGATATAGTATGAGTTTGGACTGAACACAATGTTCACTCCTGACAACTGCAGCCGCATATTTTAGTAGTGTCTGTACGTCCCTGCAATGTGTGCGTACGGGCAGATGAACACGTCCTGTGACGCCGCTTGATGTTCGCAGTTGTTTGAATTTTTTAAAACACATGCTAGCCTAGGAAATATTGCACGTTGAATCAATTTTCTCCATGCTCAAACTCCCATTAAGTCTCTATTACAGTGGTTCTTAACATTGTTCGAGGGCTTCACGGTGGCAGAGGGGTTAGTGCGTCTGCCTCACAATACGAAGGTCCTGCAGTCCTGGGTTCAAATCCAGGCTCGGGATCTTCCTGTGTGGAGTTTCCATGTCCTCCGGCTTCCTCCCACTTCCAAAGACATGCACCTGGGGATAGGTTGATTGGCAACACTAAATTGGCCCTAGTGTGTGAATGTGAGTGTGAATGTTGTCTGTCTATCTGTGTTGGCCCTGTGATGAGGTGGCGACTTGTCCAGGGTGTACCCCGCCTTCCGCCCGATTGTAGCTGAGATAGGCGCCAGCGCCCCCCGTGACCCCAAAAGGGAATAAGCGGTAGAAAATGGATGGATGGATAACCTTGTTGGAGGTACCGAACCCCGTTAGTTTCATATGCACATTTCCTGAAGCCTTTCCTAGTGAAAAATATAATGGTTTTTTTTTCAAATTCAAGACAAAGTCATGTGTTTTTGGTAACATTTCATTCTGGAGAACATATTCTAAGTAACAAAGACTTAATTTGGAGTTATTTGGTTAGGGTTAGGGTTAGAGCAGGGGTGTCAAACTCAAATACAGAGTGGGCCAAAATTTAAAACTGAACAAAGCCGCAGGTTGAACAAACTAACCTTTTAATAGGGATCCAAACAAGTTTTGCATTGAATATTAAACAAGCAAGGCTTATGTAGCTTTATAGTCAGATACAAAATCGAGTTTCAAATTATAATAATGAGTACAAAATATCAATGGCAAATCAAATAAAATGCAAATAAAAATTGGGGGAGCGGGGTTTGGTGGTAGTGGGGGTGTATATTGTAGTGTCCCGGAAGAGTTAGTGCTGCATCGAGTTCTGGGTATTTCTTCTGTTGAGTTTATGTTGTGCGACGGTGCTGATGTTCTCCCGAAATGTGTTTGTCATTCTTGTTTGGTGTGGCTTCACAGTGTGGCGCATATTTGTAACATTGTTACAAATATACATGACGAAAAAATTGATTTTAATTAGATTCGGGCAAGTGGCGGTTGAACCATTCGGAAATATTTGATATTCATGGTTCAGGGATCGGCAACATTTACCATTTAATGAGCCATTTAGGACCCGTGTCACAAAGCGAAGAAGTCAAAAGGAGACGCAAACATTTTCTAGAGTGACTGCTGACAGTCACCCAGTTAACAAGAATTAGGGCGCGCTATGAAGCCATAGCCTTTGACACCTTCAACAACATGTATGAACTGTTTACCAGTCCAGCATCATGTTGTGTGTGGCTTCCGCAGACACACGCACACGACTACAAGGCATACTGGGTGACACAGAGTACACTAATGGTAGTGATATAAACAATTTTAACACTCTTGGTAATATGCGCCACGCTGTGAAGCTACACCAAACAAGAATGAAAAACACATTGCGAGAGAACATCCTCTCAGTAACACAACATAAATGCAACACAACAAATACCCAGAATCCTTTGCATCCATGACAAATCCTGACTATTTTATACACCCTGCCAGCAGCAAAGTGGTAAAGGTGGCCGACCTCTGATGTATTTCAACGGGCATGTGGCAGGCGGTTGCGGTTCTGATAAAATGTTTGTTCGAGTGGACGGCGGGTGGATGACGACTTTGGTGATGCGGTTGCGGATGATATAATTGCCTATCCGCGCATCTCTAGTACATACACATATATATAGTATATACATATACACACACAAAAAAACATATATACACACACACACACATGCATATACAAATGTACATATACACACATACATGTATACATATATACACACACATATATACATATTTACACACATTCATTTTACATTATTTTTTACGGGAATATGTGTTTTAATATTTGAACATCAACCAGCGACACAGGATGTGTTCTTCTGCCCGTACGAACGTACACATCGCAGTTACATACAGACGCTGGACCAGGGGTGTCCAAACCAGGGCCCCGGGGGGCAAGTGCGGCATGCCGGCATATTCAGTTTGGCCCGGGAGAACTCATTTTAATAAGGACTATGGCCCACGGGGTTCCTCCAACTTAATTTTAAATATCAGACACCATAATTGCTCTGTGTTTTTACCACCACACTGTGGACAAGCCCCCTTTGACTGTGTCTTCTTCCCCGTCAGCCATTATGAAGGTTTTAGGGTTTCTTTATGACTATACTGACGGATATGAGTTAGAATTATGCACAACTTTTTATTAGAAATGACAACAGCCAAGGATGCATGTGCATATACGAGCCAGTCTGCCCCACAGCAAGAGGATAGCGATACCGATTCCCAGGTACCCGGAATCGGTATCGGGGACCAATTTTTGTGCGTGTTATTAATATGAATTGTTTTTGATGATAAAATATACTCTTTATTACAACATTTAAAAATTAGCTAATTATGTGAACTGTTGTCCAATTTGTACATCTTGTTTTATTATCGTATTTCTGAGTCTCACTTGTTGCCAGTCCAAGGCGTTAGATAGTTTATGCTGTCTTGTTTTGGTTTTTGTCGCGCCCCAGAAAGTGTTAATACTATAAGTATTGCTGTTTGACTGTAATGTGCATCTTAGTTGTAGTTTTCATTAACAAACTTGAATGTGTTGAAATCGCCACATAAAAAAAATAAATGCTAATGCTGATCTGTAGCAGTGATGGGCAGTAAAAAAGCTACATGTAAATAAGCTACATAGCTGAACTACATTTTCCAATAGCTTGACGGTAGCTTAGCTACTTTTTCGAACGAGTAGCTTTTTCCTGTAGTTTAGCGACTTTCAGACCCATGTAGCAAGGTAGCTCATATCAAAGCTACAAAGAGAAAATGGACAATGAATCCAACCTACAAACAAACTATTTAAATATGTACATATACTGTACATATACATTTACTGTACAAACATTCATATACACATTCTGTTCATATAGAAGTACATATACATACATACACTCATGCACATAATCATGTTTCATCAAACATATATCAACGTTGTTGCCCTAGGGTAAACTGGGTAACACAAGGCATATTGACAGAGCTTAACCCATTGTTACTATAACAATCTACAAGATTAATATAGGTTGCCTCTCTCTCTACCCTTTCATCTTTCTTTTTTTAGACTTTAGTTTAGGCAGTGGCTCTTTGTTGCTGTCTTGTTTTGGTTTTTGTCGCGCCCCAGAAAGTGTTAATACTTTAAGTATTGCTGTTTGACTGTAACGTGCATCTTAGTTGTAGTTTTCATTAACATTAACCGATTCCCAGGTACTCGGAATCGGTATCGCTACCAGTTCTCAAGGGGACCAATTTTTGTGCGTGTTATTAATATGAATTGTTTTTGATGATAAAATATAATTTGTATTACAACATTTAAAAATGAGCTAATTATGTTAACTGTTGTCCAGTTGTTATATCTTGTTTTATTATCGTATTTCTGAGTCTCACTTGTTGCCAGTCCAAGGCGTTAGATGGCAGTTGCTTATAGTTTATGCTGTCAAGTTTTGGTTTTTGTCGCGCCCCAGAAAGTGTTAATACTTTAAGTATTGCTGTTTGACTGTAACGTGCTTCTTACTTGTAGTTTTCATTAACAAACTTGAATGTGTTCAAATCGCCACATAAAAAAAAATTAATGCTAATGCTGATTTGTAGCAGTGATGGGCAGTAAAAAGCTACATGTAGATAAGCTACGTAGCTGAACTACATTTTCCAGTAGCTTGACGGTAGCTTAGCTACTTTTTCGAACGAGTAGCGTTTTCCTGTAGTTTAGCAACTTTCAGACCCATGTAGCAAGGTAGCTCACATCAAAGCTACAAAGAGAAAATAGACAATGAATCCAACCTACAAACAAACTACATAAATATGTACATATACTGTACATATACATTTACTGTACAAACATTCATATACACATTCTGTTCACATACAAGTACATATACATACATACACTCATGCACATAATCATGTTTCATCAAACATATATCAACGTTGTTGCCCTAGGGTAAACTGGGTAACACAAGGCATATTGACAGAGCTTAACCCATTGTTACTATAACAATCTACAAGATTAATATAGGTTGCCTCTCTCTTTTCCCTTTCATCTTTCTTTTTTTAGACTTTAGTTTAGGCAGTGGCTCTTTGTTGCTGTCTTTTTTTGGTTTTTGTCGCGCCCCAGAAAGTGTTAATACTTTAAATATTGCTGTTTGACTGTAACGTGCATCTTAGTTGTAGTTTTCATGAACATTAATTGATTCCCAGGTACTCGGAATCGGTATCGCTACCGGTTCTCAAGGGGACCAATTTTAGTGCGTGTTAATAATATGAATTGTTTTTGATGATAAAATATACTTTTTATTACAACATTTAAAAATGAGCTAATTATGTGAACTGTTGTCCAATTTTATCGTATTTCTGAATCTCACGTGTTGCCAGTCCAAGGCGTTAGATGGCAGTTGTTTATAGTTTATGCTGTCTTGTTTTGGTTTTTGTCGCGCCCCAGAAAGTGTTAATACTTTAAGTATTGCTGTTTGACTGTAACGTGCATCTTAGTTGTAGTTTTCATTAACAAACTTGAATGTGTTGAAATCGCCACATAAAAAAAATAAATGCTAATGCTGATCTGTAGCAGTGATGGGCAGTAAAAAAGCTACATGTAAATAAGCTACATAGCTGAACTACATTTTCCAATAGCTTGACGGTAGCTTAGCTACTTTTTCGAACGAGTAGCTTTTTCCTGTAGTTTAGCGACTTTCAGACCCATGTAGCAAGGTAGCTCACATCAAAGCTACAAAGAGAAAATGGACAATGAATCCAACCTACAAACAAACTATTTAAATATGTACATATACTGTACATATACATTTACTGTACAAACATTCATATACACATTCTGTTCACATACAAGTGCATATACATACATACACTCATGCACATAATCATGTTTCATCAAACATATATCAACGTTGTTGCCCTAGGGTAAACTGGGTAACACAAGGCATATTGACAGAGCTTAACCCATTGTTACTATAACAATCTACAAGATTAATATAGGTTGCCTCTCTCTTTTCCCTTTCATCTTTCTTTTTTTAGACTTTAGTTTAGGCAGTGGCTCTTTGTTGCTGTCTTTTTTTGGTTTTTGTCGCGCCCCAGAAAGTGTTAATACTTTAAATATTGCTGTTTGACTGTAACGTGCATCTTAGTTGTAGTTTTCATGAACATTAATTGATTCCCAGGTACTCGGAATCGGTATCGCTACCGGTTCTCAAGGGGACCAATTTTAGTGCGTGTTAATAATATGAATTGTTTTTGATGATAAAATATACTTTTTATTACAACATTTAAAAATGAGCTAATTATGTGAACTGTTGTCCAATTTTATCGTATTTCTGAATCTCACGTGTTGCCAGTCCAAGGCGTTAGATGGCAGTTGTTTATAGTTTATGCTGTCTTGTTTTGGTTTTTGTCGCGCCCCAGAAAGTGTTAATACTTTAAGTATTGCTGTTTGACTGTAACGTGCATCTTAGTTGTAGTTTTCATTAACAAACTTGAATGTGTTGAAATCGCCACATAAAAAAAATAAATGCTAATGCTGATCTGTAGCAGTGATGGGCAGTAAAAAAGCTACATGTAAATAAGCTACATAGCTGAACTACATTTTCCAATAGCTTGACGGTAGCTTAGCTACTTTTTCGAACGAGTAGCTTTTTCCTGTAGTTTAGCGACTTTCAGACCCATGTAGCAAGGTAGCTCACATCAAAGCTACAAAGAGAAAATGGACAATGAATCCAACCTACAAACAAACTATTTAAATATGTACATATACTGTACATATACATTTACTGTACAAACATTCATATACACATTCTGTTCATATACAAGTGCATATACATACATACACTCATGCACATAATCATGTTTCATCAAACATATATCAACGTTGTTGCCCTAGGGTAAACTGGGTAACACAAGGCATATTGACAGAGCTTAACCCATTGTTACTATAACAATCTACAAGATTAATATAGGTTGCCTCTCTCTCTACCCTTTCATCTTTCTTTTTTTAGACTTTAGTTTAGGCAGTGGCTCTTTGTTGCTGTCTTGTTTTGGTTTTTGTCGCGCCCCAGAAAGTGTTAAAACTTTAAGTATTGCTGTTTGACTGTAACGTGCATCTTAGTTGTAGTTTTCATTAACATTAACCGATTCCCAGGTACTCGGAATCGGTATCGCGACCGGTTCTAAAGGGGACCAATTTTTGTGCGTGTTAATAATATGAATTGTTTTTGATGATAAAATATACTCTTTATTACAACATTTAAAAATTAGCTAATTATGTTAACTGTTGTCCAGTTTTTATATCTTGTTTTATTATCATATTTCTGAGTCTCACTTGTTGCCAGTCCAAGGCGTTAGATGGCAGTTGCTTATAGTTTATGCTGTCTTGTTTTGGTTTTTCTGACTTTGAAAACACGTTGCAAAGTCGTTGTAGTTGTAAATTGAGACAACACTAGTGTCTAACGTTGGATTCAGCTTGTTGGTTGGGAAATGACCACATTACAATAGTCAAATCAACGTCACAACCTGACATTGAAGAAACGTCTTCAAAAAGCCTGTTTTTTCAACGTTGTATTTGTGTTGTAGAATATTTGTTGGAAAATGACCAAAATTCTATGGTAAAATCAACGTCACAACCCGACATTGAATAAATGTCTTCAAAATGCCTGTTGTTTCAACATTGCAGACGGTGGAAATAATTGTGGATGGATTGAGGATTTATCAAGTATTTTTTTTAATTTCCTCTAATTTATCTGCGTTGAACATTTTTTTTTTTTTGGGATGATTACCTCCGTACGCTGCTCCCGTGACATGCTCTGTGTGTAACTCAAATACAAAACCCGAAACCATCGATGTTGGCACGTTGTGTCAATTGTAAATAAAAACAGAATACAATGATTTGCAAATCATTTTCAACTTATATTCAATTGAATACACTGCAAAGACAATACTTATCGTTTAAACTGAAAAATCTAATTCATTATTTGATGCCTGCAACGTGTTTAAAAAAAGCTGGCACAAGTAGCAAAAAGGACTGAGAACCTTGAAGAATGCTCATCAAACACAGGTGAACATGCTAATTGGGAACATGTGGGTGCCATGATTGGGTATAAAATCAGCTTCAATGAAATCCTCAGTTATTCACAAACAAGGATGGGGCGAGGGTCGCCACTTTGTTAACAAATGCGTGAGAAAATTGTCCAACAGTTTAAGAACAACATTTCTCAACCAGCTATTGCAAGGAATTTAGGGATTGCACCATCAACGGTCCGTGATATCATCAACCTTCGATCCCCGGTACTGCATCAAAAACCAACATTAGTGCATAAAGGATATCAGCACATGGGCTCAGGAACACTTCAGAAAACCACTGACAGTCACTACAGTTTGTCGCTACATCTGTAAGTGCAAGTTGAAACTCTAATATGCAAAGCGAAAGTCATTTATCAACAACACCCAGAAACGCCGCCAGATTCGCTGGGCCCGAGCTCATCTAAGATAGACTAATGCAAAGTGAAAAAGTGTTCTGTGGTATGACAAGTCCACATTTCAAATTGTTTGTGGAAACTGTGGAAGTCATGTCTTTCGAAAAAAAAGAGGAAAAGGACCATCCAGATTGTTATAAGCGCAAAGTTGAAAACCCAGCATCTGTGATGGTATGAGGGTGTATTAGTGCCCAAGGCATGGGTAACTTACACATCTGTGAAAGCACCATTAATGCTGAAAAGTCCATACAGGTTTTGGAGCAACATATGTTGTCATCCAAGCAATGTTTTCATGGACGCCCCTGCTTATTTCAGCTAGACAATGCCAAGCCACGTGTTACAACAGCGTGGCTTCATAGTAAAAGAGTGCGGGTACTAGACTGGCCTGCCTGTAGTCCATACCTGTCTCCCATTGAAAATGTGTGGCACAATATGAAGCCTAAAATACCACAAAGAAGACCCCGGATTATTGAACAACTTAAGCTGTACATCAAGCAAGAACTTGATCAGTTCCCAAACGTTTACTGACTGTTGTTCAAAGGAAAGGCCGTGTAACACAATGGTAAAAATACCCCCTCTGCCAACTGTTTTGCAATGTGTTGCTGTCATTATATTCTAAGTTAATGATTATTTGCAAATACAAATTAAGTTTTTTCGGTTAAAAAATTAAATATCTTGTCTTTGCAGTCTATTTAATTGAATATAAGTTGAAAAGGATTTGCAAATCATTGTATTCTGGGTTTTTTTTACCCTTTACACAACGTGCCAACTTCACTGGTTTTGGGTTTTGTAGTTATGGATGGATTTTGAGTATTTTTTTCAGGAAATATTCCTCTTATACCTCTATTTCCTTTACCATATTTCCTTGAATTGCCGCCGGGGCGCTAATTAATTTAAAACCCCTTCTCACTCCTGCGCTTACCAAAGGCATGCGGTAAAAGTAAGCATGTGCTATTTATTTTAAAACCTCTTCTCACTCCGGCACTTACCAAAGGCATGCAGTAAAAATTTGAGTGTGATGTAAGCTTGGACCTTAAATCCTACTGAATAGCTTTTAATCTTCTTCCCTTTATGCGATTTCAAATTACCGGTATTGAGATCAGCCTTCTCCATTTTGAAAATGATGACAGGAGAAGTGTCACGAGTTTGACGAGGCGGTAAGACTAAGCATGCGCTAATTATTTTGGGAAGTGAGTTTGTAATTCAAGGCAGGCGGATACTATATGCCCTGCGGCAATTCAAGGAAATACGGTATTGTCTACGACGACAAACACACTTCACTTCCTGCCTAAAGCGTTTTACGCCCCCAACTTGGCGCCCCGCGCTGCGTAAAAAATTCTGAGAGATGTAGTTTATTTTCAGACCTGGCCAACGCCAAGGCTCCAGAAAAGACTAAACACCATGTTTTTGTTTAATACCCGTAGGCGTCGAGCGGTACTTGAAACCAAAATACCGTGGTATCTGCAAAACCGTTACGCCCCTAGTATTTACACAATTTCGTACAGTGTGTCGGTGTCATAAACATTTCACATATCCACTAATTTGCCACAGCACCCCTTGCTTCTGTCACAGTAAACGGTCATCAAACGTTTAATACCGCAGCCTGGGAAATGATGACGGGAGATTAAGTTGTCAAATTTCTCTCAATCACTGCAAGGTCCTGCTGCACGTCGCTGAATAGAAACACATTAAGCTTTGAGTGCGTGTTTTTACTTTATGCTGCAAAAACCCGACGCGGCGTTTTCAAGGCATCGCACAAAACGCTTATGAAAGAAAAGGGAAAAAAAAATAACACATCTGTCGATGAAAGAGCTGTCAGAGTGATCGCTCACATTTTGTCTTCATGAAAGAAGCAGGGAGAATTAGCTGGAAATCTTTTTCACCGTTGCGGCGCATAAAGGGGTCTGAGGACTGGGACAAGCGAACGTGGTCATGATCACAGGCTCTTTGTTTTGATGTTTACATTCAGAGGTGACATAAGTGTGTGTTACTTCTTCAGCTTGTTTTGAAAATAGTCATATTATGATTTTTTTTTTTTTTTTTTAATGTACGTTTAAAACTTTACATAACATGTGATGGCGGTACACTTATTTTGCTTTACGGACCATCTTTTGGAGAAGATAGCCGGGCACGTAGAAGAGGAACCGCAGATCCCTTCCCCATCAACAACAATGCTAATCAAGCAGACGTTGTGAGAGCCAAGAATAATTAGTTTGGGTAAAATTATGATCCAGGACCTTATATTTTTGAACCCGAACATAAAGAGGATGAGCGATATGTTTTCAAAGCCCATTGCTAAACGGATGTAGCTTTATTGTGACACTACAGCATCAGCAGCATTCTGAGGTGTTAAACATTCAAACTAACCATATTGAACCAGAATAAAACAAACACTTACTGTACAATTTACACTCTCACTGGAATATATATATATATATATATATATATATATATATATATATATATATATATGTCTTGATTGGATTATCCAGAGAATAGTGCTCGATACAGTGGTAGAGCGCAATAAGTAGGTGTGGGAAAAAATCACAAGACTACTTCATCTCTACAGAACTGTTTCATGAGGGGTTCCCTCAATCATCAGATCTCCTGATGATTGAGGGAACCCCTCATGAAACAGTTCTGTAGAGATGAAGTAGTTTTGTGATTTTTTTCACACACCTACATATACATATATACATATATATATATATATATATATATATATATATATATATATATATATATATATATATATATATATATATATACAGTATATATCATATATGTATATTTCAATAGATGCATAGATCATGTGTATATATGTATATATACACATACATATATACATACATACATACATGTATTAATGTTGCACTTTTTATATGTAAAAAAACGTTGTGTCATTTTATTTAATCAAAGCAACAATTTGAGGCAGTTTAATGTGGATTAACGTGGGCAGAATTATTATAATGTTCCCAATGTTAAAAGGATCAAGCCAATGTTTACAAATTTGGTAACTATGTGTATATATACACATACGTACATGCATACATATTTCTGTATGTATATATATAATCATTCATATGCATATTCATATATATATATATATATATATATCTGTATATATCCTATATGTATGTATTTATCATATATGTATATATGATACATGCATATGTTTATATGTATGTATAAGTCATGTATGTATTTGTATATACACTAGGGGTGTAACGGTACGTGTATTTGTATTGAACCATTTCGGTACGGGGATTCCGGTTCGGTGCGGAGGAGTTTCACACGACCATACGAAGTAGCCGCCTATGCTAAAGTCTTAACAAGCTGCTCCGCTCCGTTCTGCCTCTGTCTGTACACAGCACCCTGCATTGTGCCGCCCACACAACCATCTGATTGGTTACATATAAAGTGCGTATTCAGAGCGATGTAACAGCCAATCAGCAGTGAGTATTCAGAGCGACGTAGTCAGCGCTTTAGCATCGAGTAGATATGAGTTTAGCAGAGGAGAAACGGACTCTTCCCAAATTATACTTAACACTTCCTAGTCAACTAATTTCTAAACATCACTATGAGCCCGTTGACCTTCTTGAAACAAACTGCAGCTCAGCTCACTTGCAGTTCTGACTTTAGGTGAAGGCTAGTTAGCTTTTAGAGTAACGTTAGCTCATTTTGTGTGTGTGTGTGTGTGTGTGCGCGTGTGTGTGTTACGGACAGTGTTGATTGAGGTGTGTTGAAGCAGCAAAAAAGGACATTATATTAAATGAAGAGTTTCTGTCTCTGATAGTGTATATAATAATGTAAGTGCATCATAAAGCCTACATGAACTCCATGGTGTTCAGGGATGAATAGTCTCTCCTATTGCTATTGTACTATTTTTCAGTTATAGTTACATAAATCATTAGTAATGTAGCAGCCTAGTTTTGAATGGCAGGGTCCCTGCTATCACATGTTGATAAAAATATAACATTTACATAATAAAAGTCAACTACAGGCTTCCCAAATGCTGTAATAAAATAGGCATGATGAGTTGATTTGAAACTGTTTAATGTTGCACTTTTTATATGTAAAAAAACGTTGTGTCATTTTATTTAATCAAAGCAACAATTTGAGGCAGTTTAATGTGGATTAACGTGGGCAGAATTATTATAATGTTCCCAATGTTAAAAGGATCAAGCCAATGTTTACAAATTTGGTAAATAAATAACCAAAAGATGTATATTTTGTTGTTTTCTTACTGTACCGAAAATGAACCGAATCGTGACCTCTAAACCGAGGTACGTACCGAACCGAAATTTTTGTGTACCGTTACACCCCTAATATACACACATACTGTATATGTATGTATGTATGTATATATATATATATATATATATATATATATATATATATATACACACACACATGTATGTATGTATATATATACACACAGGTGCTGGTCATATTATTAGAATATCATGAAAAAGTTGATTTATTTCATTAATTCCATTTAGAAAGTCAAACTTGTAGAATGTATACATTCATTCCAAACAGACTGATACATTTCAAGTGTTTTTTGCCAAAAAGGAGATGATTATAGCTTACAACCAATGAAAACCCTAAATTCAACATCTCAGAAAATTAGAATATGGTGAAAAGGTCAGATATTGAAGACACCTGGTGCCACACTCTAATTAGCTAACTAACTCAAAGCACCTGGAAAAGCCTTTAAATGGTCTCTCGTTTTGATTCTGTATGACACACAATCATGGGGAAGACTGCTGACTTGACAACTGTCCAAAAGATGACCATTGATACTTTAAAGAAAGAGGGCAAGACACAAAAGGTCATTGCCAAAGAGGTTGGATGTTCCCAGAGCTCTGTGTCCAAGCACGTTAATAGAGAGGCAAAGGGAAGACAAAGATGTGGTAGAAAAAAGTGTACAAGCAAGAGGGATAACCGCGCCCTGGAGAGGATTGTCAAACAAAACCGATTCAAAAATGTGGGGGAGATCCACAAAGAGTGGACTGCAGCTGGAGTCAGTGCTTCAAGAACCACCACGCACTGACGTATGCAAGATATGGGCTTCAGCTGTCGCATTCCTTGTGTAAAGCCGCTCTTTAATAAGAGACAACATCAAAAGCGTCTCGCCTGGGCTCAAGACAAAAAGGACTGGACTGCTGCTGAGTGGTCCAAAGATATGTTTTCAGATGAAAGTAAATTTTGTATCTCCTTTGGAAATCAAGGTCCCAGAGTCTGGAGGAAGACAGGATAGGCACAGAATCCACGTTGCCTGAAGTCCAGTGTCAAATTTCCACAATCTGTAATGGTCTGGGGTGCCATGTCATCTGCTGGTGTTGGTCCACTGTGGTTCCTGAGGTCTAGGGTCAATGCAGCAGTCTAACAGGAAGTTTTAGAACACTTTATGCTGGCTGCCGCGGACCAATTTTATGGAGGTGAAGATTTCATTTTCCAACATGACTTGGCACCTGCACACAGTGCCAAATCTACCAGTACCTGGTTAAAGGACCATGGTATCCCTGTTCTTGATTGGCCTGCAAACTCACCTGACCTTAACCCCATAGAAAAGCTATGGGGTATTGTGAAGCGGAAGATGCGAGATGCCAGACCCAACAATGCTGAAGAGCTGAAGGCCACTATTAAAGCAACCTGGGCTCTCATAACACCTGAGGAGTGCAACAGACTGGTGGACTCCATGCCACGCCGTATTGCTGCAGCAATTCAGGCAAAAGGAGCTGCAACTAAGTATTGATTGCCGTACATGCTGAAACTTTCTATGTTCATACTTTTCAGTTGGCCCACATTTCTAAAAAATATATTTTGGTACTAGTCGTAACTAATATTCTAATTTTCTGAGATACCTAATTTGGGATTTTCGGTAATTGTCAGTACTAATCATCAAAATTTAAAGAAATAAACATTTCAAATATATCACTATGTGTGTAATGAATTGATATAATATGTAAGTTTCACGTTCTGAATATAATTACTGAAATAAATCAACTTTTTCATGATATTTTAATAATATGAACAGCACCTGTATATACACATGTATGTATGTATATATATATATTCATATGTATATGTGTGTGTATATATATGTATATACATTTTTTACCGCTTATTCCCTTTTAGGGGTCGCGGGGGGCGCTGGCGCCTATCTCAGCTACAATTGGGCGGAAGGCGGGGTACACCCTGGACAAGTCGCCACCTCATCGCAAGGCCAACACAGATAGACAGACAACATTCACACTCACATTCACACACTAGGGCCAATTTAGTGTTGCCAATCAACCTATCCCCAGGTGCATGTTTTTGGAGGTGGGAGGAAGCCGGAGTACCCGGAGGGAACCCACGCATTCATGGGGAGAACATGCAAACTCCACAGAGAAAGATCCCGAGCCTGGATTTGAACCCAGGACTGCAGGAACTTCGTATTGTGAGGCAGACGCACTAACCCCTCTGCCACCATGAAGCCCATATATATATATATATATATATATATATAATGAAAACAAGAAGTGTTGACCATGTGATGGACATGAATGTAAAAATATGTGTATTTTATTAAATTATCGCTTTTATGCAAACATTTCGGGCAATTATAATGAGGCAGGCAGCTGGAGCATTAACGACATGTCGTGCACTTGCAAGATACTTTTTGCCGTCGTCCGGTAGCATCAAATCAAACTGTGCTCAAATAAAGAAAGTGCATTTATTTATGGTCCAGAAAAAAAAAAAATAGTCTCCGGATGGAATTTTGTGCTAATTAGTAAATGATGCGCTAAGCCAGGAGGTCAGTTGGCGACTTTTTATCTCTGCATAATTGGCAGTTTCCTTGTATTCCTGGGAAAAATCAAGTAGCGAGGAGTCGAGGGAATGCGATGGCTTGTGTTTATACAAACACAGCTTTGGGTTCAAATGATGAAGCGCTGCCTAATTAGCATAAGGAGCTGATTCTAAATGATTGTGTGCATCATGCAGTTCCATTTGCAACTCATCTGTTTACTCAAGTGTGCATGACAGAGCTCACCTCAGAGGACACTCATTTGCACCGATTACACAAAAATAATAGGAAGTCTGCAGAGATGTTTCCATCTTAAAACTCTAAAAACCCACTGAAAGTCACAAATTGCACAATAACATCGTTTGTTTAATCTGTGGCTGCACATTTTTTTTTTGTTTCGCTCTCCCCATTATACGCCGCAACTATAAATAGTAGCATTTGTCTATACAATTGTACAATTGTATATAATTGTTATATGTACGCTTCTGCATCACAATGTATCATTGTAAACATTAAAGAAAAGGTATATTAACTTACAACAAAAAATAACTTTATTAACATATTCTGTTAGTCTAAAACAAAATACAAACCCCGTTTCCATATGAGTTGGGAAATTGTGTTAGATGTAAATATAAACGGAATACAATGATTTGCAAATCCTTTTCAACCCATATTCAATTGAATGCACTACAAAGACAAGATATTTGATGTTTAAACTCATAAACTTTATAATTTTTTGGCAAATAATAATTAACTTAGAATTTCATGGCTGCAACACGTGCCAAAGTAGTTGGGAAAGGACATGTTCACCACCGTGATACATCACTTTTTCTTTTAACAACACTCAATAAATGTTTGGGAACTGAGGAAACTAATTGTTGAAGCTTTGATAGTGGAATTCATTCCCATTCTTGTTTTATGTAGAGCTTCAGTCGTCCAACAGTCCGGGGTCTCCGCTGTCGTAGTTTACGCTTCTTAATGCGCCATACATTTTCGATGGGAGACAGGTCTGGACTGCAGGCGGGCCAGGAAAGTACCTGCACTCTTTTTTTTAAAAAGCCACGCTGTTGTAACACTTGTCCTGCTGATATAAGCAGGGGCGTCCATGATAACGTTGCTTGGATGACAATATATGTTGCTCCAAAACCTGTATGGACCATTCAGCATTATGGTGCCTTCACAGATGTGTAAGTTACCCATGCCTTGGGCACTAATACACCCCCATACCATCACAGATGCTAGATTTTGAACTTTGTGCCTATAACAATCCTAATGGTTATTTTAATCTTTGTTCTGGAGGACACCACGTCCTCTGTTTCCAAATCTAATTTGAAATGTGGACTCGTCAGACCAAAGAACACCTTTCCACTTTGCATCAGTCCATCTTAGGTGAGCTCGGGCCCAGCCAATCCGGCGGCGTTTCAGGATATTGTTAATAAATGGGTTTGGCTTTGCAGAGTAGAGTTTTAACTTGCACTTACAGATGTAGCGACCAACTGTAGTTACTGACAGTGGTTTTATGAAGTGTTCCTGAGCCCATGTGGTGATATCCTTTACACACCGATGTCGGTTTTTGATGCAGTACCATCTGAGGGATCAACAGCCCGTAATATCATCGCTTACGTGTAGTGATTCCTCCAGATTCTCTGAACTTTTTTATGATTTTACGGACCGTAGATGGTAAAATCCCTAAATTCCTTGCAATAGCTCGTCCAGCAATGTTGTTCTAAAACTGTTCGACAATTTGCTTACAAAGTGGTGACCCTCAACCCATCCTTGTTTGTGAATTACTTAGCATTTCATGGAAGCTGCTTTTATACCCAATCATGTCACCCACCTGTTCTCAATCATCCTGCACACCTGTTGGATGTTCCATATAAGTGTTTGATGAGCATTCCTCAACTTTATCAGTTTCTATTGCCACCTTTCCCAACTTCTTTGTCACATGTTGCTGGCATCAAATTCTAAAGTTAATGATTATTTGCAAAATACTGGTGTATTTACAGTTCTTGCGTTACTGTAAACAGAAACACACTACCATTTGTATCTTTACGGCAAAAATCTAGCGACTGAGCGCCCAGTTTTGTTTTGCTTTTACCGTAAATTTTACGGCTGTTTTTACAGTTCGTTACTGTAAATGGAAAAACGGTAATATTGTTATTTTGAAAATACATTTCTGCCGATTGATCTGCCTTTTGTTTTTTTTTACTATAATATCTACGGGCGTGGTTTTTACAGTGCATTACTATAAATGAAAAAACGGTACTACTCTCATTTTAAAAAAGGAAATTCTGCCGACTGATCTGCCATTTTTTTTTTACCATAAAATCAACGGCCGTTGTTTTTACAGTGCGTTGCTGTTAATGGAAAAACACTACCATTTGTATCTTTACAGAAAAAAATCTAGCGACTGAGCTCCTAGTTTTTTTTTTGCTTTTACCGTAAAATCTACGGCCGTTTTTACAGTGCGTTACTGTAAATGGAAAAACGGTACTACTCTCATTTTGACAATGAAATTCTGCCGACTGATCTGCCATTTTTTGTACTGTAAAATCTACGGCCGTTGTTTTTACTGTGCGTTACTGTAAACGGAAAAACACTACCACTTGTGTCTTTATGGCAAAAATCTAGCGACTGAGCTCCCATTTTTGTTTTGTTTTTACCGTAAAATCTACGGCCATTTTTACAGTGGGTTACTGTAAATGGAAAAACGGTACTACTCTCATTTTGAAAATGAAATTCTGCCGACTGATCTGCCATTTTTTGTACTGTAAAATCTACGGCCGTTGTTTTTACAGTGCGTTACTGTAAACAGAAAAACAATACCACCTGTATCTTTACGGCAAAAATCTAGCGACTGAGCTCCCATTTTTGTTTTGTTTTTACCGTAAAATCTACGGCCATTTTTACAGTGCGTTACTGTAAATGGAAAAATGGTACTACTCTCATTTTGAAAATAAAATTCTGCCGACTGATCTGTCAAATTTTTCTACCATAAAATCTACGGGCGTGGTTTTTACAGTGCATTACTGTAAACGGCTAAACACTACCACTTGTATCTTTATGCCAAAAATCTAGCAACTGAGCTCCCAGTTTTGTATTGTTTTTGCCGTAAAATCTACAGCCGTTTTTACAGTGGGTTACTGTAAATGGAAAAACGGTACTTCTCTTATTTTGAAATTAAAATTCTGCCGACTGATGTGCCATTTTTTTCAATCTTAAAATCAACGGCCGTTGTTTTTACAGTGCGTTACTGTAAACGGAAAAACACTACCAATTGTATCTTTACGGAAAAAAATCTAGCGACTGATCTCCCAGTTTTGTTTAGTTTTTACCGTAAAATCTAGGGCCATTTTTACAGAAGGTTACTGTAAATGGAAAAACGGTACTACTCTTCGTTTGACGGAAAAATTCTGCCGACTGAGTTGCCTTTTTTTTTTTCACCGTTAAATCGACGGTTGTTGCTTTTTTAGTGCGACAAAAAAACTCTGAAACTCTTATTTTTATAGTAACATTCAGGGGACGGAGGTGCCATTTTTTTCTTCTATTCTAATTATTTTACGGTAAATTTTCTCCGACTGAGCTGCCGGTTATGTTTGACCATTAAGTTATGACTACAACAATGCATTGTAAAGTTTTTACAGTGCATTATCCTAAACAGAAAAACGGCACCACCGGAATTGCACATTTTAATTACACATGCACTTTACTTTCGGGCCCACAATCAATTTACTCAGAGCTCAGAAATGCTAAATATTCAGGTAAGCTGATTTAACACATTTCTCGGAGCAAATCCGATATTTTTCCTTTGGGAGAATGAAGAAAAGAGCCGAATCAAAATGGATACAGTGGGTTAATGAGTCCCCTGCTGCGTCTTAACAAACTAAGTACACTGCGGCGTGTTTTGTTTCTGCCAAACATTGGCAGACAATAATCATGCATATTATTTAAATTAACATATGACAGCTTCTGCTGTTTGACTGGAAACCACGCAGGCCCTTTTAGACTAAAGGTACAGTAGACGCTCTGTTGGCGTGTGAAATATTTCTGGTGAATAAAAAAATAGGCAGTTTTGTGCTTTTATTAATTGATGACATCACAACCAGCCTCTTTTTCAAGACCTGTTTTGTAAATATTCTAATGATATGTTAAGACATTTTTGTAAACGATTCTTTATTAATCAGTAAAAATAACAGTTGGTAGAGTGCAGTAAAAAAAAGATGTCATAGATCTTCAAGTAACTGTTTGCAACTCGGTAAAAGTAAAATTTTTCAAACCAAAATATTTAAACAAGAACACCACCAATCATGTTAATTATTCCTATAACGCCCAATGTATCAAAAATGATACATACATTTTTCATCCCTCCACATATTTTTATTCATCCATTTTTTACCGGTTGTCCCTTTTGGGGTCGCGGGGGTGCTGGAGCCTATCTCAGCTGCATTCGGGCGGAAGGCGGGATTACACCCTAGACAAGTCGCCAGCTCATCACAGGGCCAACACATATATACAGACAACAATCACACTCACATTCACAGACTAGGGCCAATTTAGTAGAATATATAATAATATATACATACTATGCAATTATAAACAAGGTAAGCTTTTGGTTTTTTTGTTTTTGTTTGTAATTGGATTTTAATCTTCATTATTCACTTCATGTTTTTACAGTATGTCCCTTTATACATATTAATGTTATACATTACCAATATTTTGGTTGCGTTACTAACATTTTTTCATTTTTTTTTTTGGTATAGTTTTCTAAATAAAATTCCCACAGAAAAATTGCATTATTGCCTTTATTTTAACAAAAAATTTTTTAGGGTACATTAAACATATGTTTCTTATTGCAATTAAGACCATAAATAAAATAGTGAACATGCATCATCAGTGTAATTTGTTTTTCCTAAAAAAGCCTGACGTATCAGATCAGATGCAGGCATTACACATGTAATCCACATGAGGGCAGTAATTGACTTATTAGGGGGCTGTGCAGTCACTCTGCAAGGTTGCCACAAAGAAGAAACGCGAGACACCTGATTTTGGAACAGGAACTTTGCCAAATTTCAAAGAGATAAGGTAAGAAACATATATATTTTACTGACACATTAGCATGAAGAGTTAATCCATCCATCCATCCATTTTCTACCGCGTATTCCCTTTCGGGTCGAGGGGCAAAGTGATATTATTTAAAATTTCATAATATACTTTATAGTAAAACTGTGTTGAAAATGTGTGTATCAAATTTGAAACAACAGGTATAAAATGTCATGTAACTCTAATTTAGTCAATTGGCCTTTTTTTTGTATTTCATGCATTATAAATACAATTGAGCAACATACGTGTTTCAAATAAACAAATATAATATTTACATGACACAATCTGGTATATTTAGAGGTAAAATACACACATCCAATGTGCTGTATTGTT
Source organism: Nerophis ophidion (assembly GCF_033978795.1). Lineage (NCBI taxonomy): Eukaryota > Metazoa > Chordata > Actinopteri > Syngnathiformes > Syngnathidae > Nerophis > Nerophis ophidion. The sequence goes on from NC_084611.1 coordinate 18,251,234, forward strand.
TTGTGGTGATCGCTTGGTGTGTGTTGACATGATAAATGATAGCTTTATGATTTGTATGAGAGGGAAAACATAAATCACATGAAGAAAATAAATACATAATAATGTTGACTGTTTGGCATTATTTTAGATGACAAATAATGACAACATTGAAAATGGTTTAAAATGATAAAGAATGTGACTTCAAGTGATCTGAAGCAGCTGGGGAAGATGACGATGACAAATGTTCTTTTTATGTTTGGAAATATTTTTGTGAATGGCATTATGTTTGGATTTGTTATGAAAAAAAAAACGAAAAACATCAAAATAATATTTTGTGACCGACTGTATCAAATGTGATACAAATTGAAAATCATATAAGGACATTGATTTTCGTCGCAATAAAAGTTTTAATTTCAAATAATTTGAATTTTGGGTCAATTATTTAGTGGTTCAGGCTTTAAAATGTTACATTAGTGGTTGAAAGCAACATATATATTGTTTAAATGTCTATTTTTTCACAATTCCTGAAACAGTCGTAGCCAAATCGTCTTTCAAATTTTGTGGCTTCAACACAACATTAAAGTTTATCGATTTTTTTAGGTATATTCTGCAATAATTTTGGCCCAAATTAAGTATTTTCAATGGCTATATGAACTAAAAATATCAAAACTACGATAATATTGCCCACTAGATAAGACCAAACCAATTCGAGTTTACAGCCCCTGATTGGATCAAGTTCTTATGACCCTCCATGACAGGTTTGGACTTGGCTTAATTTTTCTGTACTTGGTGTTATTTCCGTTCCAGCGCTTTTGTTGTCTTGTTTCCACTTCCTGTGTCTTTTCATTTCCTGCCACTTCACGTGTCTGGATCGTTATTTTGTGGCTACGCCGTCTACCGTCTCCGCACCCTGGGGTCATGTCGCAAGCAACACAGTGAGTTTTCTGAAGAAGGCAGCGTTTGTTGTATTGGATTAAAAGAGTGTAAAGGTGACTGAAGTGTGCTATTTCATGTCAAGAGGGCTCTTGTAATGTTGAAAAACATATTTCGAAGGTTCCAAACAGGTTTTTTTATGCTCAAGGTGGGAAAATATTCCCACTTTACGGGAATTCGTTTGTTTGACTGACTGCATGACACTTAAAAAATACTATTAAAATACTATCCAATTAAAAAAACTTAATGTTGGCACTAATAACACAAAGCTGTCACGCAGGCAGATTGTTACTTTAAAACTGTCATTGGTCCAAAAAATGTTAAAAAAAATATTTGCAATCAACGGATTGATCTGAAGTTGATTTTTAAGCGTTGAAAGCAAAAATAATATGTACTGATTTATAACTATTTTCTTTTAACAATTTCATGAGTACGGGCCTTTTTGGATCCTTGTGACATTTAGTCTGATTTGTTTTAACCGATATTGTTCAAAAAAATAATAATGAATCAAAAGCAATGTTATGAATCATAGATTCCATTTTGAAAATGTTTTGGTAAAAATATTGCAAATTGTGTGTTTCTGCCATCAATAAATGGGCTTTTCTTTATATACAATAGAAAAAGAGAAAAAACAAAAAATAATAATAATACAAAATAAAAAACAAAAAACACCCCTG
>NC_084611.1:18260322-18290322 GCF_033978795.1 Nerophis ophidion
GTACCGTTTATCATTTGGTATGTAATGACCCCAGCCTCATTAGCATTAGCAAATATGCTAACACATTTAACAGTGTCTGTTTTAGTATTATTAACTTACAATGGCATGCTTTTTGTATGGTTTCAGCATTGGTAGAAAGGCCGTGCCCAGCAACTTGAGGGTTCCAGGTTCGATTCCCGCTTACGCCATCCTAGTCACTGCTGTTGTGTCCTTGGGCAATACACTTTACCCACCTGCACCCAGTGCCACCCACACTGGTTTAAATGATATTGGGTTTCACTATGTAAAGCGCTTTGAGTCACTAGAGAAAAGTGCTATATAAATATAATTAATTTCACAAAATTCAGAGAGTGGTGAGGATGGCGGAAAAGATCATCAGGACCCCTCTTCCTCCTATCCAGGAGATCTCAAAAAGCCGCCGCCTAACCAAGGCTCAGAAAATCAGCAGAGACTCCTCCACCCCCCACCGTAACAGAACCTCCAGGTTCTGTAACCGCTTCTTACCTCAGGCCGTAAGACTCTTGAACGCATTAAAATAATTCCCTCGATTCCCCCCAAAAATGGATTAACTCGCTGGAATATAAAGACAATATAACATACATCCATAAATGTGGATGCTTTTACAAAAGTGCAATATATTTATCTGTACAGTAATCTATTTATATCTGCACCTTATTGCTTTTTTATCCTGCACTACCAACAAAATTGTGTTCTTATCTGTACAGTAAAGTTCAAATTTGAATGACAATAAAAGGAAGTCTAAGTCTAAGTCCAAGTTTCAGAAAGTCCTCAGTAAATTCACCAAAACGTCACCGTGGAGTTATTGAGTCTGTTTAGCTGATTGGAGAGGGAAGTACCGCAGCTAGCTTCATGACAATGACTTCTGTTTTGTTTGCCCGGCCGTTTTACTGTCGTGTTACGGACACCAAATAGTCAAACAGTTTGAGAAAAATGTTTCTCAAAGTGCAATTGAAAGAAATTTAGAGATTTCAACATCTACGGTCCATAATATCATCAAAAGGTTCAGAGAATCTGGAGAAATCACTCCATATAAGCGGCATTGCCGGAAACCAACATTGAATGACGGTGACCTTCGATCCCTCAGACGGGACTGTATCAAAAACCGACATCAATCTCTAAAGGATATCACCACATGGGCTCAGGAACACTTCAGAAAACCACTGTCACTAAATACAGTTTGTCGCTAGATCTGTAAGTGCAAGTTAAAGCTCTACTAAAGCGAAAGCCATTTATCAACAACATCCAGAAACGCCGCCGGCTTCTCTGGGCCCGGGAGAAATCACGCCACATAAGCGGCATGGCTGGAAACCAACATTGAATGACCGTGACCTTCGATCCCTCAGACGGCACTGTATCAAAAACCAACATCAATCTCTAAAGCAGTGGTCCCCAACCTTTTTGTATCCGCGGACCGGTCAACGCTTAATAATTATTTTTATTTTTTTTTCCTTTGTCATGATAAAGGGACGTTTTTGTCATGAAAAAGGGAGGTTTTTGTGGTTGGTGCACTAATTGTAAGTGTATATTGTGTTTTTTATGTTGTTTTAATAAAAAAAAATTATACAAAATTCTTCTGTGGCCCGTGGTTGGGGACCACCGCTCTAAAGGATATCACCACATGGGCTCAGGAACACTTCAGAAAACCACTGTCACTAAATACAGTTTGTCGCTACATCTGTAAGTGCAGGTTAAAGCTCTATCAAAGCGAAAGCCATTCATCAAAAACACCCAGAAACGCCGCCGGCTTCCCTGGGCCCGAGATCATCTAAGATGGACTAACGCAAAGTGGAAAAGTGTTCTGTGGTCTGACAAGTCCAAATTTCAAATTGTTTTTGGGAATTTTCGACACTGTGTCATCCGGACCAAAGGGGAATCAAACTATCCAGACTGTTATCGACGCAAAGTTCAAAAGCCAGCATCTGTGATGGTATGGGGGTGCATTAGTGCCAAGGCATGGGTAACTTACACATCTGTGAAGACACCATTAATGCTGAAAGGTACGTACAGGTTTTGGAACAACATATGCTGCTGTCTTTTTCATGGACGCCCCTGCTTATTTCAGCAAGACAATGCCAAGCCACATTCAGCACGTGTTACAACAGCGTGGCTTCGTAAAAAAAAGAGTGCAGGTACTTTCCTGGCCCGCCTGCAGTTCAGACCTGTCTCCCATCGAAAATGTGTGGCGCATTATGAAGCATAAAATACAATAGCGGAGACCCCGGACTGTTGAACAACTGAAGCGCTACATAAAACAAGAATGGGAAAGAAATCCACTTTCAAAGCTTCAACAATTAGTTTCCTCAGTTCATCCATCCATCCATTTTCTACCGCTTATTCCCTTTTGAGGTCGCGGGGGGCGCTGGCGCCTATCTCAGCTACAATCGGGCGGAAGGCGGGGTACACCCTGGACAAGTCGCCACAGTGGTGAACATGCCCTTTCCCAACTACTTTGGCACGTGTTGCAGCCATGAAATTCTAAGTTAATTACTATTTGCAAAAAAAAAAAAGTTTATGAGTTTGATCATCAAATATCTTGTCTTTGTAGTGCATTCAACTGAATATGGGTTGAAAAGGATTTGCAAATCATTGTATTCCGTTTATATTTACATCTAACACAATTTCACAACTCAAATGGAAACAGGGTTTGTAAATAAGTAATTTCACAACCTATATACAGTATATGTGACCTGCAGTCGTGTGGAAAAATATGTTTTTCTCTAAAATGTAGTGGGTGCGATCTTTTGTCCGTAAAATACGGTATTTCTTGTATTTGGGTGAAGGTTCTCTTTATGTCTAAAGGCAGGTACCTGAAGAGATGGAGGCCAAGCGGAAAGCATCCTGGTGTCGTCCGGGTGGTGCTGGTTCATACGGCGATGAGTCCTCCATGTCGCCACCTGAAAGGCGACAACACACTTTCATAATCGCGTACAATCAAGACAACTCCATGAACCACAGCCTTTCGAGAACGTCACCTTGAAAGGTCTCCCGTTATGAGTAAGTAAACGTGCGTCTGACCGAGGTCGTTGAAAAAAACACCTTTTTAATCACCCTATAAATTCCTTTTTAATCATATATTTGTGTGGTGTGCGAATAAGCAGCAGCACATGTTCTTAGCTTATAAGGAAAATGCTCTTTAGAAAAGAACCCCGCCGCCCAAAAAAAGAACCCAATTAGCCCTCCTTCAGTGTGTGTCTGTGTTGTCCCTAATCCCGCATTTAGCAGTCACAGCCATACAGCGTGACTGAAACTTTTAAGAGAGCAATGGTGTTGCGTTGGAGTCCCAGTGGGAAAAAAAATGAAAGCCGGGAGTAGTGAGGAACTTTCCCTCGCACCCTGACACCCAAACACAGGAAACACAACTTGATGCACAAAGTGTCAGAGAGAACAGAGGAAGTATTACCAGTGTCAGAATAATCAATTATATAGTATTTAGTCAGCCACCGATTGTGCAAGTTCTCCCACTTAAAATGATGACAGAGGTCTGTAATTTTCATCATAGGTACACTTCAACTGTGAGAGACAGAATGTGAAAAAAAAATCCAGGAATTCACAAATTTTAAAGAATTTAATTGTAAATTATGGTGGAAAATAAGTATTTGGTCAACCATTCAAAGCTCTCACTAATGGAAGGAGGTTTTGGCTCAAAATCTCACGATACATGGCCCCGTTCATTCTTTCCTTAACACGGATCAATCGTCCTGTCCCCTTAGCAGAAAAACAGCCCCAAAGCATGATGTTTCCACCCCCATGCTTCACAGTAGGTATGGTGTTCTTGGGAATCAACTCAGTATTCTTCTTCCTCCAAACACGACGAGTTGAGTTTATACCAAAAATTTCTATTTTGGTTTCATCTGACCACATGACATTCTCCCAATCCTCTGCTGTATCATCCATGTATCCATTTTGGTATAAACTCAACTCGTCGTGTTTGGAGGAAGAAGAATACTGAGTTGCATCCCAAGAACACCATACCTACTGTGAAGCATGGGGGTGGAAACATCATGCTTTGGGGCTGTTTTTCTGCTTTGAATGGTTGACCAAGTACTTATTTTCCACCATAATTTACAAATAAATTCTTTAAAATTCCTACAATGTCAATTCCCGGATTTTTTTTTCCACATTCTGACTCTCACAGTTGAAGTGTACCTATGATGAAAATTACAGACCTCTGTCATCATTTTAAGTGGGAGAACTTGCACAATCGGTGGCTGACTAAATACTTTTTTGCCCCACTGTATATATATATATATATATATATATATATATATATATATATATATATATATATATATATATGCGGCTTGTAGTCCAGTGCAGCTAATATATGGAAAACTATTTTTTTTTTCTCGAAAATGTAATGTAACGGACAAATCCATAACAATATGTAATATGTACAATATTTACTATATTTTGATCATTTTAAACATTGCCAGGACTGATTTCTTAGGCGCATTTATTTACGCTACAATAGTAGTGCACTTCCGACTCCTGGCAACTAATGTGTGTTCCTACTTCCGAAAACAAACGTGTGTTCTCATCATGGCATACTTGCTAACAGACAACGAAGACCACTATTTTTGGACGAATGAAGATTCACAACCTGATATTTTTGAAGCTGAATACACCGAGGATCAACTGCTGCTTCTAGAAGCCAGCACGAAGAAGAGGGTGAAACGTTTGAGCAGACGGAAGCTGAGACGGTGGGTCAGCGCACTTCTGACTTCTGGCAACAAATGTGTGTTGTGAATTGTGAATTATATTTATGTAGTGCTTTTCTCTAATGACTCAAAGTGCTTTACATAGTGAAACCCAATATCTAAGTTACATTTAAACTAGTGTGGGTGGCACTGGGAGCAGGTGGGTAAAGTGTCTTGCCCAAGGACACAACGGCAGTGACTAGGATGGCGGAAGTAGGGATCGAACCTGAAACCCTCAAGTTGCTGGCACGGCCGCTCTACCAACCGAGCTATGCCGCCCCGTTCTTACTTCCTTAAACAAACGTGAGTCTGTTCTAATCATGGCAGACTTGGTGTACAGACAACAAAGACGACTGTATTCGGACGAATGAGGATGCAACATTTCATCTTTTTGAAGCTGAATATACAGAGGATGAACTAATGCTTCGAGAAGCCAGACGTTGGAGCTACAGTTTGGTTATCATACGGGTTATGGAATGTAAATGAAGCATTGTTGACGGTTTTTGAATGCATTTTGATAGTGATTTAGAGGTAGAATTGATTGCTCCCGTCAGCTGCATTGCTAGGGGGCCATTATTACATGTTAGAATGCCAAAGAAAAACAAAACCTTTTGTCTTCTTGTCTCTCACAAAATGGAAAATTCCCCCCCTTTAAGACCTGTCAGCAGAATGAATCAGGAGACACACAACATCTGTCTCCTGTGACGAGGACTAAATCAGCAAGCCGCGTGATGATATTTGACTAAAACCTGTCTTGTAAACGTTGCGTTTGACAAAAACTCTGACAGAAAACATACAGACGCAACACCGGCGTGCTGTAAGAGGGAATAAGAAAACATAAAAACAAACCAAAAAAAAAAAAAAACATTTCAATCTTTTGTCCAGAGGGGGAAAGAAAAACATATCTTAAGCCGGTGTATGTCTGTAAAGTCACTGCTTTGTGTGCAGCGCTCTCCCCTGTTTTCCATCAATATTGACAATCATAACAAGATAGAGAACCTCTCTGAACACACGGTGCTACTGGCAGCACAGCGCAGTATGTGTGTGTGTGTGTGTGTGTAAGTGTGTAAGTACGTGTAAGTGTGTGTGAAGGAAGAAATGGGAAAGAAAATGTAATCCTCTAATCCGCAAAGTTTTGAGTGTATGCACTTTTCTCGTTTTCTCCCCCTCTTTGTTTGTGCACGCTGATCAAATTATACATCTGAGTGTGTTTGGAAGTGAAAGTGTGTGTCTGCTGCGACATCCCTCGGCGTGCTTTAATCACGCTAAAGTTCTGCGTGTTTCGGAGGCCTTGGAAACTACCATTTGGCCCGCCGACAACCTTAGGCACCATGACTCACATTAAAAGCCTTACTAAAACGGCCTTCTTTCATCTCCGTAATATCGCTAAAATTCGCTCCATTCTGTCCACTAAAGACGCTGAGATCATTATCCATGCGTTTGTTACGTCTCGCCTCGACTACTGTAACGTATTATTTTCGGGACTCCCCATGTCTAGCATTAAAAGATTACAGTTGGTACAAAATGCGGCTGCTAGACTTTTGACAAGAACAAGAAAGTTTGATCATATTACGCCTATACTGGCTCACCTGCACTGGCTTCCTGTGCACTTAAGATGTGACTTTAAGGTTTTACTACTTACGTATAAAATACTACACGGTCTAGCTCCATCCTATCTTGCCGATTGTATTGTACCATATGTCCCGGCAAGAAATCTGCGTTCAAAGGACTCCGGCTTATTAGTGATTCCCAAAGCCCAAAAAAAGTCTGCGGGCTATAGAGCGATTTCCGTTCGGGCTCCAGTACTCTGGAATGCCCTCCCGGTAACAGTTCGAGATGCCACCTCAGTAGAAACATTTAAGTCTCACCTTAAAACTCAGCCTTAGCCTTTAAATAGACTCCCTTTTTAGACCAGTTGATCTGCCGTTTCTTTTCTTTTTCTTCTATGTCCCACTCTCCCTTGTGGAGGGGGTCCGGTCCGATCCGGTGGCCATGTACTGCTTGCCTGTGTATCGGCCGGGGCATCTCTGCGCTGCTGATCCGCCTCCGCTTGGGATGGTTTCCTGCTGGCTCCGCTGTGAACGGGACTCTCGCTGCTGTGTTGGATCCGCTTTGGACTGGACTCTCGCGACGGTGTTGGATCCATTATGGATTGAACTTTCACAGTATCATGTTAGACCCGCTCGACATCCATTGCTTTCCTCCTCTCCAAGGTTCTCATAGTCATCATTGTCACCGACGTCCCACTGGGTGTGAGTTTTCCTTGCCCTTATGTGGGCCTACCGAGGATGTCGTGGTGGTTTGTGCAGCCCTTTGAGACACTAGTGATTTAGGGCTATATAAGTAAACATTGATTGATTGATTGATTGACTCTGAAAAGCTGTTTTCTTTCAAGTCCCCGGACCTTGATTTTAGTCTTTAACGCAGGCTTGGGCAAAAATTTGGACTCGGGGGCCACATTTAGAGAAAAAAAAATGTGTCTGGGGGGGCCGGTATACCGTATTTCCTTGAATTACCGCAGGGCATATAGTATGCGCCTGCCTTGAATTACTGCCGGGTCAAACTCGCTTCGCAAAATAATTAGCGCATGCTTAGTATTACCGCCTGTTAAAACTTGTGACGTCACGAGTGACACTTCCCCTGTCATCATTTTCAAAATAGAGGAGGCTGATTTCATTACCGGTAATTCGAAATCGCATAAAGGGAAGAAGATTAAGAGCTATTCCAGGTTTACAGTGGGTCAAAAAAGTATTTAGTCAGCCACCGGTTGTGCAAGTTCTCCCACTTAAAATGATGACAGAGGTCTGTAATTTTCATCATAGGTACACTTCAACTGTGAGAGACAGAATGTGAAAAAAAATCCAGGAAGTCACATTGTAGGAATTTTAAATAATTTATTTGTAAATTATGGTGGAAAATAAATATTTGGTCAACCGTTCAAAGCTCTCACTGATGGATGGAGGTTTTGGCTCAAAATCTCACGATACATGGCCCCATTCATTCTTTCCTTAACACGGATCAATCGTCCTGTCTCCTTAGCAGAAAAACAGCCCCGAAGCATGATGTTTCCACCCCCATGCTTCACAGTAGGTATGGTGTTCTTGGGATGCAACTCAGTATTCTTCTTCCTCCAAACACGACGAGTCGAGTTTATACCAAAAAGTTATATTTTGGTTTCATCTGACCACATGACATTCTCCCAATCCTCTGCTGTATCGTCCATGTATCCATTTTGGTATAAACTCAACATGTCGTTTTTGGAGGAAGAAGAATACTGTGTTGCATCCCAAGAACACCACACCTACTGTGAAGCATGGGGGTGGAAACATCATGCTTTGGGGCTGTTTTTCTGCTAAGGGGACAGGACGATTGATCCGTGTTAAGGAAAGAATGAATGGGGCCATGTATCGTGAGATTTTGAGCCAAAACCTCCTTCCATCAGTGAGAGCTTTGAACGGTTGACCAAATATTTATTTTCCACCATAATTTACAAATAAATTATTTAAAATTCCTACAATGTGAATTCCTGGATTTTTTTTTTCACATTCATTATCCATTTTGGTCAAAGCGTGGACTATGGTGTGGTTTGTTTTCCCGTGGTGCAAAGCGACTGGACTGGACAGGATGTGAAGGTAACAACATATTTTAATCTTAACTCAAAAAAGGAACACACGCTCACAGAGGAGGTAGAAAAACTTGGCTATGAAACGAAACTATTCGTACAACATAAACTATGGACATAAAACAAAACTTGCAAACTATGGCATGAATAACAAAACTTACGGAGAACGAGAAAAGAGCATGGATCATCGGCATGGAACAAGGGTGTGTAGAGGATGATGTCGCCAGGCTGACTGCCTGGCAACTACAGGCTTAAATAGTGCTGTGGTGCTTGAAAACAGGTGTGTGAGTTCCAATTAATCAGGTGCGTGAGTTGTGAGGACAGGTGAACTGATTGGTAGGCATGGAAACAAAACAATGGAGTGAAAAAACAGGAACTAATGGAGTCTTGAAGTAATCTAACACAACTAAACAAAACATGATCACAAAGACATGACATGAACACTTCCCGCCCACACTGCTTGGTGCCACGTCTGAGCTGCTGTGACGTAGATGACCATAGTTACTAATTAGGTGACCATAGTAACTAATTAGATTACCATCCATCCACTCATCCATTTTCTTCCGCTTATCCGAGGTGGGGTCGCGGGGGCAGCAGCTTAAGCAGAGAAGCCCAGCCTTCCCTCTCCCCAGCCACTTCATCCAGATCCCGAGGCGTTCCCATGCCATAGTGGAGAGATAGTCTTCCCAACGCGTCCTGGGTTTTCCCCGTGGGCACCTGCCGGTCGGACGTACCCTAAACACCTCTTTAGGGAGGCGTTCGAGTGGTATTAACTAATTAGATTACCATAGTAACTAATTAGGTTACCATGGTAACTGGTATATCATCCAAAAGCGCAGATTATTGTATAGTTCAAGACTTACGGTCAATTTAAAACAAAATGGCAGCTGCACTTTCCATCTTAAAGATCGAAAACAATTATTTAGAAATGTCAGGCGGGCCGGTTTGAAAAGTTTAACGGGCCGCATGTGGCCCCCGAGCCTTAGTTTGCCCAGGTCTGCACTACAGGCTCTTCCCATCCTTCTTGTGTCTCCTTCTCACGGACAAACACTACTTCTCACATACGTCACATCCGTATACGCCCTCGCGGAGCAGAGAGGTAGCAGCATGAGTAACAATAGCTGTGATGCTAGCGGAGCCGTGCAAGTGGTAATACGAGAGAAAGAAGGTGCGAATCTGATAACAAATGAAGGAAGAATTAATTCCCAAGAAAAACAGTGGGGGGTCCATCGTCCGGCAGTGGTTTGGCTTCAAGTGGGAATATGTCGGAAATATCTAAAGTATTGCTACAAAAAGTAGCATTACTGCTAACATGTAGCATCATTTGAAAAGTCACCTGCTGGAGAATGAAGAGTGTTTACTCCGTATGTCAACATCTCCATTCGGTCCCACACGCCCACACCATCAAAACATTTCCAGATCAACACCGTATGCAAAAACTAGTCCACAACAGAAGGAGATAACGTCCGCAGGAACCTACCACATAGCGAAGGACATACACTATTTCATTTCCTATCATGCAGCTCATTTTTATTTGACAGTTATTGAAATATCTTGTGTGACATCATGCAGAAAAGTGCACTTTATTTGTTTTAAACTATTGTAGTAGCGTTCTGTATAAAGAGTGCACTTTAATTTAGTGTTGTTTTGATACGTCATCTTAGTGACATCATGCACTAAAGTCCACTAAGAGCTTGTTTTAAAATGTCTCTGACAATCTTGCACTTTCTGTTTGGAAATAACATGAATGTTTGTCCCACTGCTTAATAACTGTTTCTTAAAGTTTTTCTAAATTGACTTATTTGTGATTTCCTTCTCTGCATGAAAGTTTAAAAAGTAGCATATATTAATGCAGTATGAACAAGAATGTTTTAATGTAGACACATAGAATTATCATACTGCTCTGATTATATGTAGCAAGTGTTCAAAATCGACAATCATCCGACTCTGACGGAGATAGATATCTACGTATATTCATATTTTAGAGTTATTTCTTTATAGTCATAGTGCTATTTTAAAACAGCTAGTGTTCCTCCATTTGTTCTCTCTGTTTGCCCGCAAGTGAACTGTGTGTTAGCCTTGGAGCTTTGGAATGTAGGAAGTTAGAGTACTCCCTGAATATTTCTTATCTCTAGTTGAGAAAAGAGCCTGTATGCCTCATCTGGGGAGGGTGGGAGTGGGTTGCGTATTTAAGAGGTAGTCTCTTCCTGTTAGAATGTTAGATCAATTTGGGCAATGCGATTGAAAGGTTGTTGTATCTAGATTGATCTCCCAAGGCTTTGGTAATAAAATATCAAAATGAGTAATTCTGCCTGGGATTCATTTATAACCAGCTCGTGTGTCATCGAACCAACCTGGGAGGTGACCGGCAGAAGACCGGGTCAAATGTAACAAGACACATAGTATTATCATACTGCTGTGATTATATGTATCAAGTGTTCATTCAAGGCTAAGGCAAAAATATTGAGATATATATCGTGTATCGCGATCTGGCCTAAAAAAATCGAGAAATTAAAACAAGGCCATATCGCCCGGCCCTAAATTGAACCCTGCGGCTTATAAAACGGTGCGGCTAATAATGCAAATATTTTCTATAAAACAAGCAAAGGCACTAAAAAAGTGCATTATTTTTTGTGCTATGGTGCCATCTTTTGGACAAGTTCTGTTTAGAGCTTTCATCAAAAGTTTAAGTGCTGTTCCATCTTCTCGCCGTCCTTAGCGAATCTACTCGATTCTTTATTGATCCTTCCACGCAACATTTGTACGTTTTACATTATAACTAAAACAAGTCTTGTGGCCTTGTGGTTAGAGTGTCCGCCCTGAGATCGGTAGGTCATGAGTTCAAACCCCGGTTGAGTCATACCAAAGACTATAAAAATAGGACCCATTACCTCGCAGCATCAAGGGTTGGAAGTTGGCGTTAAATCAACAAAATGATTCTCGAGCGCAGCCACCGCTGCTGCTCACTGCTCCCCTCACCTCCCAGGGGGTGGATCAAGGGAATGGGTCAAATGCAGAGGAACATTTCACCACACCTAGTGTGTGTGACTATCAGTGGTACTTTAACTTTAACTTTTTTACTTTACTCTTCCTGCGATGAGGTGGCGACTTGTCCAGGGTGCACACCGCCTTCCGCCCGATTGTAGCTGAGATAGGCACCAGCACCCCCTGCTTCCCCAAAAGGGAATAAGCGGTAGAAAATGGATGAATGGACTTTACTGTCCGTAGGAGTGTTCTCATGCACACGTGTACCTGCTATCGTAATGTAATGAAGCTAGCGTTGTTAGCATTAGCTCAGATGCCAACATTTCTACGAGTGACAATGTTGGCATTAATAAATCACAATGGCGTTCCTCCGTAAATTCACCAAGACGTCACCATCGAGTTATTGAGTCTGTTTAGCTGATTGGAGAGCAAGCTTGCGCAGCTAGTGGGTCCATGATGATGACTTCTGTTTTCAATCAATCAATCAATCAATGTTTACTTATATAGCCTTAAATCACTAGTGTCTCAAAGGGCTGCACAAACCACCACGACATCCTCGGTAGGCCCACATAAGGGCAAGGAAAACTCACACCCAGTGGGACATCGGTGACAATAATGACCCAGTGGGACGTCGGTGACAATAATGACTATGAGAACCTTAGAGAGGAGGAAAGCAATGGATGTCGAGCGGGTCTAACATGATACTGTGAAAGTTCAATCCACAATGGATCCAACACAGTAGCGAGAGTCCAGTCCAAAGCGGATCCAACACAGCAGCGAGAGTCCCGTTCACAGCGGAGCCAGCAGGAAACCATCACAAGCGGAGGCGGATCAGCAGCGCAGAGATGTCCCCAGCCGATACACAGGCAAGCAGTACATGGCCGCCGGATCGAACCGGACCCCCTCCTCAAGGGAGAGTGGGACATAGAAGAAAAAGAAAAGAAACGGGAGATCAACTGGTCTAAAAAGGGAGTCTATTTAAAGGCTAGAGTATACAAATGAGTTTTAAGGTGAGACTTAAATGCTTCTACTGAGGTGGCATCTCGAACTGTTACCGGGAGGGCATTCCAGAGTACTGGAGCCCGAACGGAAAACGCTCTATAGCCCGCAGACTTTTTTTGGGCTTTGGGAATCACTAACAAGCCGGAGTCCTTTGAACGCAGATTTCTTGCCGGGACATATGGTACAATACAATCGGCAAGATAGGATGGAGCTAGACCGTGTAGTATTTTATACGTAAGTAGTAAAACCTTAAAGTCACATCTTAAGTGCACAGGAAGCCAGTGCAGGTGAGCCAGTACAGGCGTAATGTGATCAAACTTTCTTGTTCTTGTCAAAAGTCTAGCAGCCGCATTTTGTACCAACTGTAATCTTTTAATGCTAGACATGGGGAGACCCGAAAATAATACGTTACAGTAATCGAGACGAGACGTAACAAACGCATGGATAATGATCTCAGCGTCTTTAGTGGACAGAATGGAGCGAATTTTAGCGATATTACGGAGATGAAAGAAGGCCGTTTTAGTAACGCTTTTAATGTGTGCCTCAAAGGAGAGAGTTGGGTCGAAGATAATACCCAGATTCTTTACCGTGTCGCCTTGTTTAATTGTTTGGTTGTCAAATGTTAGAGTTGTATTATTAAATAGAGTTCGGTGTCTAGCAGGACCGATAATCAGCATTTCCGTTTTTTTGGCATTGAGTTGCAAAAAGTTAGCGGACATCCATTGTTTAATTTCATTAAGACACGCCTCCAGCTGACTACAATCCAGCGTGTTGGTCAGCTTTAGGGGCATGTTTGATTACCCGTTTTATTGCCCTGTTACAGACACTTTGGAAAAAATTAAGGTATGTAAATAAACATTTACAAAATATGTATTTCTAAATAACTAATTTTAATACGTAATTATCTGCGGCTTATAGTGCAGTGCGGCTAATATATGGAACATATTTTTTTTCTTCGAAAATTTAATGGATGCGCTCCATAGTCTGGGAAAAAAGGTAATTTAGTCAACATGTCTAAAATTAGGGTTACATTTGCCTTTAATGCATTTTAACAAAGAGAATAAAGCTTCCAAAAATCACAACTAAGTTTTATGAACTTTAAAGTTAAAGTTAAAGTACCAAGGATTGTCACACACACTCTTGGTGTCGCAAAATTATTCTCTGCATTTGACCCATCACCCTTGATCACCCCCTTGGAGGTGAGGGGAGCAGTGGGCAGCAGCGGTGCCGCGCTTAAAGGGAAACATTATCACCAGACCTATGTAAGCGTCAATATATACCTTGATGTTGCAGAAAAAAGACCATATATTTTTTTAACCGATTTCCAAACTCTAAATGGGTGAATTTTGGCGAATTAAACGCCTTTCTATTATTTGCTCTCGGGGTTGTGACGTCACCTAGGTAGTCAATCCGTCATTTTCTCAAACACATTACAAACACAAGTCAAATCAGCTCTGTTATTTTCCGTTTTTCGACTGTTTTCCGTACCTTGGAGACATCATGCCTCGTCGGTGTGTTGTCGGAGGGTGTAACGACACGATCAGGGATGGATTCGAGTTGAGTTAAGTGGAGTGTGCATCGATTAGCACACCATGCTAATCGATGCTAACATGCTATTTAGGCTAGCTGTATGTACTGTATGTACGGGGATACTATGACAGACATGGCACAGAGAAACGTGTGGATACCCTGCGACACTCAAAGCAGATGCATTTCCAACGATAAAGTCAACGAAATCACAAAGGTGAGTTTTGTTGATGTTATTGACTAATGTGCTAATCAGACCTTTTTGGTCACGACATGACTGACAGCTAATCGATGCTAACATGCTCTTTAGGCTAGCTGTATGTACATTTGTAGCTATATTTGAGTTGAGTTGAGTTGAGTTTGAGTTTATTTCGAACATGCAAGCATACAACATAATACATCACAATTTCCAGTTTCTCTTTTCAACATGTTCGAAAAAGAGGAGGAAGAAGCAGAGCTTATTTAACCCTACCCCTTTTCTTTAGATAACAGTTGCTAAAACTTTTGTTCACTTCCTGTTCTCAATGTATTCACAATGTATACTCCATAAGTAATCACAATACAAATAAATAAATAAATAAAATAAATACAGCCTTTCCCTCCACCCACATTTAATGCCAAACAAACACTTACCAATCGACGAATTTAAGTTGCTCCAGTGGTCAAAAGATGGGTGGTTAGAAGGCGATCGCCGAATAGCGTCAATAGCTATTCGCTCAATAGCTTCAGTTTCTTCTTCAATTTCGTTTTCGCTATCTGCCTCCACACTCCAACTATCCGTTTCAATGCATGTGTAATCTGTTGAATCGCTTAAGCCGCCGAAATCCGAGTCTGAATCCGAGCTAATGTCGCTATATCTTGCTGTGCTATCCGCCATGTTTGTTTGTATTGGCATCACTAGATGACGTCACAGGAAAATGGACGGGTGGATTTACAGATAGCGAAAATCGGGCACTTTAAAGCCTTTTTTCGGGATATTCCATGATGGGTAAAATTTTGAAAAAAACTTTGAAAAATAAAAAAAGCCACTGGGAACTGATTTTTTATTGGTTTTTACCCTTCTGAAATTGTGATAGTGTTCCCCTTTATAGCTGTTGTGAGATAATCTAGTCCAAATTTGAAAACATTATGTTTTTAAACAGTGGTCTATAACGGGGTTAAATGTATTTTCCTTGCATTTTACCAAATAGGTGAAACGTTTCACAGGTTTTTGATGTGGACCCTGACTAATGTTTGGATTTAGCTATTATGTTTTTTCCAAATCAATGATCCCTTGTGTACGCTGCGATGCTTCTTCTGGAACAGGGCTTCCCACACTTTCATTTACTTGTGGCGGGCCATAAAAGGGTCAAATGTGCTTTTATTGCATTTTAAAAAATAGATTAAAGGTGTCGCAAATCACAAACTGTGATTTTAATGAGTCTTCAGAGTCTGTGAGAGAATATCGTCCAAATTTGAGAATTTTTGATGGAGCGGTTTTTACAAAACCCAAAGCCAGTGAAGTTGGCACTTTGTGTAAATGGTAAATAAAAACAGAATACAATGATTTGCAAATCATTTTCAACTTATATTCAATTGAATAGACTGCAAAGACAAGATAATCAATGTTTGAATTGAAAAACTTTTTTTTTGAAAATTAGCTCATTTGAAATTTGAGGCCTGCAACATGTTTCAAAAAAGCTGGCACAAGTGGCAAAAAGACTGATAAAGTTAAGGAATGCTCATCAAACACTTATTTGGAACATCACACAGGTGAACAGGCTAATTAAGACGCAGGTTAAATTCTAAGTTCATTATTATTTGCATAAAAAACATGTTTCTCAGTTCATAAATTAAATATCTTGTGTTTGCAGTCTATTCAATTGAATATTAGTTAAAAAGGATTTGCAAATCATTTCATTCTGTTTTATATAAATACTGATAAAGTTGAAGAATGCTCATCAAACACTTATTTGGAACATCCCACAGGTGAACAGGCTAATTGGGAACAGATGGGTGCCATGATTGGGTATAAAAGCAGCTTCCATGAAATGCGCAGTCATTTACAAACAAGGATGGAACGAGGGTCACCACTTTGTGGACAAAAGTGTGAGCAAATTGTTGAATGTTTTAAGAACAACATTTCTCAACAAGCTTCTGTGATGTCATCAAAAGTTTCAGAGAATCTGGAAAAATCACTGTACGTAAGCGATAATATTACGGACCATCGATCCCTCAAGCGGTACTGCACCAAAAAGCGACATCAGTGTGTAAAGGATATCACCACATGGGCTCAGGAACACTTCAGAAAACCATTGTACGTAACTACAGTTTGTCGCTACATCTGTAAGTGCAAGTTACAGCTATGCTATTCAAATCGACAACCATTGATCAACAACACCCAGAAACGTCGACGGCTTTGCTGGGCCCTAGCTCATCTAAGATGGTCTGATGCAAAGTGGAAAAGTTTGCTGTGGTCTGACGAGTCCACATTTCAAATTGTTTTTGGAATCTGTGGACGTCGTGCCCTCCAGGCGGAAAGTTCAAAAGCCATCATCTGTGATGGAATGGGGGTGTTTTAGTGCCCGAGGCATGGGTAATTTACACATCTGTGAAGGCACCACTATTGCTGAAAGGTACATACAGGTTTTGGAGCAACATATATTGCCATTCAAGCAACGTTATCATGGACGCCCCTGCTTATTTCATCAAGACAATGCCAAGCCACGTGTTACAACAGCGTGGCTTCAAAGTAACAGAGACTGGCCTGCCTGTAGTCCAGACCTGTCTGCCATTAAAAATGTGTGGCACATTATGAAGCCTAAAATACCACAACTTAAGTTGTACATCAAGCAAGAATGGGAAATAATTCCACCTGAAAAGCTTCAAAATTCCCCTCAGTTCCCAAACGTTTACTGAGTGTTGTTAAAAGGAAAGGCCATGTAACACAGTGGTAAAAATGCCCTTGTGCCAGCTTTTTTGTAATGTGTTGATGCTATTAAATTCTAATGTTTATTTGCATAAGTTGAAAATGATTTGCAAATCATTGTATTCTGTTTTTATTTACCATTTACAAAACGTGCCAACTTCACTGGTTTTGAGTTTTGTACATTCTGTCAGCATTTTCAGTTCAACTTCAGCATAGGAAGCATTCACACGCCGTTCCTTCACGAACTGCCTCGTCTGATTTTCAGCGTGTTATTTGTCAGAAAGTGCGTGTGTTCATGACTCGACTTACTTAAAAGGGCATCGTGGTGTGTGCTGAAATATGGCCGCTCTTATAAATAACACGTGCAATCATCCGTCATTATCATCACGCAGTAGAACAAGTCTTGCCAGCCGCTTTGCGATGTGCTGTTCTCAGCTGCGGGGCGGCGATTTATCGCCGTAATTAGTCCTCTTATTCGCCATCATTTAGTCTGACGGACCATTGGGGCTTTGCATCCGTCATCCTCCCTCCCGCGTGCGCTACCAATGCAGCCGGACTCCCCCAGGTGATGAACGTTGTCCCTTTGATTTGCCGTCGCCTTCTTGGCAACCTCGAGCAGAGTGGATTTTAATAACTGTCATTCACGTTGATTGAGCTCACGTACAAACCCCGTTTCCATATGAGTTGGGAAATTGTGTTAGATGTAAATTAAAACAGAATACAATGATTTGCGAATCCTGGTCAACCCATATTCAGTTGAATGCACTACAAAGACAAGATATTTGATGTTCAAACTCATAATAATTTACATAGAATTTCATGGCTGCAACACGTGCCAAAGTAGTTGGGAAAGGGCATGTTCACCACTGTATTACATCACCTTTTCTTTTAACAACACTCAATAAACGTTTGGGAACTGAGGAAACTAAAAAGCTTTGAAAGTGGAATTCTTTCCCATTCTGGTTTTTAAATAAATAAATAAATGGGTTGTACTTGTATAGCGCTTTTCTACCTTCAAGGTACTCAAAGCGCTTTGACACTCCTTCCACATTTACCCATTCACACTCTGATGGAGGGAGCTGCCATGCAAGGCGTTACCCAGCACCCATCAGGAGCAAGGGTGAAGTGTCTTGCTCAGGACACAACGGACGTGACGAGGTTGGTACTAGGTGGGGATTGAACCAGGGACCCTCGGTATGCGCACGGCCACTCTCCCACTGCGCGACGCCGTCCCAAAGTAGAGCTTCAGTCGTTCAACAGTCCGGGGTCTCCGCTGTTGTATTTTACGCTTCATAATGTGCCACACATTTTCGATGGGAGACAGGTCTGGACTGCAGGCGGGCCAGGAACGTACCCGCACTCTTTTTTTACGAAGCCACGCTGTTGTAACACATGCTGAATTTGGCTTGGCATTGTCTTGCTGAAATAAGTAGGGGCGTCCTTGAAAAGATGGGGCTTAGATGGCAGCATATGTGGTTCTAAAACCTGTATGTACCTTTCAGCATTAATGGTGCCTTCCCAGATGTGTAAGTTAGCCATGCCTTGGGCACTAATGCACCCCCATACCATCAAAGATGCTGGCTTCTGAAATTTTCTTCGATAACAGTCCGGATGGTTCACTTCCCCTTTGGTCTGGATGACACGATGTCGAATATTTCCACATTGCATCAGTCCACCTTAGATAAGGTCGGGCCCAGCGAAGCCGGCGGCGTTTCTGGGTGTTGTTGATAAATGGTTGTCTTAACTTGCACTTACAGATGTAGCGACAAACTGTAGTTACTGACAGTGGTTGTCTGAAGTGTTCCTGAACGTCGACGTAACGGTATAATAGGCGCAGGGCCTGCGTTGGCAAAACTCGGGCGGAAACAACAAAACATCACAAAGTTTTGCTGTCAGAGCTCCGAAAAAAGCCTCTAAATGAGCTGTCGGGGAGTCAAATTGCCTTTGAGGAGAAAAGGCTTGCAGTGTGTCAGGTTCTTTCCATTAGCAACGTGGAAGTCACGTGCATCTTTGGGGCTTGAGATTCAGTGCACAGCAGCGCTTTTGAAGTGATATTGACATTTTAAACTCAATTTCCAACCTGACAAATGGAATATTGGATTAGCCCGTGGTAATAATTTAAGTCCCGTATGCGCAGGCGGGCAATCCGAGAAAAGAAGCGTTTATTTTTTTTTTTTTTTATACCTTTCCCTCACATTTCCTTCGGCGATGTGTAAATGGTAATACGGATAGTTACACACTCACTTAACTGACATCATCATTTTTTTTATACGCCCGGCGTTGGGATATTGAAAACTTTCAGCGAGAAGAAACCCTTTCATGCCGTCGCTTTCGGTCAGACGGATCATTAATATACCTCTGTAGCTCAAACATTCGGTTGTACTCCTCTTGATGTGCCTGAGGTCCAGAGGGCCTTAAAAGGAGTGGATCTTGGTAAATCTGCAGGTCTTGACAAACTCGAGCCCTTTTTTCTGAAGTCAGCCATTGATTTTATGCTTATGTGGGGTTTGCATGTTCTCCCCGTGACTGCGTGGGTTCCCTCCGGGTACCCCGGCTTCCTCCCACCTCCAAAGACATGCACCTGGGGATAGGTTGATTGGCAACACTAAATTGGCCCTGGTGTGTATGTGGTGACATACACACCAGCCCAATCCAAGCTATAAGTAGTCTGCTTTAATCGCATAAGTACACAGTATTCTGGACGTCTGTGTTGCTGAATCTTTTGCAATTTGTTCAATTAATAATGGAAAACTAGCATCACAAACACATCCGGTGTTTCCTTGTTTAAAATTCCCGAAAGTGAAGCTTTACTAGGGATCAGAGCGGTCAAGCGAACATGGATCCCGACCACATGTCAACCGGCAGGTTTCGGTGAGAAAATGGTGGTAATAAGTCGGCTCTTACCGTAGTTATGAGCGGAGCGTGCGTCCTGCTGCAGCTGCGTGGCCTCCCTCAGAGACACTGGCGGTCAACACACCCGTAGACACCCCTATGACTTTCAGGTACTATATAATCTCAGTAAAACACTAGTAACACAATAGGCAGATAAGGGATTTTCCAGAATTATCCTAGTAAATGTGTCTAATCATATCTGAATCGCTCTCACTGCCCTCGCCTTTTTTTTATTTTATTTTTTTACTTGTTTTTTCTTTTTTTTTTCTAGTCCTTCACTCTTGTTATCCTCATCCACAAATATTTCATCCTTGCTCAAATTAATGGGGAAATTGTCGCTTTCTCGGTCTAAATCGCTCTACCTGTTGGTGGCTATGATTGTAAACAATGTGAGGATGTGAGAAGCTCTACAACCAGTGACATCACGCGCACATCGTCTGCTACTTCCAGTACTTTGGATGTTGTTCAGTCCCAGCTGACCCAACTTAGGCTCGTGGTGAATGCAGACTTAGTACTTAGGAATTTTTATTGATGAGACATTGTCTTTTAAAGCACACTTAAGAAAGCTCGTCTCTAAGCTTAAAATTAAATTGTGTTTCTTTTTCAGAAATAAGTATTGTCTTTCCCTAAAAGTTAGGAAACATCTGATCTCATCCACATTCCTTTACTTGATTCCTTACGTTTTAGTACTGATTGTGGAAATATGGTCCACCATTGTACACATTCTTGTATTTCTTACCTTCTTGAGACCTCCGAATAATGCCTACTTTTTTAGTACCACCCTTTCTACATATATAAAGATGTGTATTTACAACAATAATATATACATATTATGCAAATATAAAATAGCTTTTTATAAGAAAAAGGTCACCATTTCACAAGAAAATCTCAGAATTTTGGCAATATTATAATAAGTCAAAATTTTTCAAGAAAAACTGAACATTTGTGCAATATTATGATACAAGTTGGAATTTTTCTCAATAACAGTCGCAATTTTATAAGAAAAGCTTAAAATTGTGGCAATATTATGAAGAGAGTCGTAATTTTGCTCGACAAGTCACAATTTTGTAAAATTTTTTTGAAAATGTTGGCAATTTTTAAATAATAATCGGAATTGAAATCCCTAAAATGTTGACTACTCATAAGGGTCGAGCTTGAGTTGGTCACAACATATAAGTACTTAGGAATTATTATTGTTCAGAGATTGTCTTTTAAAGCACACTTAAGAAAGCTCGTCTCTAAGCTTAAAATTAAACTGTGTTTCTTTTTCAGAAATAAGTATTGTCTTTCCCTAAAAGTTAGGAAACATCTGATCTCATCCACATTCCTTTACTTGCAAATATAAAATAGCTTTTCATAAGAAAAAGGTAATAAATTCACAGGAAAAGCTATGAATTTTGGCAGTATTTTAATAAAAGTCGTAATTTTACTCAATGCAAGTCAAAATTTTCCAAGAAAAACTGAACAATTGTGCACTGTTATGATAAAGGTTGGAATTTTTCTCAATAACAGTCGCAATTTTACAAGAAAAGTTTAACTTTGTGGCAATTTTATGAAAAGAGTCGTAATTTTGCTCGACAAGTCACAATTTTGACGGAAAATTTTTTAAAATTTTGGCAGTTTTTTAATAATAATCGGAATTGAAATCCCTAAAATATTGACTACTCATAAGGGTCAAGCTTGAGTTAGTCACAACATATAAGTACTTAGGAATTATTATTGATGTGAGATTGTCTTTTAAAGCACACATATAAAATTGAATTGGGTTTCTTTTTCAGAAATAAGTCTTGTCTTTCCCTAAAAGTTAGGAAACATCTGATCTCATCCACATTCTTTTACTTGATTATGGAGACTTGTATTTTATGAATGCACTTTGGCACTTACTCGCTGTGCCTTAGGTTTTAGTACTGATTGTGGAAATATTGTCCACCATTGCACACATTCTTGTATTTCTTACCTTCATGAGACCTTCGAGTAATGCCTACCTCTTTAGGACCACCCTTTCTACATATATAAAGATGTGTATTGACAACATTAATAATATATACATACTATGCAAATATAAAACAGTGTTTCATACGAAAAAGGTCACAATTTCACAAAAAAACTTTGAATTTTGCCAGTATTATAATAAAAGTTGAATTTTTACAAGAAAAACTGAACATTTGTGCACTTTTATGATAAAAGTTGAAATTTTACTCAATAACATGTTTTTTTTTAAAAAGCCACCCCCAAGTCAAAACGTTTGGACACCCGTGGCATAAAGATTGGCCCCCCCCAGAGGCCCTTTTATGCCTTGGGGCCCCGGTACAACATCGCTTGCAGTCCAACAGCCCTGGATATCAAAACCAAAAATTCCAGTCTACACGCAATTTCAAATGCCTTAAACCAGGGTCACCAACCTTTTTGAAACCAAGAGCTACTTCTTGGGTACTGATTAATGCGAAGGGCTACCAGTTTGATACACACTTAAATAAATTGCCAGAAATAGCCAATTTGCTCAATTTACCTTTAATATATATATATATATATATATATATATATATATATATATATATAAATGGATAGTTCTGTTTGTCATTCCATCGTACATTTTTTTTCCTTTAACGGAAGGTTTTTTGTAGAGAATAAATGATGAAAAAAACACTTAATTGAACGGTTTAAAAGAGGAGAAAACAGGAAAAAAATGACAGTTAAATTTTGAAACATAGTTTATTTTCCATTTCGACTCTTTAAAATTCAAAATTCAACCGAAAAAATGAAGGGAATAACTAGCTAAGGTAATTTGAATCTTTTTGAAAAAATGAAAAAAACAATTATGGAACATCATTAGTAATTATTCCTGATTAAGATTAATTTTAGAATTTTGATGACATGTTTAAATAGATTAAAAATCCTATCTGCTCTTTGTTAGAATATATAACAATTTGGACCAAGCTATATTTCTAACAAAGACGAATCATTATTTCTTCTAGATTTTCCAGAACAAACCTTTTAAAAGAAATTCAAAAGACTTTGAAATAAGATTTAAATTTGATTATAAAGATTTTCTAGATTTGCCACAATAATTTTTTTTAAATTCTCATCAAAATAAGGTTGAAGAAATATTTCACAGATATTCTTTGTCGAAAAAACAGAAACTAAAATGAAGAATTAAATTCAAATGTATTTATTATTCTTTACAATAAGAAAAATGTACTTGAACATTGATTTAAATTGTCAGGAAAGAAGAGGAAGGAATTTAAAGGGGTAAAAAGGTATAAGTGTTTAAAAATCCTAAAGTCATTTTTATGGTTGTATTTTTTCTCTAAAATTGTCTTTCTGAAAGTTATAAGAAGAAAAGTAAAAAAATTAATGAATTAATTTAAACAAGTGAAGACCAAGTCTTTAAAATATTTTCTTGGATTTTCACATTCAATTTCAGTTTTGTCTCTCTTCGAATTAAAAATGTCGAGCAAAGCGAGACCAGCTTTCTAGTAAATAAATACATTTTAAAAAATAGAGGCAGCTCACTGGTAAGTGCTGCTATTTGAGCTATTTTTAGAACAGGCCAGCGGGCTACTTATCTGGTCCTTACGGGCTACCTGGTGCCCGCGGGCACCGCGTTGGTGACCCCTGCCTTAAACGTTGCAAACCAAGCGACTTAAATATTCCACGTGAAACACGATTAGCACTGTTTAATGAAAGTTTTGCAAACACGGCGGACGATGACCAGCCAAAAAAAACTCATCAGGCGGAAGAAGTATTTACTAAATAATTTAACCCCCGCGCTCACAGAGTGGGGAGGACTCCGCTGACAACAATTTCAATTAAAGGACGCTGGGAGAGTGGCGCACGAACACACACACACACACACACACACACGCACACACACACACACTCACACACACACACACACACACACTCTTGGATTTGTTACCTTCTTGAGACCTCTGAAAAATGCCTACCTCTTTATTACCACCCTTTCTAGATATGGAAAGATTTGTATTTACAACATCAATAATATATTTACATACTATGCAAATATAAAAAAGTTTGTTGTGAAAAACGAGTTGGAATTTCACAAGAAAAAGGTCACAATTTCACAAGAAAAACATAGAATTTTGGCAGTATTATAATAAAAGTCGTAATTTTACTCAACGCAAGTCCAAATTTTACAAGAAAAACTAAACATTTGAGCAATATCATGATAAAAGTTGGAATTTTACTTAAAGGCCTACTGAAACCACCACGCAGTCTGATAGTTTATATATCAATGATGAAATATTAACATTGCAACACATGCCAATACGGCCTTTTTAGTTTACTAAATTGCAATTTTAAATTTCCCACGGAGTTTCTTGTTGAAAACGTCGCGTGCTGTAAAAGACATTTTAGCGCAGCACCACTTGCGGCTAAAAGTCGTCACTTTTCATCACGCAATTAAACAGTATTCTGGACATCAGTGTTGCTGAATCTTTTGCAATTTGTTCAATTAATAATGGAGAAGTCAAAGTAGAAAGATGGCGGTGGGAAGCTTTAGCCTTTAACCACACAAACACACGGTGATTCCTTGTTTAAAATTCCCGGAGGTGAAGCTTTACTATGGATCAGAGCGGTCAAGCAAACATGGTTGCCGACCACTTGTCAACCGGCAAGTTTCGGTGAGAAAATTGTGGTAAAAAGTCGCCTCTTACCGGAGATCGGCTGAGCTTGCTCCGTCCATGCAGCTGCCGTCGACTTCCCTCAGAGACTAGCGTCAAGGCACCCGTGGCCACACCCCTTCGACTGTCAGGTACTATTTAATCTTACTAAAACACTAGCAACACAATAGAAAGATAAGGGATTTCCCAGAATTATCCTAGTAAATGCGTCTAAAAACATCTGAATCCGTCCCAATGCAATCGCCTTTTTTTCTTATTTTTCTTTTATCTTTTTTGTAGTCCTTCGCTATCAATATCATCATCCACAAATCTTTCATCCTCGCTCAAATTAATGGGGAAATTGTCGTTTTCTCGGTGCGAAAAGCTCTTGCTGCTGGAGGATCCCATTAAAAACAATGTGAGGACGTGAGGAGCCCTCACCCTTGTGACATCATCGTCTGCGACTTCCGGTAAAGGCAAGGGTTTTTTATTAGCGACCAAAAGTTGCAAACTTTATCATCGATGTCCTCTACTAAATCCTTTCAGCAAAAATATGGCAATATCGCGAAATGATCAAGTATGACACATAAAATGGACCTGCTATCCCCTTTTAAATAAGAAAATCTCATTTCAGTAGGCCTTTGATAATAGTCGCAATTTTACAAGAAAAGATTAACATTGTGGCAACTTTATGAAGAGTCATAATTGTGCTTGACAAAAGTCACAATTTTATAAGAACACTTTAAAATGTTAATATTTTAATTCTAATCGGAAGTTTACTTTGCAAAATTAGGACAAAAGTCATAATTTACTCAAAAAATGTCACTATTTTACAAGAACAGCGAAACAATTTGGCAATATTGTGAAAAAAGTCAGAATTTCATACGACAGATGTTACCATTTTGCATTAAAACGTAATAGTTTTACGTAAAAAATAATTTCATGAGAAAATATTGCAATATTACATAAACAGAAAGAGTTGAGTTTATACCAAAAAGTTCTATTTTGGTTTCATCTGACCACAGGAAATTCTCCCAATCCTCTTCTGTATCATCCATGTATCCATTTTGGTATAAACTCAACATGTCGTGTTTGGAGGAAGAAGAATACTGAGTTGCATCCCAAGAACACCATACCTACTGTGAAGCATGGGGGTGGAAACATCATGCTTTGGGGCTGTTTTTCTGCTAAGGGGACAGGACGATTGATCCGTGTTAAGGAAAGAATGAATGGGGCCATGTATCGTGAGATTTTGAGCCAAAACCTCCTTCCATCAGTGAGAGCTTTGAATGGTTGACCAAATACTAATTTTCCACCATAATTTACAAATAAATTCTTTAAAATTCCTACAATGTGAATTCCTGAATTTTTTTTTCACATTCTGTCTCTCACAGTTGAAGTGTACCTATGATGAAAATTACAGACCTCTGTCATCATTTTAAGTGGGAGAACTTGCACAAGTGGTGGCTGACTAAATACTTGTTTGCCCCACTGTATGCCCATGGCACACTAGCCCAAGGGCGTCACTAGACCTAATACTGTACTGGGGCACACATACTTCATGTGAGCGTGCAAAGCGCGCAAGCAAAAACATTTTTAGCACTTATTTATCATAAAAAATACATAAATAGTGCTTTAAACTATGAGATCATATCAGATTATGTTGTATGGATCTTTGATTAATCACCTGAAATTAACTAATGCCTTTGACCTACTTGTGGACTTTTTTACTCCAGATTTCTAAACTGCTTCTGGTAAAAGCAAAAAGGAAGAGCAATGGATCTTTTTGAAATATATATTGCAGTAATCATCTGCAAATTTAACATCTACAAAAGTAAAACAAAAAATAAAGCACCCCTACATCTCTGGGTTCTTTTGTATTATTTAATTTCCATTTATGGCAATGTGGCTAATCCTATTTCAGATACACAAAACTAGAAAATATACACAAAACAATAAAGCTACAGTAGTAGAATAAATGAACAACTGTTGTGTGTCTGTTCAGGGAATCATTTTCTGAGAAGTAAACTGTAACGTCTTGTTTTCATTTTTGCAAAGTGGTCAATCACTCTGGACAGACATTGAAATATTACAGTAACTGTTATACAGTTGACCAGTGGTTCCCAACTGCTGGGTCGTGACATAAAAGTGGATTGTTTGTCATTTTTAGTGAGTCGCAGTCTAGTCTAGTGACGATTAGTGAGTATTTTAGCAAAAGGCAAACCGACTAACAAGTTGGAGGAGGACTCAGGACAGACATGGAAATATATTTTTTTAAATCTAAATGGGGCAACAAAACCCGATATTGTCAGCCATCTTTCTGAAAACAAATACAGAAATTTTACTATTTTTTCTGGA
Source organism: Nerophis ophidion (assembly GCF_033978795.1). Lineage (NCBI taxonomy): Eukaryota > Metazoa > Chordata > Actinopteri > Syngnathiformes > Syngnathidae > Nerophis > Nerophis ophidion. Next base: position 18,286,957 of record NC_084611.1, read on the forward strand.
AACAAAACCAGCTGCATTAGCTGTAGCCATTTTTCTGGTGACAAAACAAGATTATTTTAGTCAAAGTCACACCGATTAACAAGACAAGTCTACTGTGCTATTTTTCTGTGAAATAAACTTGAATGATTTAAAAATTGGCTCACGACTTGATATGGAAAAATGTTTTTCTTTCTGAAGACAAACCATTTGAGAAACACTCTACTCACACATGCTTACTCCAAATCATCATTGATGCAGAACCAGCAGACAATAACCAACATTATGTTTCATGTTGATTAGAAATTCCCCCGACAGCTCGTACAGCAAATGAATATGTTTGTCTTGATACAAGGAATAACGTTAGCTAACTTAGCATCAACTTAAGACAATTATGTTGCCTAGCTAGCTAGGACTTCCCTTACATCTCTCATTCCTGCTGCTTCTTCTCTGCTGTGGGCGAATAACTTTCTTAGATCCATCTAGGAGTTACAGTTTGAGTCAAATCAAAATCAAAATATTGTAATTAACAAATTGTTGTTGGCTAACGTTACCTACCTCAGCAGTGATTCGAATCCCCCCCCCTCTCTCTCTCTCTCTCTCTCAACCGAAGTCTCGATCCACACGTGAATAAATTACCATATTAAGTAGCCATGTGCTCACTGTTTCGTGGAGTGAATACAGTAGCAATCAATTACCATACTAAGTAGTATGTGCGCTGTTGTCGATGTTATGTAGACTTAAAACTCTGAAGCGTTTTTTTTTTTAAATTGGTGACATTTTTACTGGGGCACTGCAGATCAACAGTGGGGCACGTGCCCCAGTGAAATATGTCTGGCGACGCCCCTGCACTAGCCTGTATCTCACAGCACACACAGTGGTTGAAAAACACTGCTCTATTAGATGCAAGGGTTTTCCGTATCGGGACCATGATTTATGTCGTAACTTCCTCATATGGAAGGTGCTTTTCCTTGTTGATGTCTCAAGAAAGGTGGAAATACAAGCACACACACAAGCACACACACACACACACACACATGCACACACCGTGCCCGTGCTGTGACGATCGCCTTGGGGGCTGGAAGTCGCCTCGTGAAACGCACTTTCATTTAGCGGCGCGGCGAGGAGTACCTCCCATCATGCAGTGAGCCGCTTGTCAGTCACAGAGTACCTTCCAGTACAGGGAGGTCTCACTCTGCCAGAAAAATCCCAAAACTATCCCGTCCAGTTGGCTTCAGCCGTCACATTCGGGGCCACATGTTCTTTCCTACGACGATGAGGTAGGGGTTGTGCAGGCGGGGGCCGTGAGAACATGAGAACTCCTCTGCTTATGACAGTGGATGGCGAAGGTAATGGCCGGCGACTGCGACCATTGCTCAAAGTAATGACGGTTTCACCTGGAATACCGTCTACCTCGCCGGCCCCCTCCCCCCACAACCTCGGTATTTCTCTTCTATTTGCGGCTGTGGGATATTCACGTGATATCACGCGTCATAAGCAACTTGTGATATTAACGTGATGTAATGGCCTGCTCACAGGGTGACCTTGCCCGGCTGGCATTTGAGAAAAGAGAGAAAATAAATCATTACGGATTAAACCAAAAAAATATATAAATAAAAATCACCATTTGAGAGACAACGCGTGTATCCTTTTCATGGCTACGTGGGAGTGTTTTGGTTTTGGAGCATACACATGACTTTTTCTGGCTTGTCACATAAATGTTTCTCATACAGTCCACAAATACATCTGGACCACCACAAATAGATCTTAAGGTCACAACATTTTCATGTCTTAAAGCAGGGGTCCCTGCCAGCATCCAAAAAATAAATTGGATGCTTCAAATCCGTGTGAAACAGGGTTGTGGGGATGAAATAGCCCCCGTGTTTTTCCTATACATATATAAGTAGATATATATATATATATATATATATATATATATATATATATATATAAAATGTAGTAACAGACACCTTCATGACAATATGTATTATGTTTTATATACACACTGCAAGTATATATATAATGTAGAAACATGCATCCATCCATCCATTTTCTACCGATTATTCCCTTTTGGGGTCGCGGGGGGCGCTGGCGCCTATCTCAGCTACAATCAAGCGGAAGGCGGCGTACACCCTGGACAAGTCGCTACCTCATCACAGGGCCAACACAGATAGACAGACCACATTCACACTCACATTCACACACTAGGGCCAATTTAGTGTTGCCAATCAACCTATCCCCAGGTGCATGTCTTTGGAAGTGGGAGGAAACCGGAGTACCCAGAGGGAACCCACGCATTCACGGGAAGAACATGCAAACTCCTCACAGAAAAATCCAGGACTGCAGGACCAAAGAGACACCTTCAAAACAATATCTGATATGTACAATATACACACTGCAAGTATACATTTAATGTAGTAACAGTTTCCCTGCTCTTTAGGGATTTTAGAATATATATAAAATACAAACCCCGTTTCCATATGAGTTGGGAAATTGTAATAGAGGTTATATATAAACTGAATACATCCATCCATCCATTTTTCAACCGCTTATTCCCTTTTGGGGTCGCGGGGGGCGCTGGCGCCTATCTCAGCTACAATCGGGCGGAAGGCCAATGATTTGCAAATACTTTTCAACCCATATTCAGTTGAATGCACTACAAAAACAAGATGTTTGATGTTCAAACTCAAACTTTAGTTTTTTTTTGCAAATAATCATTTACTCTGAATTTCATGGCTGCAACACGTGCCAAAGTAGTTGGGAAAGGGCATGTTCACCACTGTGTTACATCACCTTTTCTTTTAACAACACTCAAAAAATGTTTGGGAACTGAGGAAACTAATTGTTGAAGCTTTGAAAGTGGAATTCTTTCCCATTCTTGTTTTATGTAGAGCTTCGGTCGTTCAACATTCCGGGGTCTCCGCTGTCATGTTTTACGCTTCATAAAGCGCCACACATTTTCGATGGGAGACGGGTCTGGACAGCAAGCGGGCCAGGAAAGTACCCACACTCTTTTTTTACGAAGCGACGCTGTTGTAACACGTGCTGAATGTGGCTTGGCATTGTCTTGCTAAACTAAGCATGAAAAAGACAGCGCTTAGATGGCAGCATATGTTGTTCCAAAACCTGTATGTACCTTGCAGCATTAATGGTGTCTTCACAGATGTGTAAGTTACCCATTCCTTGGGCACTAATGCACCCCCATACCATCACAGATGCTGGCTTTTGAACTTTGCGTCGATAACAGTCTGGATGGTTCGCTTCTCCTTTGGTCCGGATGACACGATGTCGAATATTTCCAAAAACAATTTGAAATGTGGACTCGTCAGACCACAGAACACTTTTCCACTTTGCATCAGTCCATCTTAGATGATCTCGGGCCCAGAGAAG
>NC_084611.1:18292822-18307822 GCF_033978795.1 Nerophis ophidion
CTTGCCGCTGACTTCTCCTCGTCAGAACGTAGCCCGGTGTACAGTAAGCTTTTCGTCTCTGACTCCTCTCCTGCTCTCTCTCTCTCGCTCGCTTGTCTCCCTCGTGCCTTGTCCTGATTGTCTTCGTCATCTCTTGTTCCCACAGTCCTCCGTGTCTCAGCTTTAGCTGTGCGCTTCTGCTGCTGATCTTCCCCCCCCGGACCCTGATTGCCTTCCCCGATCTTCGACGCCACGTTCTGACTTCTGGTCGCCTCTCTCCTGCCCCACGACCCCTGCTTGGACCACGGACTTCTTTGCTTCTCCACCTCTGGACTTGGTCTCTGCCACATCCAACCTGCACTCCAACAATCCCTCCGGTGTTAACATACGGTTTATTTCCACACATAGTATTCTATTCACACACATAGTAGCATACACACCCAACGTAATCATCAAGTGCTCAAAAAAACCCGTTGAGCTCGATCCTCTGTTGTCGTGCAGTCTCCTTCCCTCTTGTCGACCCATAACAACCGTAGAGTTATTGAATATAATATAGATTTATTGTCATTATTGCAGTGAACAGCTTCAAAGAACAACGAAATTGGAGCAGATCCCCTAAGGTGCATACACAATAATTTGGTATAATAAATAGTAAAAAAAGATAGAAAAGAAGATACGTATCTATATATATCCACACACATGCATAAAGCCATACATATGCATATATATACACATATACACATATAACACTATTGCACATTATAGTCCGAAAAAATAAAAAGACATGACATGATGGACATATTGTGCTCACTCAGTGCCTGTTTAATGCTACTATGGCTCTTGGGTAAAAACTGTTTTTTAGTCTATTTGTGCCCGCTTTTAGCACCCTATAGCGTCTGCCCGAGGGTAGCAGTTCTAGGTGGCTCTATTGAGTCTTTTTAGCTGATTGGAGAGCCAGTGGGTCCATGAACATGACTTCTGTTTTGTTTGATCAGTCGTTTTACTGCCCTTTGGAAACAATTAGGATACGTAAATAAACATTAACAAACTATTTCTGTGTAAATAAGTAATTTTACAATGTATATATATATGCGGCTTAGAGTCAAATTTTTTGTTTGGGAATTTAGCGGGTGTGGCTTATATACTGGTGCTTCCCTTCGTGTCATTTAAAAACCCCGTTTCCATATGAGTTGGGAAATTGTGTTAGATGTAAATATAAACGGAATACAATGATTTGCAAATCATTTTTAACCAATATTCACTTGAACGCACTACAGAGACAAGATATTTGATGTTTAAACTCAAACTATTTTTTTTGGGAAATAACTAACTTAGAATTTCATGGCTGCAACATGTGCCAAAGTAGTTGGGAAAGGGCATGTTCACCACTGTGTTATATCACCTTTTCTTTTAACAACACTCAAACGTTTGGGAACTGAGGAAACTAATTGTTGAAGCTTTGAAAGTGGAAATCTTTCCCATTCCTGTTTTATGTAGAGCTTCAGTTATTCAACGGGGTCTTCGCTGTCGTATTTTACGCTTCATAATGCGCCACACATTTTCGATGGCAGACAGGTCTGGACTGCAGGCGGGCCAGGAAAGTACCCGCACTCTTTTACTACAAAGCCACCCTGTTGTAACACGTGGCTTGGCATTGTCTTAGTGAAATAAGCAGGGGCATCCGTGATAGCATTGCTTGGATGACAACATATGTTGCTCCAAAACCTGTATGGACCTTTCAGAATTAATGATGCTTTCACAGATGTGTAAGTTACCCATGCCTTGGGCACTAATACACCCCCATACCATCACAGATGCTGGCTTTTGAACTTCGCGCCTATAACAATCCGGATGGTTATTTTCCTCTTTGTTCCGGAGGACACGACATCCACAGTTTCCAAATATAATTGGAAATGTGGACTCGTCAGACCACAGGAAACTTTTCCACTTTGCATCAGTCCATCTTAGATAAGCTGTGGCCCAGCGAAGCGGGCGGCGTGTCTGGGTGCTGTTGATAAATAAGTTTGGCTTTGCATAGTAGAGTTTTAACTTGCCTTTACAGATGTAGCGACCAACTCTAGTTACTGACAGTGGTTTTATGACGTGTTCCTGAGCCCATGTGGTGATATCCTTTACACACTGATGTCGGATTTTGATGCAGTACCGCCTGAGGGATCAAAGGTCTGTAATATAATCGCTTACGTGCAGTAATTTCTCCAGATTCTCTGAACCTTTTGATGAGTTTACGGACCGTAGATGGTAAAATCCCTAAATTCCTTGCAGTAGCTTGTTGAGAAATGTTGTTCTAAAACTGTTCGAGAATATGCTTACAAAGTGGTGACCCTCGCCCCATCCTTGTTTGTGAATTACTGAGCATTTCATGGAAGCTGCTTTTATACCCAATCATGGCACCCACCTGTTCCCAATTAGCCTGCACACCTGCGGGATGTTCCAAATAAGTGTTTGATGAGCATTCCTCAACTTTATCAGTATTTATTGCCACATTTTCCAACTTCTTTGTCACATGTTGCTAGCATCAAATTCTAAAATTAAAGATTATTTGCAACATCAAATATGTTGTCTTTGTAGCATATTCAACTGAATATGGGTTGAAAAGGATTTGCAAATTATGTATTCCGTTTATATTTACATCTAACACAATTTCCCAACTCATATGGAAACGGGGTTTGTAGTTAATGAATGTTATTTTTAAAACCTTTCAACCATTTTTAATGTAAAAAAAAATATATTGTCAGTGTTGCAAGTCCTGGAACAATTACCCTCATTTGCTAAAACTCGGATACAAAACTTCCTACTAAATTATTCCTGGTAGTGGGAGGCGATAGTTTGTCTTCTCCTCTTCGCGGAGGACGCCGGCTCAGCTAATTAAAGTGCTCGGAAGGCTCCTACATTTCTGGGATGCCAAGTCGGGGAAATAATGTATGTTTCGTTTGGTATGTTCTATTTCGCTACGATTCCTGCAAGGCCACACGCGCACGAGGCCCTCGGCGCAAACGAACAGGAACCACAGCCGACTCCCAATAGGTCTTCCAGTCGATTTATCATTTTTTAATTATCACTTCTCTTATAGGGAACGCTCATTACCAGGCGAAGGACCGCCGTATTGATGCGTTGTCTGCGGCTGCCACTTCCTGCTGAAACACCGTTAATAGGTCGCCACGGGCGCCACTTGTGAAGTCCTAAACGCTAACATCATAACACCTGTTATCTGAGGGGTTCTTTACCTCTCAAGCCTCACAAATGTGGCCTGGAGCCATACAGCTGAGTGCAGAAAGAGTGCTCTGAATAAGTCATTCCGAGGAACTCACGCTGGCCAGAAACGAGCAGGAGATGTTTTTCATACGGAGATGGTTTGCGTGCAAAATAGTCACAAGTCAGGAAAAAAATGTCACTTTTTGGTGTTTTGATGGTTGGGTGAAAAGGGAAGAAGGAAACGGCAAGCATTGCTGCGTCTTACTGTGTGCAGACTAGGGATGGGCAATAAACATACCAAACTCAAAACCAGTAAAGTTGTCACGTTGTGTAAATGGTAAATAAAAACAGATGATTTGCAAATCATTTTCAACTTATATTCAATTCAATAGACTGCAAAGACCAAATATTTAATGTTTATACTGATAAACTAAGTTATCTTTTGCAAATAGTAGCTCTTTTGAAATTTGACGCCTGCAACATGTTTCACAAAAACTGGCACGAAAGGCAAAAAAGACTGAGAAAGTTGGGGAATCAATCAATCAATCAATGTTTATTTATATAGCCCTAAATCACAAACGTCTCAAAGGACTATACAAACCATTAAGACTACGACATCCTCGGAAGAACCCACATAAGGGCAAGGAAAACTCACACCCAGTGGGACGCCAGTGACAATGATGACTATGAGAAACCTTGGAGAGGACCTCAAATGTGGGCAACCCCCCCCCCCCTCTAGGGGACCGAAAGCAATGGATGTCGAGCGGGTCTAACATGATACTGTGAAAGTTCAATCCATAGTGGCTCCAACACAGCCGCGAGAGTTCAGTTCAAAGCGGATCCAAGACGGCAGCGAGAGTCCCGTCCACAGGAAACCATCCCAATGCTCATCAAACACTTATTTGGAACATCCCACAGGTGAACAGGTTAATTGGGAACGGGTAGGGTGCCATGATTGGGTATAAAAGCAGCTTCCATGAACTGTTCAGTCATTCACAAACAAGGAATGTGGCGAGGGTCACCATAATAACTTAGAATTTCATGGCTGCAACACGTGCCAAAGTAGTTGGGAAAGGACATGTTCACAACTGTTTTACATCACATTTTCTTTTAACAACAATCAATAAATGTTCGGGAACTGAGGAAACTAATTGTTGAAGCTTTGAAAGTGGAATTATTTACCATTCTTGTTTTATGTACAGCTTAAGTTGTTCAACAGTCCGGGGTCTCCGCTGTCGTATTTTACGCATCATAATGCGCCACACATTTTCGATGGAGGAAAGTACCCGCACTCTTTTACTACGAAGCCACGCTGTTGTAACACGTGGCTTGGCATTGTTTTGCTGAAATAAGCAGGGGCGTCCATGATAACATTGCTTGGATGACAACATATGTTGCTCCAAAACCTGTATGGACCTTTCAGCAGTAACGGTGCCTTCACAGATGTGTAAGAAGTTACCCCTGCCTTGGGCACTAATATACCCCCATACCATCACGGATGCTGGTTTTTGAACTTTGCGCCTATAACAATCCGGATGGTTATTTTCCTCTTTGTTCCGGTAGACACCACGTCCACAGTTTCGGAATATAAATTTGAAATGTGGACTCGTCAGACCACAGAACACTTTTACACTTTGCATCAGTCCATCTTAGATGAGCTCGGTCCCAGCGAAGCCGGTGGCGTTCCTGGTGATATCCTTTACACACTGATGTCGGTTTTTGATGCAGTACCGCCTGAGGGTTCAAAGGTTTGTAATATCATCGCTTACGTGCAGTGATTTCTCCAGATTCTCTGAACCTTTTGATGATTTTATGGACTGTAGATGGTAAAATCCCTAAATTCCTTGCAATAGCTCGTTGAGAAATGTTCTAAAACTGTTTGACAATTTGCTTACAAATTGGTGACTCTCACCCCATCCTTGTTTGTGAATTACTTAGCATTTCATGGAAGCTGCTTTTATACCCAATCATGGCACCCACCTGTTCCCAATTAGCCTGAACACCTGTGGGATTTTCCAAATAAGTGTTTGATGAGCATTTCTCAACTTAATCAGTATTTATTGCCACATTTCCCAACTTTTTGTCACGTATTGCTGCCATCAAATTCTAAAGTTAATGATTTGCAAAAAAAAAAAATGTTTGTCAGTTTGAACATCAAATATGTTGTCTTTGTAGCATATTCAACTGAATTTGGGTTGAAAATTATTAGCAAATCATTGTATTCCGTTTGTATTTACATCTAACACAATTTCCCAACTCAAATGGAAACGGGGTTTGTACATTATCCTTTCCATCCTTACCCTTTAAATCATTTGTAACTGAGCTACTGAGTGGTACAATTTCCCTTGTGGATCAATAACGTTTGTCTAAGTCTAAGGTAAATGTTGCAAAGGCGTCTATTCATCAAGAGCACAAACTCCCCTCTGATAGGGAAGTCTTCATCCTCTTTGAAAGACAAGGGCAAGACAAGTCCAGCTTGTCCAGGGCTCAACGATGGCTGGATTTGATCGTTCATTTTGTTCCGCCTTTCTGAGACTTACACTATATCGCCAAAAGTATTTGGCCACCCATTCAAAAGATTAGAATCAGGTGTTCTAATCACCTCGCCCGGCCACAGGTGTATAAAATCAAGCACTTAGGCATGGAGACTGTTCCTACAAACATTTTGAAAGGATGGGCCGTTCTCAGGAGCTCAGTGATTTCCAGTGTGGAACTGTCATAGGCTGCGATGAGGCGGTGACTTGTCCAGGGTGAATAAGCGGTAGAAAAATGGATGGATGGATGGAACTGTCATAGGATGCCACCTGTGCAACAAATCCAGCCATTAAATTTCCTCAGTCCTAAATATTCCAAAGTCAACTGTCGGCTTTATTATAAGAAAATTGAAGAATTTGGGAACAACAGCAACTCAGCCGCCGAGTGGTAGGCCACGTAAACTGACAGAGAGGGGACTTTTTGCACAGTCAGTTTCTACAGAGGTCCAAACTTCATGTCACCTTCCAATTAGCCCACATACAGTACGCAGAGAGCGTCATGAAACGGGTTTCCATGGCCGAGCAGCTGCATCTAAGCCATACATCACCAAGTCCAATGCAAAGGGTCAGATGCAGTGGTGTAAAGCACATCATCACTGGACTCTAGAGCAGTGGAGACACATTCTTTGTGTCTCCACACTCGTCCATCTGGCAATTTGATGGACGAGTCTGGATTTGGAGGTTGCCAGGAAAACAGTGCATTTCAGACTGCAATGTGCCGAATATGACATTTGGTGGAGGAGGAATTATGGTGTGGGGTTGTTTTTCAGAAGTTGGGCTACTTATGTCCAGTGAAAGTAACTTTGAATTTTCCAGGATACCAAAACATTTTGGACCATTCCATGCTCCCAACCTTGTGGGAACAGTTTGGAGCGGGCCCCTTCCTCTTCCAACGTGACTGTGCACCAGTGCAGAAAGCAAGGTCCATAAAGACATGTGGATGAACTTGACTGGCCTGCACAGAGTCCTGACCTGAACCCGATACAACACCTTTGGGATGAATTAGAACGCTGACTGAGAGCCAGGCCTTCTCGACCAACATCAGTGTGTGACCTCACCAATGGGCTTTTGGAAGAATGGTGGAAAATTCCTATAAACACAGTCTGCAACCTTGTGGACAGCCTTCCCAGAAGAGTTGAAGCTGTAATAGCTGCAAAAGGTGGAGCCATATTATATTGAACACTATGGGTTAGGAATGAGATGGCACTTCAAGTTCATATGTGAATCAAGGCAGGTGGCCAAATACTTTTGGCAATGTAGTGTATGTTGTCTCAGATGGTCCAGGACCCGTCCAGGAACTGGTCTCGTTTCGGGGCCAAAATGGTATTGTTGTGTTGTGTGGTGGAATGTTGATTCAAAGTAACAGCATTGAAACCAAACAAAATAAAAGTAGACCGGACATGAAAACAGGATTTTAAAAAAGTACACACAATGGTGGCGTAAAATCATCTTATATAACCACGGAGTGACAGGGGTCTTTGATAAGGGAGCTTTCTTGGGGGTTATTGTCACCCTTTAGTTTTGTGAGAGTCTTTATCTTCCTGTCGTTTGGCCTTTAAAATCCCCACCAAAGCACACACGCACACACACATACAAAAAAAGGAAAACGAGGGACGCAGACATTTGTCAAGGTCACTTTGAATGTCTGTCTGGCCGTGAACTGATCTACAAGGTACACTTTTGTGTTGCACGGCGCTTTAGACGGCAAAGTCAAACTTTGTTCGAGAGAACAAAGATATTCCTGATGAGGTTACTGTCTCGTTTGAAAGATAATCGTGTGGACTGTCAGAGCAAATCAGACGCGCCATTTAAATGATCCGCGTTTGAGCACCGCTTGCCATTCAAAGGGTTCATTTGCAAGTACTGTAAGTCTGTTCAAGGAGTACGTGGAACACAGGAGTTCTGTCCACCTCCATACCTGGCATTGTTCCACTCCAAGGCTACAGTGAATCCTGAAAATCACGGCGTCTTTGATCAAAATGCTCATTTAAAGTTAAAGTACCAATGACTATCCCACACACACAATGTGTGGCGAAATTATTCTCTGCATTCGACCCATCACCCTTGAGCACCCCCTGGGAGGTGAGGGGAGCAGTGAGCAGCAGCGGTGGCCGCGCCCGGGAATCATTTTGGTGATTTAACCCCCAATTCCAACCCTTGATGCTGAGTGCCAAGCAGGGAGGTAATGGGTCCCTTTTTTATAGTCTTTGGTATGACTCGGCCAGGGTTTGAACTCACAACCTACCGATCTCAGGGCGGACACTCTAACCCAGGGGTGTCAGACGTACGGCACGCGGGCCGGATTAGGCCCCCGAACAGGTTTTATCCGGCCCGCCGGATGAGTTGGCTAAGTATAAAAATGAGCCAGACTTATTCTGTTCATATACAACAGGGGTCGGCAACCCGCGGCTCCGGAGCCGCAGCGGCTCTTTGGCAACTCTGATGCGGCTCAGCTGCACAATCACCGACCCCCCAGATTGTTGCGGGGAGATTCCGGAATTCAATGCCTCTCCCGGACATCACCCGGGGACAACGTTCTCCAATTTTCACTCGGACTACAATATTAAGGGCGTGCCGTGATGATATTACTCTTAACGTCCTCTTGAACGTCATCGCGCCCGCCATTCACGGAATGCTATTTATGTGCCGACCGGACACATGCATTTTGCTGCTTCTATCGGCACATGTATAAGATTGCAAGGCATACTGGGTGACACAGAGTACACTGACGGTTGTGATATAAACAACTAACACTCCTACTAATATGCGCCACATTGTGAACCCCCACAAAAGAAGAATGACAAACACATTTCGGGAGAAAATCCTCACAGTAGCACAACATAATAGCAACACAACAAATACCCAGAATCCTTTGCATCCATGACTCTTCCTGACTATGTTATACACCCCGCGAGCACCAAACCCCCCCTGCGTGATTGAGGTGGGCGGGGTTTTGTGCTCGCAGGGTGTATAACGTAGTCAGGTGTGTCATGGATGCAAAATGCAAAGGATTCTGGGTATTTGTTGTGTTGCGTTTATGTTGTGTTACTGTGAGGATTTTCTCCCGAAATGTATTTGTCATTCTTCTTTTGTGTGGGTTCACAATGTGGCGCATATTAGTAGGAGTGTTAAAGTTGTATATATCACAACCGTCAGTGTACTGTGTGTCACCCAGTACGCCTTCCAGTCGTGTGCGTGCACCTGCGGAAGCCTCTCACAACATGTTGCTGGACTGGCAAGCAGTTTGTACATGTTGTAGAAGGTGTTTAAGGCAATGGCTTCATAGCATGCCCTTATTCTTGTCATCTGGGTGACCATCAGCAGATATTGGCAAGAATAGTTGCGGCTCCCATTGTCTTCCTTATTTTGTGAAACGGGTCGAAATGGCTCTTTGAGTGGTAAAGGTTGCTGACCCCTGATATACAAGTACATATACATACATACACTCGTGAACATAATCACGTTTCATCAAACATATATCAACGTTGTTGCCCTAGGGTAAACTGGGTAACACACGGCATATTGACAAAGCTTAACCCATGGTTACTATAACAATCTACAAGATTAATATAGGTTGCCTCTCTCTCTTCCCCTCCATCTTTCGGAATTCCTTTTTTTTATTTTGTATTATTTCATTAATTTTTTTTTTAATTATCTTTCTAGTTATCATTAGGTGTACGTATTGTTGCATTTGAACAACTGTATTGTTGAAAATAGAGGTAAACTATTGGTATTGTTCATGATCAATAGCGCTTTTTCTATTGGTATTTGTATTGCTCCAGTTTTAGTGTGAAAATGCTCATTGTTATTTCTATATTATTATTTATTTCACTAACTGCTTATTTGCTATCACTTTTACGATCATATTTGTACATATCGTATGTACTGGTGTTGTTCAATTGTTGTTGTTGTTGTTGTTGTTATTGTTGTGTTTGCTGCTGTGGTTTTTGTCTCTCTGTCTAATCCCCCTCATATCCCCATTTGTCTTCCTTTTTTTTCTTTCTATCCCCTCCTGCTCCGGCCCGGCTGCACCAAATGATAATATAAATACATTTAAAAAAGTCAAATTCAAATAAGGCAACAAGAGAAGTATCCTACACTTCTCTTTTGTACAGTAAATCTGAACAGCCGATATAGGCATCCACAACAACTATATGATATGCCTGAGAAGCTAGACAGGACAAAAAAAAATAATAATAAAAACAGCCAGAATTTTTAAATGAAATAAAGAGTTCTAAATGTGTCCACTAGATGTCACAATAGCAATTATTTGTATCTTTGTAAATAAACCACAATATGTTAGTGCACCAGTCAAGAAAAATGAGCAAACTACATAAATAACATCCTGTGATTTGATTTTGATATTATTTTTTTATCTTGACGGATTGAAAATTAACACCAATGAGTTGACTGATGAACATTATCACGTAATTTATTCAGAAAGTATAAATAACGACAAATAAAGACGGAATACTATTAACTGCAACATGTAAGTGTAAAAAAACAATTTGTACATTTTCAGATTGTTCCTGTTCTATTTTAAACAAAGAAAACAATCTGTAGTCTTTATTTTTAGGTTATCGTGCCGTGATTTTACCACTCCGGCCCACTTGCGAGTAGATTTTTCTCCATGTGGCCCCCGATCTAAAAAGAGTTTGACACCCCTGCTTTAACCACTAGGCCACCGAGTAGGTGTTCTCGCTATTAAATTTGGACGGAACATTTTTTCGATCAGACGTGAGGGACTGGATTAAAAAAAATATATAAATATATATAGTACCGGCCAAAAGTTTGGACACAGCTTCTCATTTCAATGCGTTTTCTTTATTTTCATGACTATTTACATTGCAGATTGTCACTGAAGGCATCAAAACTATGAATGAACACATGTGGAGTTAAGTACTTAACCAAGAAAAGGTGAAACAACTAAAAACATGTTTCGTATTCTCATTTCTTCAAAATAGCAGCCCTTTGCTCTGATTTGTTTTTCGCACACTCTTGGCATTCTCTCGATGAGCTTCAAAAGGTAGTCACCTGAAATGGTTTTCACTTCACAGGTGTGCTGGAAGCTCGTCGAGAGAATGCCAAGAGTGTGCAAAGCTGTAACCACAGCAAAGGGTGGCTATTTTGAAGAAACGAGAATATAAAACATGTTTTCAGTTATTTCACCTTTTTTTGTTAAAGGGGAACATTATCACAATTTCAAAAGGGTTAAAAACAATAAAAATCAGTTCCCAGCGGCTTGTTGTATTTTTTGAAGTTTTTTTCAAAATTTTACCGGTCTTGGAATATCCCTAAAAAAAGCTTTAAAGTGCTTGATTTTCGCTATTTGCGATGCGACTATCCATTTCCCTGTGACGTCATACAGTGCTGCCAATGTAAACAAACAATTGCGAATAGCACAGCAAGATATAGCGACATTAGCTCGGATTCAGACTCGGATTTCAGCGGCTTAAGCGATTCAACAGATTACGAATGTATTGAAACGGATGGTTGGAGTATGAAAGTATTGAAGAAGAAACTGAAGCTGTTGAGCGAATAGCTATTGACGCTATTCATAGCCATAGCATGGCCGAATAGCTGCGTTAGCATCGCCGGTAAAATGTGTGGACAAAATGATCAGGACTTTCGCATCTTGTGACACTGGAGCAACTTAAATCCATCGATTGGTAAGTGTTTTCTTCGCATTAAATGTGGGTGGAAGGAAACGTAATATAGTTGCAAATGCATCTGCAGGTTATCCATACATCTCTGTGCCATGTCTGCCTTAGCACCGCCGGTAAATAGCATGTTAGCATCGATTAGCATAGCATGTTAGCATCGATTAGCTGGCAGTCACGCTGCGACCAAATATGTCTGATTAGCACATAAGTCAACATTAACAAAACTCACCTTTGTGATTTCGCTGACTTTATCGTTGCAAATGCATCTGCAGGTTATCCATACATCTCTGTGCCATGTCTGTCATCGTCGGTAAAATGTGGAGACACTCCGGTACATTCAATGGGGGTCTGGCGGCAAACACTTTCGTATCTTCGGGCCAGTGGTGCAACTTGAATCCCTCCCTGTTAGTGTTACACCCTCCGACAACACACCGACGAGTGATGATGTCTCCAAGGTTCCAAAAAATAGTCGAAAAAACAGAAAATAATAGAGCTGAGACCCAATGTTTACAATGTGTTGAAAATGAAAATGCCGGCTGTATTACCTCGGCGACGTCACATTCCGACGTCATCGCCTCCAGAGCGATAAACAGAAAGGCGTTTAATTCGCCAAAATTCACCCATTTAGAGTTCGGAAATCGGTTAAAAAAAAAAAAAAAAGGTCTTTTTTCTGCAACATAAAGGTATATATTGACGCTTACATAGGTCTGGTGATAATGT
This sequence comes from Nerophis ophidion, assembly GCF_033978795.1. Classification (NCBI taxonomy): domain Eukaryota; kingdom Metazoa; phylum Chordata; class Actinopteri; order Syngnathiformes; family Syngnathidae; genus Nerophis; species Nerophis ophidion. The sequence continues at coordinate 18,304,932 of NC_084611.1, forward strand.
TCCCCTTTAAGTATGTGTTCATTCATAGTTTTGATGCCTTCAGTGACAATCTACAATGTAAATACTCATGAAAATAAAGAACACGCATTAAATGAGGAGAAGCTGTGTCCTAACGTTTGGCCTGGTCAGGAAAAACACAGAGGCTATTTCATCCCCACAAGCTTGTTTCGCAGGCTTCCCTGCTTTTCAGGGGAGAAAAAAATCCCCTGAAGGACAGAGGAACCTGCGAAACAGGCTTTTTGGGATGAAATAGCCTCTGTGTTTTTCCTGACCTACGTTATATATATCAATTCATACTGTAACTGCATGCTGGTGTTAATATTTCATGTTTGTATGGTTTTGATTTGATGTTATTTTTTCCATGATCTCTAACACGCTGTCCGTGCCTGAAAGCGGACTGGCGGAAAATGAGGAAATGTTGTACACAATGGCAAAAATGTTTGTACGGGAGTTCAAATATGTTGGAAATGGGCCAGTTGTTATCATAAGATTGGCAATAAAAAATAAAACATAGCGTCGGATTATGTGTGACTTTTCTTGAGGCTGCAATACATTTTATTCATTTAATTTGGTTTCGCGTTAAAAAAACCTTCTTTCCAATGAGTAGCGGCTATGATTTTGCCATAGCGATGTGCCACGTTTAGTTACAAAATTTATTTTTGGCCTGTACTGTATGTTTAATTATTACAGTGTCAAATTATTCACATTTTTAATCAGACTAACCAGGGGTGTACGATAATTATGAATTACACCCACAAACCATCCATCCATCCATTTTTTTACCGCTTGTCCCTTTTGCGGTGGCGGGGGGGTCACTGGAGCCTATCCCAGCTGCATTCGGGCGGAAGGCGGTGCACACCCTGGATAAGCCGCCACTTCATCGCAGACCGACAAATCAAATAATATTCAAAAACAGCTCCAAAAACCGATAAAAGGGAGAAAAAAAACAATACTCAGATAAAGTGAGATTACCCAACAAGTCAAGTTTATAGGTCTGAACTACTCACCCGAGCTTGGCATGAACTAGTTCTTCTCAAATAATGGGGTGGTCCCCGTTGTTTTTAATGGATACTTAGGCCTACTATGCTACAGTATTTTAATGTCAGTCATTATGAGAGTACTTGGAGAGTGTTTTCTGAGGTTCCCCTTGGTGAAAACTGTTTGACAACCACTGAATTAAATAAGAATTCTCTGGCAAAGCCAATGCTGTACGTTTACGGTCTAAGCATTAGTTGACTCCCAGCAGCTCAGAGGTATTGAAATGGAAAATGAATTAAGTGTGTTGAGTACAGTAGCTTGACTTCCCTTAGCTGACATCATCTTCCTTTCTTTTTAAACAATGGTCATGTCCAGCCCTAAAAAGCTGGATCCAAAATTACACTCAACTCAAGGTACAATTCCATGAAAAAACAAAAACAAAAAAAACATCAGTAGAAGAGGACGCAAAATAGAATACTAGATAACCTGCTTTTATTGTCATTTTTGAGCGCTGTGAAAATAACTATTATGTTTATGGTACTGTCTATTACCTGACACCTTCTATGTTAGCTAATTCTTTGTTTTTAATGTCTATTTTCTGCTGGATTTACTCTCTATTTTATGCTGCAGCTGTCACACATACTGTAATATATCCATCCATCCATTTTCTACCGCTTATTACCTTTGGAGTCGCGGGGGGCGCTGGCGCCTATCTCAGCTACAATCGGGCGGAAGGCGGGGTACAACCTGGACAAGTCGCCACCTCATACTGTAATATAGTACATGGTAATTGTTATATATTCTATATGATATAGACGTACTATAATATAATATTTCAGTATATACAATATACTGTACCTACATTATGTAAATATTACGTATATATGTTATATTTTATATTGCTACAAACATGCAGGACGGTGCATGTCTCGCCAAAACACCAGCTCAAATTTGAGAGCAAGCGGCAATGGCTATCCTTTCAAGATATGGCTGAAAATAGACAAGGCTTCTTCCATGTAATAATATCACTGGAGGACTTGAGAAAAAATTGGGGCTAAACCTGCTACACACGGACGACACACAAAGTTTCACCGTCACAGCTGCAACCTTAAGTAAGGGTGATTGATCCTGATGTCGATAGTATCGATACCTGGTGTAGTTTTAGTATAAAACAATGCTAAAGTGATTAATGTATTTCTGGAGAATAGAAGCGCGATTGTATACAAGCCACACTCACGAAATTTTAGAAAAACATTTTTAAATATAGATAAGCCGCAGATATATACGTTGTGATATTAGTTGTTTACACAGAAATATTTTGTTAATTTGTATTTATATACGTGCAGGGAGCGTGCAGTTGTCATACCAACTGCAGGAATATACACCACAGCTGTTGTTTGTGAATTAAATGTTCATTCTCTACCATAAGCCGTGCCCAAAGGCGTTTCAGAGAATTTGGCAGCACATCCAACCGGCCTCACAGCCACGGACAAACTTGCGACATCCTTGGCATTGTACTGCGTGATAAAACTGCACATTATAGAGTGGCCTTTTACTGTGGGCAGCCTAAGGCACACCTGTGCAATAATCATGCTGTTTAATCAGCATCTTGATATGTCACACCTGCATGCTTGCCAACCCTCCCAATTTTCCCGGGAGACTCCAGAATTTCAGTGCCCCTCCTGAATACCTCCCGGGGCAACCATTCTCCCGAATTTCTCCCGATTTCCACCCAGACAACAATATTGGGGGCGTGCCTTAAAGGCACTGCCCTTAGCGTCCTCTACAACCTGTCGAAACCTCCGCTTTTCCTCCGTACAAACAGCGTGCCGGCCCAGTCAAATAATATATGCGGCTATTACACACACATAAGTGAATGCAATGCATACTTGATCAACAGCCTTACAGGTAAC